>NW_016805834.1:2214229-2256203 GCF_001698545.2 Rhinopithecus bieti
GTAATAATCCTTGTCATTTTTGTTTCACGTTTACCACATTGGTTAAAATTGATAGAATATTAATAATTATGGTAATAGGTTTAATCCATCTCTTTGATAAGAATAACTATAAATATACAATCAGCTATAGACTAAGAAAGATGTGCTTTATGTGTTAAGTATTTGGTCAATTTCTAGTTTGTTTTGTATTTATAACATAACTTAGGCTAATTATTTTATCATATGACTTTACATAATCTTATCAAATGTTTATTATTGTCTTATTTGACCTATTAGCATGATTATAGTATAATTTCTAATGTTAAACTATAATTATTCCTTTCAGATAGCTTAAAGGTATTTTATGCTAATAAATTTCCTTCAGAATCAGACTATAGTGTTCAGAGACTCTCGAAATTGTATATTTGGATATTTTGCATTAACTCTTTGAAATCAATAAGTTTTCTAAAGGAAAGAAGATGCTGATAACTTCAATCTCTGTACTGATCTTTACAATCTAACAAATATTTCCATATTATCCTTGGAATATTGAGCACTGAAATATTTAGATCACAACTCACTGCTGAGTTTAGGGAAGCTGCTTCCTTCCTCTTGGTGTCAGATAATTCAACCCCAATACAAGAGTTTGCATTACAAAATTCCAAAGTTGACTCTTCTCTCCAATTATCACAGATTCTACTTGATTCCTGTCTCCCTCAGACTAATGCAAACTCATCCACCGAAAGAAACAATGAGATTCAGATACCTAGGCATCACCCCCTCTCTCAGGTTTCTACCTCCCTGCTTAAGCTTTCCCCATAAGGCACTTATAGAAACTTTCTAAATGTCTCTTTTATCTATAGGGAGTGGTCTGTGACAACCAAGTTTGTACTACTTCCTCCTGTACAGATAATCTGGAATAGATCTGACATACAACCTAAGTTTGGCTAATGAGATTAAAGCTTCCAAGAAGTTGCAATTGAGACTTTTAAAACGTTAGTTTTGACAGGTGTCTTAAACAAAGAATAGCTAAACCCTAGAAATGGAGACCATCTGCTACCCTGTGAACCTAGAAGAGAAAACCAATATAAAGAGAAACAGATAAAGCAGACAGACAGACAGACAGAGATCCTTTTTTTTTCCTTATAGGTTTTTATTTCTTAGGACCAGTTCTTTCTTTATACTTGTTTCTGTTCTGCTATGGGGTTTCCTGATGCACATGCACAAATTCCTCATTTTAGCTGAATTAAGCAAGTTTTAGTTGGCTTCTCAAGTTGGTTGGTTATATACAATCAAACAATTACAATTAATATGCCACTGTGCTTGACCTGCCCTGACATGAGTTCAGCTATAGGGCAAGGAAGTAGGGAGATAGCTCTGAAATTCTATCCAACACTTTCTTTATGATAAATATAGTTCTCATAGTAACAGAAACACCTTTGATTCTATACAAGATGTACAAAATTAATATTGTATTGCCTATAGATCAGTCTGGAGTAAGGAATTGACAAGTTCCTAAAATATCTGACCTCCTTTTCTCTGTATTTTTTGATAAATCTTAGGGTTTAAAAATTATAGAAATAACATTTTGTTCAGATAGCAGCAATAAAAGTAACCCTAAAAGAAAGTCTTTTCCCTCTGGCTTCCCAAGTAGACAGAAGATGTTAAGAAAACCTGTAAGGGAAACATCAGTGATTCTGGATACACTATGATTCAGAATGTGCTTAAAATACAGACGCAGAAGATGGTTCAGGTACCTTTTTTCAGTGACTTAAAAAAATCAGTTTCAGTGATTACATTCAATTAAACCACCATTGTAGCTTATGTCTCTGATGCTAATTAGCACTCTACAGTTCAGTAGTTTGAATATTCCAGCTTTAGTTATTTTTTATGAAATAATTTTGGCCTGAAATACTAGTTGTTTATCACTCTAAATTCGAATATATTCTTTGCTTTGTGAATTAGATGATACACTGGAAGAAGCACAATCTTTTAAATATCTTTAAACCATTGCTTAAGTAAGCATACCACACACCTGGTTACAATGTGAGCAAGATTAAATTTTAACAGACCAACAGTTCTCTTTAATTTTATACCAATCATCTGATGAGCTTCCAGTACCTGGCTACTTCACCTCCTGCTCCTATAAACTGGAAGCAGAATCTTCCTCCACACTGATAACATGGTTTTACTATCTCAAACTAAAAAGGAGCATACAAAGAAATGTATCCTGATATCTAATTATGTAAAAAAGAACTAATTTAACAATAATTTTATCTGTACAAAAATTATACTTTGGGATAGCCACTATTCAATTTTAAATGGGCATTACTAAGTAATTCCATCAAATGGGTCAATTTTTTTTAATTCCTTGAGAGTACATTTTGTAGTTCACTGATCCTGGCAGATAATCGAGAAGGCCACACTGTACAAACTTGGCAGTTGTCTTATAAAGCTCATTATTTGACAACTGGCAATAGCTAGGCTAAAAATCTTCTAATATATACTATTTTTTGTTGTGTATAATAAGCAGCTCTGGTTCTAGTCAAGCACATCTGGGTTCTTCAGAAAATTAAAAATTGATCCTGGGTAAACCTTGTTTTGGCCAATGTCTTCCTTGCACTTTTGGTGTTAGGGAGGTGGGACAGCTATCCCACCAGGTGAGAACACCAGCTATCACCACCATAACCAACTCATCTGGTTTCCAATTAACAACATAACATAGCTGTTTTCTAGGTTCCTAACAGCTAACAAAAGCACCAAAACTCTACTTCCAGCTGCTATTAATTCCCTGCAAAGAGCAATGATATGTATGTGAGTCTGTAGATTGTATGTGTGCTTCATAGAGCCACTGGGACTCTTCAAGGTACTTCCGAGACCAGTAAGCAAGACTAAGGAAGTGGACCGGCCAGAGCTATGCCAATCTCTTCAAGCCAACAGTTCTTGTTTTTTAACAGCAATCTGTTAAATGTTAGATTTCTGAGTAGGATATTTTTGAAGATAGAGTCTTAAAACTAGAGTATAAGGGAGATGTTCTTCATTTATTCTTCAGAGTATGGTACATCCCCGTATCATCAGGGTTCAAAAGAGTTATAAATCTAAATCAAGGATGATTATCTTCCTCCTTGAAAACACCCTTAATGAAATATACTTTCAGGGTTACGAGAGTTACATCATTTTTTAACTTTGATTGTGGGTACAAATGCAAAACAGCCAGAGAAGACTTCTGCTTTTGCTGTAAAATTTTGTTAAATAACATTGCTCATTTGGCTGTCAAAGTAGCATATGACACCTTTCTTTTGGAAATAATTTCCAAGAAAATTTGTTCTCTCTTGAAAAATAGGTAGGCTTGCTTCTATCATATAATGAAAATTATAAATCACATTGTCAATCCCTTTATGCTTTGATTGCTTAAGAAGCTCAAAGTTAATGATTTCATCTTTTATTCTGCTTACCATATTTGTTTCTTCCTCCTTTAGTAGTTTTGATGGTGTACTTCTATTTAAACAGCTGTGTGTGTCATTTTTATCATAAACAGAATGAACATTAATATATAAGTCAATAATAAAATTAAAATGTGATGAATATCCTGGAAATTACTGAAAATCAACAGAATTATGTATTTTATGATCATTTGCTTATCTTCAGGTCTCTTATCCTGTATTATCAGCTACTGGAACACAATCAAGTCTCAAGTCCAGCAAAATCAATCTCCAAAGAGCTCAACAGAGATTGTCTTTTAAGTTCATATACTAAGATTTATTTATTTTCCATAACCCTCATCTGAGATATACGTAACCTTATATTAGACAACTTATATTATAAGTTAATATTATATTAACTTATAATGCTATAAGGTTAGCATTAATAACCTTCTATTATGCTCCAATAGGTTCTTGTTGCTTTCAAGATGAAGAATAAACCTTAATAATGGCCTATAAGACCTCACATGGTCTACATGGCCCAGCCTATTGCTCTGCCCTTATCTGAGACACCTACTCCCTTCAGATTTCATCTGCTCCTAAATCCCTATATTAGGGAAATGTCCACTATTATAAACTCTAAAACCAGAATATCTCCCTTTTCAGCACTCATTGCAGATTACATAATTATATTTTTGTTTGCTTATTTGATTAATACCTAAGTTCTCCAGGAAACTCTAAGTGCCATGAACGTTTTGTCTATTGTCCCCAGTAATGTATCATCAGCACCTGTCCTAAAAACAAGCACAGCAACAGCATCAGAAACACTTTGATAATGAGAAAAAAAAAAAAATCCACTGTAAAAAGTGGACAGAGCTCAAAGATCATTCATTGGAGTCTAGAGGCAAATCCTCTTAATAGCCATTACATTAAGATATTCTTTAACTGTCTTTAATAGGATCATTATATTACAGGATGGTATAATAATTATAATAATTGAAGTCATCAAGGAAGGGTTAGATTTTGATCTATGGTTAAGATAAAAGACAAATGCCTTTAAAATGCTTTCTTTAATGCTTCTTTAAAAGATTTCCCTGTCTTCTGGAGGTGAGCTTCAGTTCTATGGAAACTTCACACATCTGCGTTATTCTTCCCACCTCTTAACTAGCAATATTAGATAAACGAAGAGTTCCCCAACCTCAGGTTATCATAAACAACCTTGTATTGCAACATTCCTCTTTTGGTCAATTTCATAATTGCATAAAAATTATTTTCAAACTCCCGTTAGTATTCATATTCCCAACAAAAAGATTAATGTTATGTAATGCTTCACAAATATTCTGCCACAGACAATGTGTGTTGAATTTAAACCAAATTCTGTCTTAGGTTGCCTTTAAAGGAAAAATGCAAAAAAATGCAAAAAAAAAAAAAAAAAAAGAAAAAAAAGTTTCCACTTGAATTCTAAATTGAAGATGACCTTGTGCTTTTCTGAGAAATGCTGGCAGCTGAGGTCACTGGAGTGTGTTATGATAGACGGTGCAGTGCTGTGTGTGTCTCAAGGCATGTCCATTGTATGGATTAAAGCCAAACCAAAAGTATTAGGCAGCTCAGAGCATTCTATCATTTCATTTGAAAATAATGATCAAAGTCGTGGGCAACAACCATTGCAACTCTCATGAAAGAATGGCAGCATTCAATAATTCCATCACTTCAGACAGGTAGTTGGGCTATTCTCAATCAAATACTATGAATCCAGTATATTCTGTATCAGTTTCTTGTGGCAGTCACAGAAACAACATTTCTGCTTTTACAGTATAAAAATCCTGTCTACATTGTGTGCATCCCTTTGCTTCCAAATGACTGAGTCATTGAGAAAAATACAAGGAAACGGAAAACACAGAAACTGAACCCTCTTTGAGTATAAATATATAGCAACCCCAAATCAGCCATTTTCTTCAAGTCAGCTTACTGTTTCAAAAGCTTAGAATCCATTTCGAAACAAAATGTCTACAATCTCTTCTCTAATAACAGCATGAACAAAACACTTTCAAAGAAATATAATCTAGTGTCAATGGTTTTCAAGCCTTCTAAGTGATCTCTTCAATAGTGATATTTAACTAGAACATTTTGATTGATAGAGGCTTATTTTAAACTTTTGCTTCCTTCACGCATAGATTAATGGTAGCATAAAATATGTTTGAGATGTAAAAGCAGGTGGAAAACTCACACTTATGATCAAAGAAGAGAACTGCTTCTAATTCTGTGTTTTCCACTCTGCCTGAGTATCTTCTATATATAGGAGGAAAAACATACCCTGTTGCTTTTAAAGTACTTAGACACACACACACACACGTTGTAACTTACCATTAAAATTTACAGCCCGAATATAACCAAGTAGCTCTTTCCCATCAATGGTACTCATTCGTGGACAAAGGCCAATGTATCCAGGGCAGAGATCTTTGTGCATATTGTGCAGGGCGTAAGCCATGGAATATACTGCATCAATTACAAATTGGACCTTTCCTTCCTGTTCATAAGATGAATCCCGAGCAATTCGCTCCAGCCCTGCAAAATAAAAGATAAAAACATCAGTTGACATTAGATTCCAAGAAAAGACGGCATTAGAGCTAAGATTTCCATCATTTGAGGACACTTAATGAGACACAACTATTTGATTTCACTTCTGATTAATTCTATACTTACTGAGTCAGGTTTTAAACTGGATATTGAGTTTATTTAGAAAGAGTAAAACTATTTCATTAGCAACAAAAAGATATGAAGTAAATAAAAGATGTATAGTTTCATTATCGTTATTTCTACCTTATTGAGTCCTATTATATTGTGCATTCTAGTAATTACATAACGCTTTGGTAGTGGCTTGATCTTTTATGCAAAATGTGTAGTGTGTCATTCTTGTCATCTATCTCAGCTCCAGGAGTGTCATTTAATTAGTGGCCCAAAGCAAGGTCTTTCACCACCCACCAAATCAGTTATAATTTTGAATGTGCTCTATTTGGGAGCCTTTTTGTAATTATCATATGACAATACTCCCTTAAGTGACCCTAGTTATCTTTACAATGATCATTCAATTTGTTTTCTTTTTGAACTCAGTTTTCTATTTAGAATTTCTATTAAAAAGGTGCAGGCACCTCAAAATGAATGTCACTCAGAATAAATGTACCTGTGTTTGGGCATATTTAGGGCTGATAATTGGCACTGGAGATTACTTTTAGGTTGGTGTTTATAATTTAATACAGAATAGACATATATTTTAAATGAAATATAAATGAGAGCTCAACTATGATCCAACATTATCGTTTTGAAAGCAAGGAAACTGAAACTCATGGAGGTTATAATCACATGGGGTACATAGGGCAGGTTTGGGAAGCATTCATAGGTCTCAGACTGCAAGCCCAATATTCTCTCAATTCACAGAAAAGTTTGGTAGATGGCAAGAATGTTGGGCATGCAAGAAAAATTATGAAAGGGACATCAAGAGTTTATTAAGGGAACAAAAAGTGATCTCCTATCACTCCTCCATCCATCACCAACCCTTACACAACTGGTAACACTTAGACAAAAGCAAGTATTTTCAACTTTCCATGGATGTTACTAACCTTGAATAAATTGTACTTATGTTCAACACGTATTTGTTTTCTAAACACCAATGCATATAACATATATATTTAGAGAGTTGAATTAAAGTGGTTTATATTTGGATATTTACACTCTGAAAACCTGTGGTTTTTTTCCTAAACAAAATAGTGGTCAGTTTATTTTATTCATCCAATTATTGTTTTGTTTTCCTTTGGTCTTAATCACTTGTGACACTGTTCTTTTAGATGCTCTTGGTTGGTATTCTGGTCTCTGTGGTCTGTCATGATGCTGAATTCTGCTCCTCCCTGTTTGGCATGGGTTTTCTGATTTTTCTCATGTCTCAACTTTTCATTCTCCAAGGCTGAGTTTCTTCATCCCCAACCTCAGAATCTGCTCATTGTCAATTTTGTCAACTACTAAAATTTCTACAGTCTAGAAATATAAATGGGACTATAAAATGTTAGCTACAGAGTCCAGAACATTAGATCAATTTTTAATAATTAGTTTAATTCATTTTGGAAATTAGCTTTTTGGAAAATTAGTTTTCCAAATCTTTCTTGCTGTCTAAGTGTATAGTCCCATATTTCCAATGGCCTACCATATCTCTATGTAGTCTCCTGCTTCCATATCAAACAATATATGTAAAACGAGGCTATCTCTGTAGGAGATTCCCTAAAATATCCTACTGATATTTTGCAAGTTTGCAAGCACAAAAAGACAGGGAAGACTACTTCTCAAAAGGTATATTGTCTCCTTCAACCTACTTTAGCTGCATGATCTAAGCTAAGATCCACAAGACATGGGGACTATGTTCTCTCCCTATCTCTAGGTTATACTTTTGTCTCCTGAGTCTTAGGACAACACTGCTTGTTCCCAGAATCTCTCATCAAGTTTCCTGTGAAAACAACCGTTTCCACTTCTGCCTAAAATTTCTCTCCCATGGCTTTAACCACAAAGTAGAGCATTCATAAATAAATATTGAAAGATGGTTACAGCAACCAAATAGATGCTATTATTTTCTTATAGATTCTAGTCTGGTGACTATCCACTCTTGTTAGTCCAGGACTGAGGGGGTTCTAAGGACCTAGGATCAAAATGTGAAGAGCCCTGGAAAAACCAGGATACTTGCTTATGAACAAAGAGGTAAGTGACGAGGAAATTTCAGAGAGAAGACTAAATAACGACTTTGAGGATCAGTCCCTAGGTCTGGATGGATATCCCTGTGTTTCATTTATTTTGCATCACTGCACTTGAAAACAGAAAATGAAGACAATGAGGTTCAGGGCGGTTGTTTCCACACTTGGTTCTCTCCTTAAGTACAGATTTCTTAGCACCACCCCAGACTTGCTGGGTCAGAATCTTCCTACCTGGGACATAAAGGATCTGTCATTTCAACAACTCACTAGGAGATTCTGGTGCAACCAGCTAAGTCTGTGGGCCAGCTTTAGGAAATTTCTGCTCTTCCATACAGCAATCCTCAAAAATACCTCTATAGATCTATTGTTTAGAGAGTTTTATGGTATTGAAGTATGAAATTAATAATTCTTTCATGATATGCACAACCCAAAGAAAATCTAATCAAATTATTCCCCTTTTCTTACTAGATGAAGAGTCAAAGAACACAAATCCCAATACTCATGCATTTCAAAGCTTCCACCGTGTCCTTAGACACACAGGGAGGCCTAGAGCTGATGACAAGAGTAGAAGCCAGAAAGACACGAAAGATCTGTAAATAAGAAAGTGTAAGGAATTGAATGTGTTCCTCATGAGAGGGTGGAAACAGAAAATAGAAGGCAGTAGGAAGAAAAAGATACAGAGATGAGGGAAAGGAGGATGGAGCAACACAGAGAAAGGCTTGCACCCAAGGTACAATAATGGCAGAGGGAAATCTAACATTCCACGTTGTTTGTATTGCTGCTTTGTAAATCCCTCTGCTGCAGACATATATATATATACACACACACACACACACACACCCCTCACACACCTCTTTTGTAAATATTATTGGCTTTTAATCGATTTTTTTTAATTTTGTGGGCTTTAAAGAAAAGGGAGGATTTCCATATTTCCATTACTGCAGGGTGAAGGGTGGAGAGTGGGCATAGAACTGGCAGAAAATGCCTAAGCCAAATGGTTTCAAATGAAGCAATGACCACAAGAACATTAAGGAATTTGGAAATTTTTTAAAACCTATGAAATTCATGTAACAGCTAGACATGTGTGACAGTTTTATAGTTTTAAACTTAATCTATCCTAAAATGTTCTTGATTTAATATATTATCAGTTTATTTTAGTGCCAGTGCAACCTCAATATATTATTTTACTTTATATTACATATTATCAATTTAATATATTATCATTGTATTTTAATGCAAGTGCAACCTCCCTGTCAATCCATAGAGATACTCCTCAGTGTTCAAGAATTTCCTGATAAATTGTAATTGACATGCTCCAATTTAATAGATATACTCTGCCTCAGCATTTCTTAAAGAATAAACAACCTGGTGTGGTGGCTCACAGCTGTAATCTCAATATTTTGAAAAGCTGAGGTGGGAGGATTGCTTGATGTCAGGAGTTCAAGACCAGCCTGGGCAGCATAGTGAGACCCTGTCCCTACCAAAAAATCAAACTAAAAATTCAACTTTATATACAATAGGTCTAAATGAATAATCAAATACACATAATCTTATTAAATAAACATATTTAAATTTTCACTATTCAAATCATTTTTTCTAGTTATAAACTCCAATTATTTTGACGATTAAATATATTCCAACTTTGTACATTTTTGTTCTTTTAAAGAATTCAGAAGTCTGCCTAGTAACTGGTACCACATGTGAATCAATAAACACTGTAAAACTCTCCCCATAAATCAACGTAAGCATATGGTGACAAACTGAAAGACTGAACACTATTACCATTTCTAAACTTAAAAGTGAATCATTTTATTTCTTTTCAGGCTGTTTAGACAACGTATTTTTCTGTTCCTTAACACTTCAACCTCATGATGACACTTAAGATTTTACAGCAGCTAGAATTTGCTCCTCACTTCCTATATTTGATTCTCTCATTCATCTAAAAGGGGAGTTTAGGAAGCTGACAGTGACTCATCAACCTAATTGGCTGTAAAATTTCATTATGCTATAGTTTCTAAAGTTAGTGTTAATGTATTGCTATAAAGTGCTAAATGTTGTCAAAGGCTGTATGTCAGCTAACCATTTTAAATATCACCAATTGTAGAGTTGTGATGTGTTCTAGTGTATAGCTTAAAATTAACAACATAGAGCAAAGTGTTTGCATGGTGAGACAGGAATTCAGCCTCTTAAATTTTATAGGAAGATTGTTTTACATCTTCATTAATGAAATCTAAATCTTGTGATTAGATCTCAGGTTCCCAGAAAATAATAAATTCTTACTGGTCTAAGAAATATCACACGTACTTTAGTTAAGGACTTTCACAGTTTGTGGTGTATATTCTTGGGTTTTGTTCCTTTTCAGTAAAAAAAAGGCAAATTGGCTTAAGTTGGCAAAACATTGTATATGTTACAATGTAAGTTCCTAAGATGAATCTAAGAGAAATTTCAGACTCTTTGATGCATTGTGGTTGCAAAGCATTGCTTTCTAAGAATTTCCCATTTCTCAGGATAGAGTTCAGTTTTCTAAGCTAAAATGTCAGAAGGCTAATTTAATTGTCCTGAAATTAGGCATACAAAACTTCTAACATCAATGCAATGATAGTCCAATAAGCAGTTGGTCAATCCAAGTAAAAAACAAATGGAAGTCATACCAGTTGCTTAATTCCTGGGAAATCAAACATCTGATTTGTTGCCTTTTTCTTACAACCGTCTCAGCTTGGAGTATAAATAATCCAACAATCTAAATTTGTAGATTAAGAAGTATTTGTTAAAGTTTCTCCCTGAATTTTTCTGAATTATGAAGCAACTGTTTTAAATAATTCAGTCAGTTTCTTGGAGTTGCTGCGGAGAGAACAGCAAAGAGAAAGAAGGGAATCTGTGAACCTGCTATGAATAAATACATTTATGCATCTAGGCCCAGATTTAAAAGTCATTCTGAATTTCATAGGAGCTTCTCTGCCTATTGATAACCAGGAACAAGACTATCATACTTTACATTGTGCTTTTCCCAATGTGACACAGATACATTGTAACTGCATAGTGCAGTGACTTTTAAATCCGTGAAAACCATGCCAAGAAGCACATCGCACGCTAAAGAGTAACTGCTATCAAGCTGACAAGTAGATCTTTTTTTTTTCTGAATTTAAAATGATTTGGGTTCCAGGACAAAATAGGGGGAACATAAGGTAGAAATACAAGCATTTTCAATTATACAGGACTATCTCCAGAGCACTAGGATCCGCACATGAAAGTATGCACCTCCCGTACTGAAGACAGATGAAAACATGTACCCTGAGATGAGACAGACAGGTGAAATGACTGATAGAAGCAGCTGGCTAGGGGAGAGAGAGGATCAGTCAGTTAGACCTGGATCCAGGTCCCAGCTGGACAGCTTAGAAAGCGATTGGCCTTGGACACCTTCCTGAACCACGTCACTAATCCTGGGCCTTCAGCTGACATTGCTGCTCTTAGGGACCTCTGTAATGGGGTCCCTCATCCCTCAGCTTCATCTGCTCCACTCTTAGGTCCTTGAACATTACATAAGATCTCCAAATGCAGGCCTTTATTCAGCTGTTTACTCTCTTCATTCCTTGCCTAGATGTTTCCAAGCCTCAGGGGAGATGTCACTTCAAATTAGTTAATATTTAATGATTTTCTTCCCAAACTTAGCCTAGATTAGATCATACAGCATCTTAAATACTAGGCTTAAATACTGAATATTGTTCACTTGAAATGGAGAACTATGATCAATATTTAAAATTATTGCTGAAAATAATGTGTAAAATTAATTGAAGCAAGCATAGGTTGAAGGTAGAGATGAGTTGGGAGGCAGGTTATGCAGAAAGTGGAAACAGGATGACCCAGGGAAATGAAAACAAAGGAATGACAGAAAATATGTTTTAGATGCCAAATTGACAGAATCTAAGTATCTGATTAAATATGGCAGCAAAAGTCAGGAGGCAAAGAACAACTCAAGGTTCTGATGCTAGGTACTAGAAAATTGGCACCATGACCAGTTTGAAAAATCAGGTGAAGGTTTGATTAATGATATCTCCCTAAGAGCATCAAGACCTCAATTAAAAGGACTGATTTTTAATGTTCGGTGCTATTCATTATATCCTCTAATATAGTATAGAGTTTATAGAGATGTTTAATTATAAAAGAATAAAAGGCCCAAATGTTTAAAGTAATCACATAACAATAACGTGGTTGATCATTTATTTGCAACACTGGTATAACTGAAGAAGCTATGTTGGAATAGTGCACCTTATGCAGTGTTGCAGTAAAACCAATGGCCTGAGAAACCAGACTTGCATTCCAGTTCTAACACCACAACCAATTAACTTTGTGGCCCTGGACAAAACATGATCTCTCTGGTTTTTGGTTACTTCTCAGTAAAAATTAGAGAACTGAACAAGATGCTCTGTCAGGGCCCCTCCAGCTCTGAAATCCTGGATTCTAAGGCATGTTCTCTTATTTCTAACTGCTTCCTCCTTATACTCTCTAAGATCACTTGAAGATGATTTAAGTAATCTTCAAGTAAGTGTGACTGAACAAAACCACTAAACCCAATTCTCCTAAACAGTATCAATTATCCTGTAACTGGGCTACTGCTGAGACCCGCAAATTCTACACTAACAAAAATAGCAAATGTCAACCTGGATTAATTTTTCCCTGCATTCAGAGTTTTGGTTCACTGTGTCACCACATTTTCATTATTCTTAGATTTAGAGCCATTGACCAAATCTGGTTCCTCAAAAAAGAGAAGTTTTTAGGTCTCTTCTTTTCTGATACACTGCCCTAAGGAATCAATTACGGAAAACAAAGTCAGAGAAGTGAAAGGGAAGAGGAACGATACAAATAATTTAAATGGTAAGGGCACTTCACAAATAGTATCCCTCTAATTCTAAATTATTACTACTCCTCTTGTACAAATAGAAGAACTGAGATTCAAAAAGTCAAATAATTTACCCAAGATTGCAAAGTCATGGCAGTAAATGCTAATTTAAAATCAGGTCTACATGACTCAAAACCTCTGCCATTACTACTCTTCCTTCTCCTCCGTGAAATTTCCTTTGATTCTTCCAGTTCAGGGTTATCTTCTACTTCTCCAAACTCCCCATTCACTTACATCAACTAGACCAATGATTAACTTGTCTCTTAAATTAACTGCAACTGCAGGTTCTCTACGTGTAATGCGTTCATGCACTCGTGTTAATCTTTAAAGACAACAGTGAAACAGGAGTCAAAAATATTATAAAATATAAACTTTTACAGAAATGTTGACCATATGTATTAACAAATACTAACAAAAATGTCAATACTTATGTTGAAATACATTTAAAAGGAAAAAACTTTCTATTACATTTTAAGCATTTTCTGAACTGTTAAACAAAAAAAAACTTCTTGTGAATTTCAGCCATCCACTTATGAAAAAATTGGCATAAAATGGCTGAAATTCCCAAGCAAAAGGACCGGACATTTGTGATAAAGGCCAATGCTAATAAAGCTTATATATTTATATTTATACAAATGACTAAAGTATTTTAGCCTTGGAAGGTAGTGTGTCTGAGTCTATGCCTCTATATGATTTTTCTTAAAATATAACATCAAGCTCAAAAGAGAGTTTCACACTCAAGATTCTGCTTTGTGGAGTCTTCAGCTGGCTCCATCAAGGACCTGTAGAAACAGATGTGTTGGACTAATGAACTAATTTGAGCCACTATCTTACCTATTTACAAAGGGCAGAGAAAATTAGAAGATAAGGGCCCTTTGCTGAGAATCACCTGCTCTCTGTCTTCTTCTGTAATTTAAATGTAGCAGCAAAAACTGAAGACTCTTAGCTGCCTGAGGACACATGAGGAGACACTTGTAAATCAACCACTGAAGAGCTCTAGATCAGCTTACAATAACATCTCTCCTTTGTGCCTGGCAGGAAATAGAAAGTGCTTCAGGCAGGTGCCAGGTGTCCCCTTCAGGTATTAAAAATTTCCATGCAATGCCCCAGGGTTTCTAAAACACTGGAAAACCTAAGGTAAGTGGCAAATAAGATTAAGAGTGTATCTTCAGGCAAAACAACCAGTTTAAAAGAAAGACTTTCAGAAAAGCAAATTATTTCATAGATATATTCCTAAGTCCCTGAACAAAGAAAAGCCTGTTTGATTAAATTCAATTATTTGCATTTTTCTACATAATTATACTAGATCATACACATGAGAGACAAGTTTTGATTTAAAATAATGTATATAACTTGATATATCATAGTTAATGTTTATCTTTTCAAGGCATATTGAAGACACTCCTCCCCATACAATTCCAATTTGGGCACCAAAATTCCCACTTCAGCAGATAGGACTTCTAATGCTCCACCACCACAATATGTTATAGTCATTTCAGACCCTATGACTTGGCTCAGGATTTACCTTTTAAAATTATAGTCTATTTTTTAAATTACAAAAGTAATACATATTCATATTAGAAATGTGGAAAATAAAAGTGTAGAAAGAAGAAAATTTAAAAAAAAAAATCTATTAGCCTCCCATCTTAATGACCATTTGTATATTGGTGTCTTACAACATTTCTCTCTTTGCCTCTTTAAAGTGATATACTTTAACGTGATGATATGTTATATTCACTTCAACTATAATGAGAATTCCCCTATATTATAGAAAAGCATGGTTTTTAATCTTGTCCCTTAATCTTTCATTAAGATTCTTGTCTAATCTGTAGTGATTCAATAGATTCATATTTTTGCAATTAATTCTTTTGTTATAGTCAGTGTAATATTTGGGTTAAGATAAGGATCCTAACTTTACATTTTCCAAATTGTGAACCAATTCTTCCAGTGTTATTTATTACATGTGTATTCCTTTCCCAAATAATTTATATAACATTACTTTTAACATATCAAATTCTTATATATTCTTGAACACCTATCTGGATTTTCTGCTCTAGGTCATTTTTCTCTTAATATGCCAATGCTACATTTTTATGATTATTATGTTTGTATGTTATACCATTGGTTCATGGTGTACTCTATCATACTTTTTTAAAAATTTCTGATTAGTCTCACTAATAGTCTTTAGACCTAATTAAACCAGTTCAAAAGTTAGAACTTTTATTAGTCATATAAATTTTAAAATTTATTATGAAAGACATAACATAGCTATAATACTAAGCCTCCATTTGATAACATAGAGTCTGTTTATTCAAATCTTCTTTATGAATCCTTAATAAAGATATGTCATTCAAACATTTCTTTTAAGTTCTTCAATATTTTATGTTTTGTTGCTTTGTAAAATAAGATTTATTTTCATTAACTGGTATAATTTATAAATTTCTATTTATTTTTAATGCTCAACATTTTTCTCTCATTTAAATTCTACATATCCTAGCAATCCCAGATTAAGTCCTATATCTTCTACACAACAAGGAAAAATATAAAATAGCATGGGTTTTGAGACCAGATTAAGATTTTAGGCTCTGCCTCCGTGTCTCTGAATTCTTCACTCATAAAATTGGAATTTATGACCCATATTGCATGGCTGTTGTGAGGATTAACTGAGATAATGTAAGGCATCTGGCACCTTATGTAGTAAATAAATGAACATCACTATTTGATATGTGAGGCTATAAAATACTTAACCTTCTATAATGTACAACACTTTTTCAATTATACAAATGAAAGAAATTACAACAGAAAGTTAAACTCAGTATATATTCCTATATTCAATTACCAAGCCTGAGAAAGGTAATTTAGTTCCGTGATTGAGACCAGTCACCCTGCTTCCAATCTGTCTGAGTTCAAATCTCTGTACCACCATTTACTAGTTACAAGGCTTTGAGTAAACCCTTTAACCTCCTATGTATCTTATCTTATCTTTAAAATGGGGATAACAATAATATCTCCCACATAGGGCTGTTCTCATAATTAAATCAGTTAGTATATATATTAGGCAGTCAGAAGAGTGTTGAAAAGAATAGGCACTATATAAGATGGTATTATTATTATCTTTATTATTATCATTCACTAAGCTTGTGTGATATACTAAGCAGTGAGCAGGATACAATGGTAAACAAAAACTGACCTACTCCTTGCTGTCATAGAGTGACACTAGGACTATGATCTGAAAGATAAATAGGAGTGAATTAGGTAGGCAAGGGAAGTAGAGGGGAGCACAGGATGACAGCAGTGGCAAAAGCCCACTGATGGTGGCAGCAGAAGAGTACAAGGAGTGAGGCTCAGCCAGTCAGGCTGCAGCAGGGGAAGAAGAAGGGAGGCACAGGTGAGGCCTGACGGGGCCAGGGCCAGATTATGGGACCATGCAAATGACCTGGAGTCTATCTGTCTTCTTTCTAAAAGCAGAGGGAAGCCATCAAAAGGTAACATAACCAGATTTCCAGTTCAAAAAGAGCACTGAGTCAAGAGAACAGATAGGGAAGAGGAAAGAGTAAATGGAGTAGGCAGATTGGGAGATGATTTTATAGTTCAGAAAGGAGCATACAGTGTCATGGGCTAAGGTGGTGATGAAGGCAGAGAAATGTGAATGCACTAGAGACAAAAGAGAGGATAAAAACAACAGGATTTGGATATAGGCACTGTAGCAAAGAGTGGTACCAAGGGTGACTTCCAGGTTCTTGGCTTAAGTATCTGGACAGATGCCAGTGCTGCTCAGTTAGACGGACAAGAGTGTCTAGGCCAGAAATATCATGTCCTGCCAGCCAGATAACTGCACATTTGCCTAATGCATGGTCAACATGGTGAGTTTGTTCCTGTTAAGACAGGTCAGGGGAATCCCACTAGCCTGTACCTCCTAAAAATTATATACTCACTTGCCACTATGAGAATGTAACCTGCCTTATTTGTAGCATTAATATGTCCAGGTTCAAGGTTCCAACACTGGCTTATCATTATTTTTATTATTTACAATCTCCCTAGGTTATAAATTCCAACCCAGGAACAGAGAAAGAGATGGCATCAGAATTGTTTTCAAGAATGTGTCATCATTCAACAACTGACTTCAATCATTCTACTTGCAAGTTACTAATAGTACTTTCAGGTATTTCCTTTTAAACGAAAAGCTGAGTAGTCAATGTGATGACCTGCTTTAAATATAAACATAGAAAAGTAAAACATTTCCCCTTTCCACTCTTTTTAAGATGTTTTCAACAATGAAGTAATAATATTATCACAGGAACACATGTCATGACACCTTAAACTTGTAATTAATAAAATAGAAATGCCTACGCTAAAATAATCTCATTCTTTTTTTTTTTTTTTTTTTTTTGAGACAGGGTTTTACTCTGTCACCCAGACTGGAGTGCAGTGGTATGATCAAGCCTCACTGTAGCCTTGACCTCCTGGGCTCAGGGCATCATCCCATTTCAGCCTCCCCAGTAGATTGGACCATGGGCATGAGCCACCACAACAGGCTAATTTTTAAATTTTTTGTAGAGATGGGATCTCCTCACATTGCCTAGGCTGGTCTTGAACTCCTGGCCTCAAGGGATCTTCCCATCTTGGCCTCTCAGTGTTGGGATTACAGGTGTGAGCCACTGCATCCAGCCCTATCTGCTTTTTTCTAAGCTTCATACAGGCCATGACCTATTAGTGATAATAAAACCAATGTAATTGGTCACATACGGTATATTTCCAAAATAAAGAAAACATGTAGAAATCAAGTTCATTGCAAACAGTAACAGGAAGTATTGTTTCTTGAGTCTTTATTTCAGTTGAGAGGTGGGTTTGTGTACTGTGTTGCCATAAACAATATATTACTAAATAAGAGTGAAGTTAAAAAAAAATTGAAACTCATTAACGTAGTCCAGTTCTCTCATTTCACAAATGGTGAAACTGAGACAGAGGGACTGAGTGATTTTTTTCCAGGTCTGATAACCTGTGAAGAGGCAGAGCCAGGAATAGAACCCTAATCACTTAATTCCATGACTCTTGTTTTATATCATGTCTCTTTTCCGCTGCATTTTCTCTCCCATTGTAATTAAGTTCTATTGAGGATAACTAAGACTTAAGGAAATCACTGAATGAGTTTGCCCATGAGGACTTAAAAATATTGAAAGAATAATGAAATATGAAAATAAATGAATAACAAGAAAGTATGAGTAACAGGCAGGTTCTCTCTCACTCCAAAGGGAAACTGTATCAGTGAAAACCAACAACAAAGAACCACGGCTTTTGGTTTTGAAATGGCAAAAAAACTAAATGCAAACAATTTTATAACAGAAACTTAAATTTGTAAATAAAGGCCCAAAGTGCCTGATGTTTATGATGCATATCCTTTAAGTGAAACTTTTAGGGTGTCTGTGTGTAGTATTGGACCATCCAGATGGAAAATGAAAACAATTCTTGCCTCTGTACAATGAGATCAATCCTCTGGATGACTGACTAGGTCTTTCACTTTTCTTCCCAATTTTAGGGGTCACAGCACAGGCATAGGTATAGTGCCAATGGCTGATTAAAGCAGGTCACAATCTGTCTGGGAGAGTTTCTGTGCCATTCTTCATAGGGACAGGGACCAGACAAGATGACCTCTCTTTCTGCCTTCCAATTAATTCAATCAGACTCTGCTTCTATCAGACATCTTCAGGGATGCAAACTGTACACTCACTCCAAGTCCTCACCAGGAATCAGTAAACACAGAGGCTGCAGACTGTGTTTAATGAATAAGCAGGATTCATCTTTCAGTCATCATTTTCATTTACGGCTTGTTTCTGGGTATTATTTTCTCCCCCAATGATCTAAAATCCCATGGAAGACTGGGACTGGATCTAACTTCTCTGAGCTCCTGCTCAGGCTAATCTGGTACCCACATATATCTTAGATTAATATCAGTGTTGTTAAACCAACCTAACCTGAGTTTCTTTCTCAAGAAGGAGGTGTAAGTAAGATAATTCCAATTAGGTCTCCATAAATCTTTTTGCTTTAATATTCTATGAAGAGCCACTCTAGGAAACTATTATGAGATACAATAAAGTACAGTAAGGAAAACAGTGTCAAACAAACTAAATCTATGCCTTCTATTTCTAAAGGTATATATTTAGTGAGCCACTGCACCCAGTCGTACTTGCTTTTTTCTAAGCTTCATATAGGCCATGGCCTATTAGTGATAATAAAATCAATGTAACTGGTCACAAACAGCGTATTTCCAAAATAAAGAAAACATGTAGAAATCAAGTTCATTTCAAATGGTAACAAATTGAACATTGCAAATGTTCAAATAAATATACATAAAAGGTAGAGTTGGTATGGGGTGTTTGCTTTTTGTTTCTCTTCAAATGGACTGGCAGGATAACTTCCACAATAGAGGAAATAGATCATCTGAGACTAACTATATTAGACAATGTTGGTACAGCAGATGCAAGATGAGGTAAGTGCTCACATGACAGCTCATTTCAAACCCCTCATAAATCAGGAACCTGTGGCTATATTTCAACACTTCCTATACAATCAGTAAAACATTAGTATTCATTAGGCAGACCTCATCTATAGCCTCAGATCAAAAACTGTGGCTTTTGACTACAAATCTACCTTACAATAAGAAGGGAGTGAATTTGTTTAACACATCTTTTCTTTCAAAAAAAATCTAATATAAAATGTGATGTCCTTCAACATTACATATAAGCTAAATTATACTGCATGGTTTGTGTGAGCTTTAGTGGGCTGCATCAGGACCTGGAAAACATTCCAGAACTAAAGTGGAATTTTGGCCCAGTAAGAACTAAATCACTAAGGAACAAACCCTGGTTTCACCTTGAGAGATAATGCATGACCTATTAAATCTCTCATTATTTCCGCTTGCATACAAATACAAAAAAAAAATTGAAAATTTTCATCTTTAAACTTCAATCATGCCAGCAAAAAAAGAATTAAAAATATTTTCATCTTTAAACTTTCTTTGCGTGCTTTGAATATCAAAACATATTTTGTGAGAAAAATTATAAATAGAAATTTGATAAATTTAGAACCAATCTGAAAATCATAGCCTGAGATGCACTTTAAACTTATTTCTAACAAATCTGCTTTTCTCAGTGATTTATTTTTGCTCCCCAAATTATGTTACTGGCACCAAGGACTTGTATAGAAAACAGGTATGATAAAGGGAACATTTAGACATAACGGTGCAAATGTACAAAGGTTCATAAATAGCCTTCTTCATAGAAGCTGAAAGGGGAAGACCTACCCATTTATTGGGATCTATTATGAGCCTACCACCATGCTAGACAAGTTGGATAGGTTGTTACATAATACTTGTAATCGCTCTATGAGGCAAGTATTATTATTACCGTTTTTTAGGAAAACTGAAGCTCAGGTTAAATAACCTGCCCATTATCGTAAATTTAGTAAGCGATAAAAGCCAAGAATCCCAACTGTGTCTCTCTATTCAAAATGACCAAACTCTTTTTATTACAACTCAGGTCTAAGCAATAAAGAACATGCCCATATACAGTGTAATTAATTTAGATGAAGATATAAACCTATTACTAGATCCCAGGAAAGACCAGTCTCAACTCACACTAGTACTGTAAGCACATAGTAACCATTTGGCCTTTGACTTCTTATCACAAGCTTGCGTTGAACCTCTGTATGAGGTGACTTTTCCAGGCTGGAGTGCAGTAGCTACTCACAGGCATGATTGCAGCACACCACAGCCGTGGACTCCTGGGCTCAAGCAATCCTCTTGCCTCAGTCTCTCAAGTAACTAAGACTACAAGTGAATGCCACTGTGCCTGGCTTAAGGTGTCATTTTTTAATATGTGAGTTTTCCAATAGTCTTCCAATGCTTTTAGGAATAAGACAGCCTCAGGTATTGGAGTAATCTGGTAAAACATCCTCTCTTTCAGAGTCAAGCTCTTCAGAAGAGCCTTTATGCTTCTATTTCCTCATTGCAATGCACATCTTGACTGCTGCAATTTGACTTCTATCCCAATCACACACCAAGGCTACCTAGGCAGAGACCATTAGTTGTACCTCATACCAATTCACCACTTCTTACATGGTATTAGAACCCATGATTTTTAGGGAGATGACTTGGACAAAATAAAGACTTTATTTTCCAGCCTCCTTTGCAGCCAAATTTAGCTGCCGCCAATAGGATGTAGGCAAATGGATAGAGTGGTAATTTTTAGGAATCTTTCTTAAAAGACCCAGGTACATGTCTTTCACTTCTTTATCCTTTTTCATCCTGTTCTCCATCCTGCCACCTAAATGGCAGAGGTAATCACTGGAGCGCTGCCTGTCACCTGGAACCCAGAGGAATTAGAGCTACACTGTAGAGATGGTGGAGTAATAAACTAGAAGGAGCCTGGGTAAAGCAACACCACTGCACCCTTCCTGCACCACCTCCTCTAGATTTTACCAGACACAAAAATGAGGTTTTATCTCATTTAAACAAATGTAATTTCCACTCTCTGTTACTTTTAGCTGGACACAATCTTATATGATATATAACTATGATCTCCTTTTGTCTAAACCCAGGGACAGTAAACACACTCCACCACATTTTGACTTTTAACTTTACCAGCATTTTGAGGTTTTCTGGAGCACTAGGAAAACCATAAAATTTATAAGAGAAATCCCTCCTCTTACTAACTCTGTTATCTATGGCAAATAACAACCTCTTTTGCTTTCACTGTCTCCATCTGTGGTGAAAGAGAGAATAATGACCTCCTACTTCAAAGTGTTGTAAGGAATCAATCAAGCAAAAACTACAATTTGTACAGTTTTCTGTGCCCCTTTTCACAGGACACAAGTCACTTAAGATTCAAAATTTTACATTTTAACTTTAAAATACCTTTTACCTGAGTACCTCTTTTCTAGTTTTACCTACTCACCAAATTAATGAACTTTTTTTATGAATCAATTACTGTTTACAAAATAAACAAGTAAAAAATAAAAGCCTTTAAAGACATTCTGTTATTTGTTGTTTCTAAATTCATCTTTCTTTCCTATCTAACTTTAAGACAATTTAATTAATGGTTCACAAGGGCAGGGATCATGTTTATTTTCATTCATCATTTTATTTATTTCCAGTGCGCATGGTAACATCTCGATAAATGTGAGTGTCTTCTATCCCAATCTTCTATGTCAGTCATTCCTGCAGTGAGGGGTCATTTCCACTGCCATGTTACAAAAAGTTATAAGTAGATTTATGTCCTACCTTTACAGCCCACCTCATGGCAACCCTTGTCCTTTATTTTTAGTACAATTCTATAATCCATCATGTTCCTTAATAAGAACTAGTTGTTCTACTCTACACTCTTATACTCTAATAATTAATATTATAAATTAATAAGAAAACTTCAGAAGTTCTCAAAGGTTATTATAGTTACCATGTATGAACTTTTTGTCCAGCACCTGGATGTGCCAATCTAATTTAGAAGATCTGATTAATTTGACAAAGGGTTTCTGAACTGTGTGACTATTTTTTATTCTTAGTTAAGTTCATAGAGTTATTTTCAGCATCACATTGTTTTCATTTTGCCAGTGTTTTTCTGGGTCACAATGCTGGCTCTTTTCTGTACCCATGTGTCGTACACATCTAACCTAGTAATGAGGGAGGCTAAATTAGTCTCCAGTGCCTCTTGCTTTTGCAGTTCTAGATCATTATCTCATCTAAATAGCCATCCTTCTTTCTCCACATCTCTGCCCAACAAGTGCCCAATACCAGGAAAAGAAACTGCTTCACACAGATATATTAATGACTGATAATGCCCAGATAGGACCACTCTGAGTGCATTTTGTCAACATGTTATCACTTCTGGAATTTATGTCACCAACAAGTTTCATGTGGGCGAGAATCAACAAATTTAGATGGCCATTTATTTCAACCATCCCAAAATCCCCTTCTCAGATTTCCAGGAGTCAACAAAAAGAGGGGAGGGAGTAATAATAACTCCAACTAAATCCTACAGTGTTACTTTTGTTATCAAAGTAGCAAAGGCCTAGTTTCCTTTTGATACTAGTCATTGGAAATTAAATATGAAAACTCATTTAACCTTAAAACAACTTGCTATGTATTACTCTATTAATGAAAAGTCTTTCTTCAAAAGTACAAATCTTCTATTATAAAATACATGTGAAAAGTACTATTAAATCAATTCTTTCTCAACCTAACTATGAGAAAACATTCTCAAACTTCCTCTTTTCCTATTATATTTACAAAATATTTTCTATTCTCCTTGATCACTTTTCCAAATAGTATCCCATTTTATTTATTTATTTGCTGTTATGTTTCTATTCTTTTTTACTTCTTCATAACCTTCTCTTGCCTTGACTTGCTGTGGCTGATATTGTATACTTCAATAATCTGATATTCATCTTTTATTTCTATTTCTGGATATTCAATATCATCTTACATATTTGTAGATCATCATGACTCAATATGCAAATTCATTAGGGTAAATTCTACTGAAATGTAATTTTTAATTTCACTAATATTCAGAGAAATTCCTAAAGCTTTTCATTTGTGATCCGTTTCATTCTCTTAGACAAAAAATATCACCTAAAAATTAAATATATCACAAATGGCTAAAGGGGAAAATCTCCATCTAATTATTTCTATTTGAAAGTACCACATTAGAAAATGCATCTCCTTTATTTTCCTCAGTGAATCTTTGATCAAATCCAACAAAAATGATAAGTACCTGAAAAATGTAGATTTCTATCATTTAAAAAATTCTTGCTGGTGCGACGGGTCACACTTGTAATCCCAGCACTTTGGGAGGCCAAGGAGAGAGGATTACCTGAGGTCAGGAGTTTGAGACCAGCCTAGCCAACATAGCAAAACACTGTCTCTAATAAAAATACAAAAATTAGCTGGGCATGATGGTGGTCGCCTGTAATCTCAGCTACTCGAGAGGCTGAGACAGGAGAATTGCTTGAACCCGGGAAGTGAAAGTCGCAGTGAGCCGAAAGTATACCACTGCACTTTAGCCTGGGTAACAGAGCAAGACTCCATCTCAAAAATAACTAACTAAATAAATAAATAATCCTTTCCAGATATCTTTACATTTATGCCTTGTTCACTCAAAATTGTATGTGCTTTTTAACACCTCCCATCCTACTTATACTACATCTTCTTTATATTTTCTTTTTTCGGAGTCACTCAAATATCTCCTATGCCCTAGAATGTGATTCTTCCCCCATCTTTTGAAATGATAAAATACAATTGTATTAAATGACATGAAGAATGAATTCCATTTCCCCTACAAATGGACTCTATCATAAGTTTATAGTTAAACATACAATTAGTAGCAAACCATGACAGCCTTTAATTAGACCTAGACTCTAGGAGTTGAGTTTGCAGACTGTGCCTATGAGAAAGCAATTAGATGTAGATTTGGTAAAAAAAAAAAAAAAAAAAAAAAACCTCAGAGACAAGGCCATTGTTTTGTTTTCAGCTGATGTAAATTCAGCCTTAATGAAAGATAAGCTATTTTCACAGAGAAACAGAGTTTTCATATTGCCCAGAGTATATTTGAAACCTTATAACATATGGCATTCTAACTTGGATATGACTTTTTCTGAGCTACCTATATATTATCAAGGAAGAGAAAGGAGAAATAGAGCAAACAGCAAAGACCACATCAAACATATTACAAATGACTATAGACCGGAAAGCAAGACGGTTTTTCTTAGCATAGACTTAATTTGTCTACAATATGATACATAACATGCAATAAGACAATCACTAAAAACATCTTATGTACATTACACTTATTTTGCATTTCCTGCTTGCCAGAAGCCATACTGAAATCCAAGACACATTAATAATGTTCAAAAGACTAACCAAAAAAAAAAAAATCACAATGAAGCACAATACAGAGTAATTACTATTCTGTGGGAAGAACAACAAAGGCATTTTTTTTTCCTCTAGCTGTAATCAGTTTATAATTATGGCCCGGCAAACAAGGCAACACATAAAGAAACGGTAAGAAACTCCTCGTCAGCTTCCATGTTATAAATTTATGGTATCTTCAAGCTTTTTATCTTCGCTACCCTGACAGATGACAGGGACTCCGCAATTCTTAGGTGGTTGTTCCCTTCATCGATACCAGCATCCACAGGTACAGGTTAATGTTCCACAGAAGTTAATTTACTTTTTTTAATGTTAAAACCCCATAGAGCATGACAAATAACACAGGTTTAAAATATAAACATCTAAAACTCAGCAACAGAAGAAAGTAGTTTCTTATTTGTCAGTGACAAATAACAAGCCTGCAGAAATATGAAAAATGCTCTCTCAAAAAATATATGGATATTATCTGATATGGTGACTTGGCAAAAATTATTTCATTCTAGTAAAATACAAAGTGCACGTTGCTTTTTGCTACTCCATCTGCTTACATTTTCTATTAAGTCTCTTTCTATAGAAGTTTTGCTATATAAGTTATGTCATATATTCTCAGGTATAGCTATATCTGGAAAAGGAGAAAGACAAAGACTCTTAATTTTTTCAGAGTTGAATCCCTAAACTGTTTTCCAACTGGTATTTGGAGTATGAAATCCAACTGTTTTATTTGCTTAATTCCAGAACTGGTCTTTATGTGAGAACACATTTTCTCTCTTTCTCTCTCTCTCTCTCTCTCTCTCTGAGACGGAGTTTCACTCTTGTCACCCAGGCTGGAGTGCAATGGTACAATCTCGTCTCACTGCAACCTCTGCCTCCCAGGTTCAAGCGATTCTCCTGCCTCAGCCTCCTGAGTAGCTGGGATTACAGGTGTGTGACACAATGCCTAGCTAATTTTTGTATTTTTAGCAGACAGAGTTTCACCATGTTGCCAAGGCTGTTCTCAAACTTCTGGGCTCAAGTAGTCCACCCACCTCAGCCTTCCAAAGTGCTGGAATTACAGGCTTGAGCCACCACACCTGGCCAAGAACACATTCTTAATGACATTGTTAAAGATATTCTACTTTTTAAAAAATGCATAATACTAGCATGAGTGTGTATTGAAATTTTCTATCATTTGATATAGAGATACTCTACTTCCCAAGAAGTTTACCTTCATGTAGCTTCATAAAAATGCAAGATAATATATCCATTCACACCAACATTTTAAATTAAATGTCAGGAATTGTGTTTTGTATTTGTAATTATTCGTGTCATTGCATTAGTCATTGTATTAGCATTGTATTTAAAAGTTTACTTTTTTCATTAAGGACTATGACTGTAAGTCCTAGAGGTGAATCCGCTTTGTGTTCTTACAGTTGTGCCAAGGCAGTCAGAGGGCGAAGAGGTTTTTGCCAAGTCAGAGACCAGCCCTGGAGCCAGGGCTGCACTTATGATAGCAGGAACATATGATAAAATCAGTCCAGAGTCCAAACAAGTGAAGGTGAATGAGGAAGGGCAGCAGCAATGCTCCATAAAACGTGGAAGAAGACAGGGATGCCTGGTGACTGGGTCAGTGAGAATCTGGGGCTCTGGGTAGGATGACTTGGCATGAATGTCAGAAGGTGCCAACTGCTCTGCTAGACTGAAGAATGGGAGTCAGACGTCTTTCCTGTGGGGCAGTTGGTAGGAAATTTGAGATCCTCATTAACTCTTTGATGCCACTAGGGGGCCATTTGAGAAATGACAGTGCCAGTGTTCTAAATGGAGTCTAAGCACCTGTTGGAATAAATGTACATCCTAAAGTGCCTAGCTTATGAATAGAGTGTAACTCCCACCCAAACAATGTGCAATAATGACTTGTACATCTCATACATGCAGTTATTACACCACGGAGAGAGACAGGGACCTATTCAGGCATAGCACACAGTTCTTAAGAATATTACATTACTACATTTTTAAAAAAGACTTAATTTGAGATGTCATGCTTAGATAATTGAATATGTTCTCTTGCTACTAGCATTCTTTGCCTACCTTTATTTTGTGACTTGCTTTCACAACACAGACCTTCTTTTAAAGTTACTATAATCTTTCTACCTTCTGCACTATTTTCATATTTTAAATGCAAAGCATTGTCTACATTGTCTTATATGAGGCAGCTTTCCCAGACTGGTTTTTTTGTAAAGTCCTGCTGTAACCAGGGAGGCTGCCAACTTGAGGTGGTGACTCACTCTGAGTTCTGCACACATTCAACTACAGAATCGAGGAGGAGGCATTCTCTCTTCTCCTTGCTTAGGAAGTCTGAAGGGGAAACTGACTTGTAATGTCTAGTGCAAGTGCAACAGGACTGTGTTCAAAAGCATAGGCCTTAAATGATATTTCAAAGTAATTTTGCTCATAGTCATTATTTTGTTGCCATCAGGTGAAAAAATAGCTCTTGGTCACAGCTTGTGGGTAAAAGAACCATAGGGCTGGTTAACTGAATTCCATTTTTTAAAAATGCAACCCTAAAACAGATCAACATCAATTTAAATCAGGTTATTAATCTTTATACTGAAACTGGACATGTAATTGCAGTGAAACAGGTTTCTCAGAAAGATGGAGAGACGGAGACAGATACACTGAACAGGCTCACCTGAGCACTCTACGTTCTTCAGTGAGAACGTGGGCTTACTGATGCTGAGTTTGCTTCTGAAATCAGGAGTGCCTGGTATTTGGAAACATCCTTTCAATGGAAGGTCATAGATTATAAGTGAAATGGTTTCAGAGTGGTAATTTTAAATGCTTGTGGTACATGCAAAATGCTGCTGTTATCCCAGTATCTGGAGAGCAAGGCCCATGGTCCCGGGATGCCCCTCAGCAAAAAAGGCTGGGAGATGTTAGCAGGAGGATCTGAGCTTGCTCCAGACCTGGGTGGCCTCTCCATGTCTGGTCACTCTTTGTATTCTTAGCGAAAATTTAAAAGAACATCATGGTGAATGCTTGTGTTCTCTTTTAACCAATATATATTGCTCCTGGAAACCTAAAGTAATCAAAGCAGTATTTAAACCAAAAGTTAGCAATATGTGGTTTCTGTACTAGCAACAGCAGCATCACCTTGTCAGGAAACTTATTAGCAAAGTAAATTCTCCGGTCTCTCCCCAGCACTGCTTAAATAGAACCTCTTGGCTACGGCCCAACAATCTGTATTTTAACAAAGTGATTCTGATTTCTCCTAAAGTTTCAGGGCCCACTGGCTTAAACTGTAAGCAATTAGGTACTGTTACTCTAAATTACTCTCAGCTTTAATCATGAATTAATCTGAACTTGGTTGTCTCCCCTGACTTCACTACCACAGTCCCTACAATTCAAGCAGTTTCAATCTGCAACACATCTACAGTTCCAGAAAATAAAGCCATTGTTTTTCCAATGAAAGAGAAAAAGGCCTCTATGTAGGTTATGGGGTGCTTTTTTTGCCATCCCAGCCATGAATAGTGTATTTGCTTTGTCAAACCTATTTCTGTGACTATGGGAAACAGAAGTAGCTGCACTTTCTAACAGTTTTGAACACTTGCCAACCATCAGTATGGTGACTGGCCACAGCAGGATCCCATTTCTTCTTTGGCTCCTTCTGCACCGCCCCTCGGCTACAAAAGATACATGTTCCTTCATCATGCTTTCATTTTCTCCTTCTCTACTTCAGTCCACTGTAAAGACTGTACATCAGATTCTTCCTTGCAATACAACTTAAACTGCAAAACACTCTTTTATGTTTGTGCTAAGCCCCTGCACCTTCTTTTCCCTTCCAGGAACAGAAAAGAGTTGGGAGAGTGTGTTGAACATGATCATGCTGCTATGTGAAGATTTTTCATGAGTTTTCCTATCAGCTTGTTTTCAAATCTTTACTTGATAAAGTGTCCTCTTTTTCTACCTCCTTTCTGATCAATACTTTAAAAAATTAAGTAATCATTGCCTTGTGAACCAATATCTACCAACTGCCCTTTATTATTGTTTTGCTTAGTTCGGGTTGCTCTAATAAGAGAAGGTTATGATAGAGTTGAAAGGGCACTGCAGTCAGAAGGTCCACATTTAAGGAAAAATTCCAGCACTTCCAGACTTATCAGCACAGGCCACTTAAAATTCTAAGCTGGAGTCTCCTGACCTGAAAAGTGGGATTCATAATTACTCCTGCCCTGCAGACCCCACACAACTCTTTTGAGAGGACCAAATTTTAAAAATGCATGTGAAATCATTGTGAAAACTATAAAGAGCTGCATAAACCTGATTTCCTAGTTTCTGTGCGAGGACTTACTAGACTCAAATTTTAACAAAACAAACAGAACTAGGACTTGAAAGCAATCACAAGTCTTCTTAAAGTAATAGTAGCCTTTTAACCTATAGAGTCAAAATGCCACAAAGAATTTAGACAGGTTGATCCAACTGACTAGCTAGTAAATGTTTGTAATAACAAGCAAATAGTAATTGTTCAGTCTTGCTAAAACAGAGAAACATAGAAAATATGTCCTAAGCTATTTCCATATTTGAAGGAAATTGAAACAAAAGGAGTAAATACACCAAACACCACACTACCTAAAAGAACCATGGAAGGGGATGTGAAGTCAATGATGGCATATGGAAATGTCTACCAATATAAAATGGGCTTTGTGGTTAATCAATAATGCCTTAATAGATTATAGGAAATAATCACACCCAGAAGAAATTACTCTGGATCATTAACAGCAGTAGAGATTTCCATCAATTTAAATGGCCCTTGAAAATAACACACAATATTTACTTGCCTGGGTTTTCTTTAGGTAAAATATCGATTTGAAACTCAGAAATCACAAAAACAAAGAGGCTAAAATCAGACAGAATGTCTTTGCTCTCTTTATTACTGAAACCACATAAAAGTAAAAGAAAAAAAAAAACAGCCCTTAGCACTAGCAGTGTTAATTATCCACATTATTTAATCCCGGTATACAATCTTGAAAAAAATCTGCCTATTAACCTTGCGGAATGCATTCTCATTGGCTCAGCAGGAGCTTACAACCAGTCCTAAATTGTTAGTATCAATTCCCAGGGTTAGTGTCTCCAAAGGTCATTTTCTCCAGTTACCAAAGATGAGAGTCCTCAGAAAAATAGGGTCCTTAAAGTTAACATACTGTCATCACAGACCCATTTTCCAATTCAGAAGATAAATGTATTTTATTTGCTACCTCAGAAATGACAGCAAGCAACAGGACACAATTCATATTGATTTTCTTCTGAAAAACATCTTCCTAATCAATATCATTTATTCTAATATATAAAAATAAATAGTGTTCATTCTTAACCAGTGCATTATGCTGTACCCTGGTATTTTATTATTCGAAGTTTTAAAAAATAACAAGACGATAACACTAATTTAAAAATAAAAGAAATAGCAGTGCTTGTTAATATGCCCTAAAATGGTGTTTGTCAAAGTGTGGTGGTTCACACACCTGTAACTAGAATTAACCAGGATGCTTGTTAACGTTCTGTAACTCCACCTTGTGAATTAACTGGAGGGGAATTTGGAAATTGCATTTTCACAAATATTTCTGATGACTCCTGTGCACACTACAGTTTGTGAAACAATGCCAAGCTAGCTAGTGGTTCCCAAGTCGGCTGTACATTGTACTCACCTGGAAAATTTATAAAAACACCAATGGTCACAGACCTCAGCCCAGAGCAATTAAGCCAGAATCTATGGGCCATGGACAGTGTTGCCAAATAAAATACAGAAGGTAATTCTTTAACATGCTTATACTAACAAAATATTTGTTGTTTATCTGAAATTTAAATCTAACTAAATATCCCATGTTCTTATTTATTACATTTGGCAACCCAAGTTATAAAGCTCAGGCACAAGATTTTTTAAAAGCTTTCCTTTTTGAGTCAACTGGGCAGTTGAGGTTGAAAACAACTGATACTAAACCTAGGCTCTAAAGATATTGAAAGATATGACTACACAGAAACTCTCAGGTATTAGGGGCAGAGTTGAAACAATCTAGCTCAAAAGCAAAGAAAGTGAAGTACCCATCACAGCTCCACTATTTCATATACTCATTTGTTTTCCCCAAAATTTCACAAGTGTTGACTGATTTTTAGATAAGTTTATAATAAATGAAAAGTATCAACATAAGACTCATCTTTTAAAATAAAATATCCTTTTAGGAGATACTTAGAAAATACTAAATAAAACAAGAGTTTCCAAAAAGTTGGTGTCCATGATCAGCTAAATTATTTTATAATTGGTAAATTGGCTTCGACAGTCACAAATCCCTCTTTTTGGATCACCAGAATTCCCATTAGGAGAGGAGTCATGAATAACAGCCACCTCTCTCAATGCCATTCAGTCTGCCTTGAAGCATTCACCTGGCAGCAGAAAATTAACAGTATTTCTTCCTCGGGAAAAAGTTAGGAGCCTTTAGACATTATCCAATTGTCCAATGAATGGAGATCCATGTGGATAAATACAGGCACAAAATCATCCACAGTTTTACATGGTAAGGGAGAAGATTAAGGTTATTGGATGTATATTGCTGCAGCCAGTAAAGTTAGAATAAAAAAAGACTGGAAAAAAAAAAAAAAGCCCAAAATTTTTGGAAAGGCAGAGTTTCCCCATGACAGTCACCCCACATTTAAAACATCAACATAGTCTATAAATAAAAATAACTTATAATAAAATAAAACATCAATATATGACCCTTAAAATAACATTTTCTCAAAAGAATTTCAGCTTGTAATTTTCCTTAATATACATGAGTTAAGATTTTAAAGATGGAAATTTAAACAAAGCTGAATTCTAATCAGATAACTGATTTCAGGAGTTACTAAATAAATTTTAACAAGAATATATCTTTGTAACGTACCTTTGTAAATGAAGAAAGAACACAAATTAATATGAGAAAAGTACATGCCCATTTAAGCCTTCTTTATATAATTTATCTCTGTCCACACATCAGATTTCCTGAAATTTCCTTAAATATATTCCCAGTATCACATCAACACATCATATCATATCAAACACTTAGCCATCATCTTGCTTCTGGAAAAAAATGGAATTCTAAAATTATCTTGGTATCTATTAGCATATAGCTCTAGATTTTGATGATAATTAATCCACTTCTTTAAAATGTGGTGTTTACCAAAGAGGGAAATATAAATGGCCAGTGGATGACTTAAATGACCTTCACTGAGTTAACATGGCAGTCCTAATGACCATTTGTCATGGTTCCTGGTAAATTATTTCTCACTAATAGTGATACTAGAGTGGCTCATAGGAACCTGGTGATTTAGTGTTTACACACTAAATCCCTTTAAATTAAAAATAAACTAAGCACAAGATGCCACCTCATTTGAGGTTCACAGTGTGCCCATTCCTCCCTTTTTGCTCTAGGAGAACACTAGCCCTCTGTGAATGCATGGCATAGACTCCTCTGGCTAAGATCCTTTAGTTAAAGCACCCTCCAAAAACAATACCCTCCTCTCAGGGATATTATATTCATTATTACCAAATAAAGATCATTATTCCCAGAAACAATTTTGGAGGACCCACCGGGGCTTGTCTCAATTCTAGGCATCATAAAACTCAGTCCTACCCTGAGCTCATCATCTTATCTCTTTAGGATGATTAAATGTGGGTTGCCAGATTTGATAAATAAATATACAAGATGCCCAGTTAAATTCAATTTCCGGATCAGAAGTGTGCTGTTCTCTCCTTTTGAATGGGAGAATCTAATTGGACATTTTACAATTATAATCCAGTTACTGAAAATAAAAATAAAAGTTCAGACTGAACTCTAGACTACAGAAATGGTCATTAAATGTGAAAGCTTCCTATCCCCACCCTATGAGTTATTATCAGACTTGCAGTTCATTAATTCTTGAGATATTCATGGCTTATAATTCTCCTAGCTTTTCTGTCAGTGTAAAGGTTAGAATTTAATAAGAGTTACCAAACTAAACCTCTTAATTTTTATAAATACTTCATCTGTGTTGTGAATAGCATTAGTAAAGATGGCTTAAGCTGAATGGCCTAAGAACATCATTTGTGGTTTAGCATCTATTATTTACATTTTTAACATTTAATCTAGAATTAAAAGTAGAATAGCACACATTCTTAAGTTATATTTTTTTTAAATATTAAATTGGCAATAACATTTCCAACTCTATTTTTTTTTAAAAGTCACATTTTGGATTTCTCTAAATACCAAGCCATGCTCCATGAATATATTCATTAGGACTGCAGCCAGCAGTGTGCAAATTTATCAATAACTCACAAGTAACAGAACTGAAAGACTACTCCAATTTGAAGTCTACTGACAATTCTCTGAAGCTAAAACCTTTTAGTCTATCAAGCATGGATTTATTCATGATTTTGACCTTAAAACTTTAGGGGAGAGTGTTGAAAATTTTAAAGGTCTAATCATTGGATAAAAACTACTCTTAGAACATGAAATATTATTCTAAAATCTGTACCTAGCACTAAGATTGTGTAAAACAACAAAGGAACTCAAAATTGACTGCTCTCTCTCTTCTCCCTTACATAGAAATGTGAACTTTTGTCAGGCTCGAGCCCAATACTACCTAAAGATACATTTTGATGTTCCCAGTAAAAGTAAGATTAAGGAGACAACAAATATTGAGCAAGCTTATTTAATGCATAGAAGTATATCTCACCACTGATAGCATTTGAAAAATGATTCGAGATTGTCTTATTTGGGGATAAGTTTACATCCCCAGGAAAGCTGCAATAAGAGAACGCCTCCAAGAGAAGGGCCAAATGACATCAAGATGCTCTGAATTCTGCACTCAAGAAAGTCTCAGAATTCTTTCCCATATTTACACATTGCCAAGTCCACTGTCTTCAACTTGTCTTCCATTATGTTGGGATTAATATTTCAGAGCATTTTTTTTTTCCATTGTGTAGTATGCATTACCTTCGCAGGGGCAAAGAGAATGCCCACGAGCAGATTCAAAGTGTATAACTCAGGATTAAGAAAAATGGCTTCAACATTTGCATTTTACCAAGATAGAACAACGACATCAAAGAGAGTCCTGATGGGGAAAAATTACAGATCCAGATGACATAGTCTAGAAGTCTAAGGCAAAGAAAAACTAGGTAAAATACGAATATTTTTCTTTACATTTGGAGAAGGGGAGGAACACATGGCCATGGCCACCTCGTAGTGATGGGGGTGCTTCAATGTATCCTCAAGCCACACCCAGGATCATTCTGAATCATTAGCACATATCCAAGATAACCACAGGGATGGGCCAGAGAGAGCATCCTGTGCATCCAGAGGGATAGTAAAGAGAGTTTCAGCTTTTGAAATAGGGCTGAGCTGTCTCCATGTCAGCTTTGGCTCCTGCCTAGTAGCAGACCTGTGTAGAAAATCAAAGGGGAAAATGGGACAGTTTCCTTAAACAAGGCATTTTAGTCAGCTGAACTTCTCATATGTCCAAGAGTGAAGTTCTGGGACTTGCTGCTCCTGACACATTACTGAGGACAGATAACTGGCATTTGCACAGGAGGTCAGAGAGCAGGAAGCATTAGACAGCTGGGGCTGTTGGAAAAAGCCTTACCTATCAGATGAGACTGGGAAAGTCTCCCAAGAAGGGTCTGTGTTAGACGAATGCGGATCAGAAAGAACAGCAGTGATAACAACTTGGAGCGAAAGTTCTGAGACAGGGCCTATGTAGCACTATTGGAGAACACTCCAGAGCCTGGTTTGACTGCTTCAGAGACATTATATAAGGAGCTTGGAGAAGTCATTTGGGGAGTTGAAAATGGGCCAAAGATATAGAAGGACTAAAATGCCATAGTAACTAGTGTAAACACTCTCATCTCTTGCTGTCCAAAGTGTAATCTATGGACCAGCAGCATCAACATCATCTGGGAACAGATAGAAATGCAGACTCTCAGGACCCACTCCAACCTCTTGGATCAGATTCTGCATTTTGACAAGATCTCCATAGCATTCTTGAACACACTGATAATTGGAGAAGTACTGCTCCAGCATTTAGTGGAAACACCTGGTACTAAAACTAAAGGCAAGCTCAGGAATCTCCATTTTCAACAAACATGCCACGTGAGACAAGTAAGAAGATGGCAAACACCAATCAGTACTGAGGAGCATGTTGGTCTGATGAAGATTGGTAGGATGGATGCAAGAGACAAGCAGCAATCATTTAAAATACAGTAACAATAATGTAGACATGAGGATATCTATGAGTAAGGTCAGACAACCGATTTTAAACAATCTCTTTGATTCTCAGCTTGGCACACAGGAACACAGGATAGATTAAGTATCAAGAATCCCTCCTTGTACTTAGAAAATTCATTCCAAAGATAGTACCTCCATTCCTTCTTCCTCCATACCTGGACTGTAGGAAGCAGATTCCCCAGCTGGGGCACACAGCTATTAGTAGTCAAAGTACTGCTCATAGAGTACAAGAAATAGTGGCTGAAGTGTAGCAGGCATTCTATAAATGTGGTTCATGTTGTTGCTATAATAACAACAATTACTACTAATACTATTGCTGTGCCTCCTCACCTGTCCAACCTGCTCCCTCTAGGTTGGGTTTACTTAGCTCATTGAGACTTTTAAGAACCTGGATGAGACAGGCCTGGATTTGAGGCAAATCAGCACAAAATTTTAGAATCCAGTAATCTCCTCCTTCTCATCCCAAGGAAACTGAAGCCAGGAAAAGGAGCTGATGAGTTCCAATGCCTTTTCAAAAGACAGTTAGAATAGGAATAATTATCTTACTTTACAAAATCAGAAAGTATATACATCCTCTTTTTTCAAGTATGATGACATGGTTATTCTCCAAGACAATCTCGAACTTTCAAGTTGTTGTAATTTTTTTTTAGAGGATGACAATGATATTAATAATGACGAATGCTGCTGAAAATATTCTACCTTGCCAAATTACTTTGTGGTTCCTTAAAAACCATAAGCTCTACGAATCTTATCATATCCTAATGCATTGCTTTGTGCAGACCCAGGAAGGAGACCAGCCTCTATCATTTATCAAAGTGTCCTTCCTAATGCAGTCTACGTTCCCTTTAGAAGTTCATCTGCACACCCATCAGGCTTCCTTCTCACTCCTGTGCTATGAAAGTGCTGCCTTTAGTAGACTTTCCCCCCATTTTTCCCATTTAAATATTTATAACTGTAATGCAGCCATGCCTTAGTTCAGCAATAGTGATTCTTCACATATTCAATGACAAAGAAATATGGAACATTAGTGAGTTAGAGGTTTGGTCTCTCTTGCTACATGCTTATTTGTTTCTTTGACCAGCCTCTGAACTTGCAGCTCACATCATCCCAACTCTGCCACTTGGAGAGGATGAAGTTTCAAAGAATATCCAGCCCTCTAGGATCCTTTTTGTGGTATCCCAGTCAATAATTTGGGGAGAAAAAGTGTTCAATCCTTTTCTCAAATGTACACCAAAATCAATTCTAGATTAATTATTTTAATTTTAAAATAAAGTGTAAAAAAGAAAATAGAGCGCTAGTATTTCCCTGCCTTGAGAAAGAACTTTTTAAGGAATAATATTAGTCAGAAGCCTTCAAAGGAATGATTAATATGTTTAACTGAATAAAAAAATATAAAACTTGTAAAATATTTTAAAGCTATGTATTATTAGTAATATTAAAAGCAAATAAATATCTTGGATAAATACTTGTAATATCTGATGAACAAACATGTAACATTGTATATGGAAAAGCTGCTTAAAATAAATAAGAAAATGAGAAATATTTGAAACAAATTTTTAAAATCTGAATGGCCATGGTTATAAATAGGATATTCAAAAAACAGGAAATACAATCAACAAATGTGCATATGAAAAGTGTTAACCTCACTTGTGTCAAACAAATACAAATCAAAGCCATGCTATAACACCTATTTTCACCTACTAATGTCCTATATACTGCTAGTGATAGTATAAGTTGATTCCCATTCTCTAGATAATCGTTTGCCAGCATTTAAAAAAAACTTTAAAATTGTATATATGCTTCATGCAGCAATGCCACTTGTAGAAATATATCTTAATTAGAAGTAGAGCTGATGCTTATTAAAGCAACCAACAATAATGAACATGTATATAATTGAATGCTTTGTGACCATAAAAATTTATGATCTAGATCTATAATTATTACCTTCAAGGTTGTTGATGATATATTGCTATATTAGAAGCAACCAGTTTAATGAATATTATTTTTCTTATAATTTATTTTGGGTAAAATGAAAATGACGATATGCTTATGTTTGTAGAGGGCACCAAAACAGTCAGCATTATTCTCTGGCTGGTATCTAATAGGTTATTAAATATTTTGTCTGTATTATAGACTTTTCTATATGTATTAGTTATTGTAATGCATGTTGGTTAAAAATACAAATATGTAAATATTTACAATGCAGAGGGGAGGAGGGAGAGGGAGAGAGTCAGCAAACAAAATATTCAGAAAGGGTCCCTTCTCATAGTAAGAAGGGAAGTAGAGAAGGCTCACCCTTTCAGAGCGACTAGTTACAGAGGGAAGAGAGGCCATAGTGGGTTGTTTGTCTCCTTCACTTTGAGTCAGATTTTATTGCTTTGTACACTTTCTCAACTATACAAGGAACTATTAATAAAAACAGTTAAACATCAACATGGGTTACATTGGACTTCCAGCAAGTGAGTTGCCTAATGGTTTATTTAGCTAACATAAGCAATATGTCACTATATTACTGATGCAATATTCTGAAGAGGAGTGATAGCTCTACGTTTTCCTTGTTATGTTAGAAGCACTTATTAAAATTAGCAAATAAAAATTGTGTATATTTATGGTGTACAAAATGATGTTTTGGTATTTTACACATTGTGGAATAGCTAAATTAAGCTATTTCACACATGCATTATCTCACATATTTATGTCTTTCTTGTGGTTAGAACACTTAAAATATACTCTACTCTCTTGGCAATTTTCTAGTATACAATATATTGCTTCTAACTGTAGTCAGGGTGATGTACCATAGATGTCTTGAAATTACTTGTCCATATCTAACTTTGTATCCTTTGGCTAATATCTTCCCAATCTCCCTTCTGCCAGACTCTGGTAACCACTATTCTACTTTCTGCTTCTATGAGCTCAACTTTTGAAGATTCCACATAAAAGTGAGATTATTCAGTATTTGTCTTTTTGTGCTTGGCTTATTTTACTAACCTAATGAATGGATGAATGGATAAATAAAACGAGGCATATATACACAAGGGAATGATATTCAGCCTTAAAAAAAAAGGAGTTCCTGTCATTTGAAATAACATAGTTGAGCCTGAAGGGCATTTTGATAAGTGGAATAAGAAGAACTTTTGAGTGAACCCCACATGTGTGATTTTTCTGGCCAGCCTCTTCGTTTGGCCTTCCAGAATACTCCATAAGAACGCATTATCCTAACTATGCCTATTTTCCTTAAGAGCTGCAGCATAAATGGCAGTATCACTAGAAGCCATGTCACAAACTGGAATAAAACCACGATATTAAAATTTTAAATTAGGAAAGAAAAATCTTCATCCTTTGGAAGCACAAAGGTCGAGATGCACTGAGAATATCATGGAGACAATGGCCACTTGGTTCAAGGAAATGGTGTTCATTCTCATAATTACAGCATCATATGAATAAGCTAATAGACTATGGGCCATAAACCTGGTGAACAGACATAAATGTACTGGTCGTTCTTAGCAGGATTTACTGACCTTGAAAGTGAGATGGAGGCTGATTGAACAGAGGCAGGTCAAAGAGATCAGTTTCCAAACAGTCAATTATCTATTCGTAAATGAAAATCGTCTTTGAATAAATTAGTGATTCTCTTGGTGCCTGTGAGGCCTCAAATTATTCTGGCTTTTCATTGTAAATGCTTTGGGTGTCATGATTTCATTTCCCTTCAAGACACATCCTTTACTAGTAAGGACTTTGGAACCTTGTGTCTGAAGTTCAGAGAAGCTACCAGCAGGTGGCAATATTGGTTTATTGAGTAATGTCACAGGTACATGTGGGCACAGACTGCGAGTAGCTCCATAGATACTTTGAGATGTCTAGTTTAATTCTTTCAAAATACAAAACTATTTACAAAGCCTCCAGCACTTAGTGGAGAAGAGGGAACTCTAATCATAAACATATATACTTATATAGAAAGGTAATGAGAAGCAAGGTTCTCTTTGCAAATATAAATCAAAGTTAAAAAAATTATAGGTAGTTTGAGTCTCGTGGTTAGCTGTCTTATTATCAATGTTTTCATAAATTCTATAATCAGAGTTTACATTCCTCCACATCCTCAGAAATGATCCTTGCCTTTCTTCCAATCCTGCACATTCTAGTTATTGTGAGATTTAAGCATTGTTCTATGACCCCACAAACCAAGTAAACAAAGTCCTTAATTATCTCTAAGCAAGGGTGCTGACTACAATGGTCAAGAACTCCAGCCCTGGTATCAAATAGCCATGAATTCAAGTTGTTCACCACTTACTTGGGCAGAGTATTTATTCTCGTTAAACCCAACTGTCTTGATCTATAACATAGTGTTAAGGATACACCTGCCTCATAGGATTAAATGAGAGATCATGTGTTTAAAGTGCTAAGTTTAAGGCAGTAAGCCTGGCACATAGTAAATCGTCATTAATTCTATTAACATGACTTAATGCAAGTGCCTGACTGATTGAGTACCTTTTCTTTTGTTTTAACGGTCAGACTTTAAAAATGGAGTAGTTAACTTACCATTGCTTGTACCCTAATCACAAAGGATGTAGGAGAAGGGTAATTATCAAAGGGATGCGCTCTCTCTTCTAAAACTGATTTCAATCTCCTCTCCTAACTGTCCTCTCAGTCTGCACTTTTGCAATTACAGCTCTTATCAATGTTGTATTATATTGGCCTGATTCACCAGCCCCTTGGCTTTTCCTGCAGCTGTCTGGCAGCTTAGCTTTTTTCCTCCTATCTCTACTACTTTAAGGAAATCTCTTACTTAGCAGGATCACTTCTTTTCGTTATCTTTCCGAATATTCCAAACATAACCAAGATATACTGAAATGACTGCACACAATCATTTTATTTTCTACAAATCCCCTCCAACTCTATCCCACTTCATTGTCTCATTCCTTTGTTTATTCTCCTGCCATAATTGGCCAGGTCAGGCAGCCAGTTGAAGTAAACATTTTGCCATTAACCTATTGACCTCAGAACTTTCTGTGTGAAAAACCTCGTTTGAGAGCTCCCTCCCCTCCTCTCTCTTCTCTGCACCCTTCTCCCTGCTTCCACCTTTATCTAACAGTTGCAGCTTAAAGGAAACCTAGTTATAATTCCACTTCAAGATCCATTCAACGAAGACACCTGCATTTTATCCTCATTAAGGATGTGCTACAAGCTGAAAACATTACAGCCTGAACTAGAAATAGTGCCCCTTTCTTTAGGACTGATTACAACAACTTGGTAGTGGTAGCTGACTTGCCTCTGTATGTTTATAACAAAGGATATGAGATGGAATTCACTAAATCTAGCTTCTGTTATGATTTACTCTACCTGTGCTGAGGCTTGTTAATAATTTGTAGGACTTTCAGAATCTTAACCAACTCTATCTTGCTCTGCTAGAAGCTATTCTATCAGAAACTCCACCCTCCGCTCCAAATAAATAACAGCAGAAGGAAACTTCTTGCCCAGCCCGTGGTCCTCTTACCACTAGCTGTTCTCCATGAACCTATTCTGATACTTTCCTTCCATCTGAGATGCTGAGTATACCAATCCCAATGGTCAGCCCATAAATGGTAATAGAACTCTGATTCATGATCTCTATAATAATAAGCCTAGAAAGCCAAACCATAACTCCTAAAGAAATTGGCTCAGAAAGGTCAGGACTTGAGTTTCCCTATTTTTTGTCCCCACTCTGCTTTCAACTTGGGACCAATCCAAAAAAGCCAAAATGAGCCCCAAACCCATCACATAAGACGCCCCACTTCTGGTTAGCCTATCTTCAGCTTCCCCAAGCCAATAATATTCAATCAGAGCACACCTGGAACTATTTAATATGAACAAAGCTTTGTTGAACAAAGCTTCCCCATCCCCCTGCCTGTCTTGGAATCAGGCAAGTGATGGTGGCTGATTCCCTTGCTGTAGCAAGCTCCGAGTGAACACCTCCACTTATTCTCGTTTGAGTAGTCTTTGTTATTCCCCCAGTATTCCTAGAGGTTCCACTGAGATATGGTCTGCACTGCCCATTGTTTCTGTCCCTAGGTTTCAATCAGGTGTAATACCCATGGATATGTCTTATGGCTTGCTGCTTGTGGCTTGCATCCATGCAGATGTGGAAAGGTCAGCATGAGATCTGAACTCAACTATCTTTTCACTGAGTCCCTCAGCTGTTTATTCTGTTTGGTACTCAAGTTTTGTTATTGTCTCCCATTTGTTTGACATCCTTGGCAGGCCTTTCCTATTCACCCTCTTTGCTTTCTTTTGTTCTTCTGCGTTGGACTGTCTCAAAGTGTTTATCATTAGAAGGAGAATCCCAGGGTAGAGCACAGGCATGAGTCCTATAAGCCTATAGTTTGAGCTGGTCTCACAGACTTTCAGTTCTCACCAGACCAGTTTCCATTTGTACAAATTTTGCTGTGAGTCACCAATAAAACTGGATGAGGTCTTTTTCTATTCTATTTTGCTTTTTGGGTCCTGAAGCTTTGCTTTGATCCAGAGAGAGTGTTGTCCGTGTTGTTCAGCCTACCAGGGGATATATATTGTCACGTCTGCATTTATAGGCAGCTGACTTGTTGAGGACCTGAGATATGAAGTACACAAGTATTACTTTTAACTAATTTTTGGCAAGTCTCATAAGGTCAAGACTAGGTCTTCTCCTCCAAGAAAAGCTTCTGCTTCTTTTATGTACTGTCATTGTAGTCCTACTCTTGAGCATAGCTCTCTAAATGGCACGAGTTCACAAAAAAAAAAAAAAAAAAAAAAAA
>NW_016805834.1:2256595-2306527 GCF_001698545.2 Rhinopithecus bieti
AAAAAAAAAAAAAAAAAAAAAAAAAATTGAGACTTCAAAGGCTACTTTGACTTGAAAAAAAAAATGTTCATTTGAGAGGTGCCTTAGGAAAAAAAGGAATAAGATTTCACAGGCCTAAGGAGCAGCGTTTTCTCTTGTTGTGCAGAGGCCTCCAAATGAAATTCTGATTTAAAAACTTGCTTCACTAAAAGATGCTTTGGTCTAGTCTAACCCACAATTTGACAAACTTAAAAATCAAGTGAGATGCATTCCCCTAGTAAATCCCTCCCTTCCTAGTCCTTCAGTTGCCTCCTTATATCCAGGTTTCCCTTTTCCCTCTTCCTCCTCCATTATTGTCTTTTTGCCACTCTTCCAACATCTCCTCCCTTCACGTCTCCTTGTCTGGACTTCCGACCTTTTCCAAATGATTCTCCTTGAAACCTTAAAATCCCAGTTGCCTCTAAAGACCCATCCTTCCTAGTCCCAAGTGCTCCCAAGTATGTAGGCAATTCTAGAATTTAGGTCTTAGATCTGAGCTGAACTAAAAGCTATAATTAAGGATTTTCCTAAATCCATGTACTTATGGAATAATTCAGAATATTTTGAGTGCATACAAGCCATAGATACTTGACCTATGACAACTCAAATCTATGTTGGTTGGAACCACAGACACTAAATCCTAAATGGCGAAAACGGACTGGACTGATTCAAAAAAGAGACCTAGATGATCCCTCTTTCCACAATTAGCCTCAGGGTAGATAAAAATCCTAGTCCTGAAACATCTACAGTAAAAATAGATTGGGCTATAATTCAATCATGCAAACAGAGAAAAGATAACACTATAGGATATTCGTCAATGGATTACACAGGAAATTGGAAACTCAATTTAGAAACAGAAATTAGCATAAGAAGTAGCCCCTTTTACCTGAATTACAGTATCATAGGGAACATTTTTAAAGGGCTTCAGAACCCAAACAAAAGAAGACCCAAAATAAACTTAGAGACCTGCAGATCAAACAGCTAGGTAGCTCACTTTCTGACCTATAACCTAATAAAAAGGCTACTTGCAAGTATTAAAAACAGAAGAGACACTGGAAAAAAAAAGATTGTCCCATCATGCAAAATAAATACGAAGTCAAAGAAAAATCTCTCAATTCAGATCTGTGAGGGTAATCTGAAGAAAGAAAAAGCACCCAATATCCTGCCTTACTGTAAACACTCAAGATGAATGAACTGTAATATAGATGGTCAACCTGCTGGCCGGTAAAAGCGCTACTCTTTCTTCATTAAACCCTGTCACCTTTGTTCAACCTCTTCCTTAGAGCAAACATACAACATAGGTGGTAGGTTTTTCAAATAATGCACAGATTGTTCCTATATCTCAATTTTTAACTGTAATCCTTAGGTTCTTGAGTAAAAAACATTCCTTCCTTCTCTGTGATACCATCCCTGAAATTTTAATAGAAAGTGACTTACTTTGCAAATGAAACTGTAGTATGAAATGCAAACCAGAGGAACTATTTTTTGAGGTTCCAGAGTCCTCCTCTATTCATTATCAAATTGTGTCTGCTCTGGTATATCTTTGCCTCCTCCATTACATTTGATGCCTACCACAGACAAAGCTCTTGATACATGGATTAGTTTCCTATTGAAACTGACAAATTACCACAAACACAGTGGCTTAAAACAACACACATTTACTATTTTACAGTTCTGGAGGTCATAAGTGCAAAACGGGTCTAACTGGGCTAAAATCAAGGGTCACCAGAGTTGCATTACTCCTAGAATCCTAAAGGGAGGATCTGTTGCCTTGCATATTTTAGCTTTTAAAAGCCACCTAAATTCAATGGCTCATGGCCTTTTCCTCCACTTTCAAAAGAAGCAGTGGGGCATCTTGAAATCTAACACCAGCCTTCTTCTTCTACTTATAAGGACCACTGTGATTATATTGGACCCACCTGGATAATGTAAAAGTCAACTAATTAGCAATCTTAATTCCATCTACAAACTGAACCCCCCCTTGACATGTAGGATGACATAGTTTCTGGACAGTAGGATGTGAATATCTTTGAGGGGCTACTATTCTGCTTACCACAACATTTTACCTGACATTCCATGGGCTAAAATTTCTGCTGTTATAGGAAAAATAATTAGAGGGAAATCTATTAAACTTCAGACAGATTCCACCAGTTACCCAAACTCCCCTAATATCCAAAAGCAAAGGAAGGACTTAAACCTATAGATTAAAGACTTATATCAACGGCCTTCACATACTCTACACTAGCCTTTGTAACACTCCTGTCCTGCCAGTAAAGAAACAAAACAAGTGAGAATATTGATTTGTTCAAGACCTCAGGGCCATCCACAAAATTATTATCCTTAATTTCCCCATAGAACCTAACCTAACTACCATCCTCTCATCAATTCTAAATACCAGCCACTTGCTACACTGGAACATATCTCTGCTCTGCCCTTTTCAGAGTGTTTGTAGTAAAGTCAATGCCTTTATACCTTCACCTGGGGAGTGCAACAATATACTCAGACAGTCATGCCTTAGGGGTTCATTAAAGACCCTCCTATTTTCCTAGATTCTCAAATAAGACTTAAAAGACATAGATTTCCCTTCTGATTCAGTTTTGATATAGTATGTACTTGATCTCTTACTTTGTTCGGAGGACAACAGAGCCTTTAAGAGGAATTCCACTTACTCTCAGTCTTAGCAGAAAAGGACATAACATTTCAAAATATAAATTGTAATTATGCCAAAATAGAGTCAATTATTTGGGGTATGACCTATATATAAAGGGGAAAACACACTCTCATGATAAAGAGAATTCAACTTGTCCTGGCCCTCTAATAAATGACAACTTAGAGAAGTTCTAAGTTTAATTGATAACTGAAGATAATGAGTGCCAAACTTTTCTGGGATTGCAACATCTCTTTATGAATTGACTAGGGCTTCAATAAAAGCTACTCTCCTCTGAAAGGAAAACATGAACAGGGGTTCTGTAATCCAAAGAAGGCTCTTTAAGAGCCTCACCTTCTCTAAGAATCCTTAACTACAAAAGCTCTTTTATCTATTTTGCATGAGTGATCTGGACAGGTTTAAGTTTAAACTCAACTTCAAGAGAAGCATCAGAAACCCACTGCTTACTATAACTGCACCCATGACCCGGTTGCACAGACTTAGCCTCCTTGTCTCAAGACAGTAGCCACTGCTGCAAAAATTGTCAGTGCTTCAGCTGAATTAGTTCTTAGCTCCCCACTTGACCTCATGGTTCCTTACACAGTACAGACTTTACTACTAAGAGCAAACAAAGCTTTTCAGCCAGTTAGTTAACCTCTTACGAGACTCTGTTACTCTCTCCCTCCCACATTACTAAAATTCACCACTGCAGTACCCTAAGTCCTCCCACTCTCCTGCTCCTACGAAAAGAAGGGAAACTTTACAATTGTCTTACCTAAGTGAAGGAACTTTATGTACCTCACTCACAGTTATTAGAGATTCCCATTGGAAATTCTCACCTAATATTACTTGTTGATGGATGCCTCAGAACAGAAACTGGAAGTTATCAAATAGGATATGTTATCCCTTGCTAATTTAAGCTCTGCTTTAGAATACACCTGGCCCTCCACATCTGTAGGCTCCTCAACCAAGAATTCCACCAACCACAGATAGAAAATATTCAGGAGAGTTTTTCCTAGGTTTTCTTCAAGTATTGTTACAGTATCAGGTCTCACATTTAAGTCTTTAATCCATCTTGAGTTGATATTTGTATATGGTGAGATATAGGGGCCCAGTTTCATTCTTCTGTATATGACTATCCAATTTTCCCAGCATCATTTATAGAAAAGCATGTCCATTCCCAATGTATCTTCTTGTAGACTTTGTCAAAGATTGATTGGCTGTAAGTATGTGGCTTTGTTTCTGGCTACTCTATTCTGTTCACTGATACATATTTACCTGTTTTTACACTAGTACCATGCCATTTTGGTTACTATAGCTTTGTAGTATAATTTGAATTCAGGTAATGTGATAACTCCAGCTTTGTTCTTTTTGCTTGTTTTGGGTATTCGGGATTTCTTTTCTTTTCTTTTCTTTTTTTTGGTTTCATACAGATTTTATGATTTTTTTTTTTCTAATTTCATGAAAAAAGATACTGGCATTTTGGTAGGAAGTGAATTGAATCTTTATATAGTTTTGGGCAGTATCGTCATTTTAATGATATTAATTCTTCTGAATCATGAGAATAGGATTTTGTTCCATTTTTTAATGTCGTTTACAATTTCATTAGTGTTTTTTATTTTCCTTGTAGACATCATTCACTTCCTTGGTTAAATATATTCCTAGGTATTTTGGGGTTTTCTTTTTTTTTTTTGAGACGGAGCGTCGCTCTGCCGCCCAGGCTGGAGTGCAGTGGCCAGATCTCAGCTCACTGCAAGCTCCGCCTCCCGGGTTTATGCCATTCTCCTGCCTCAGCCTCCCGAGTAGCTGGGACTACAGGCACCTGCCACCTCGCCCGGCTAGTATTTTGCATTTTTTTTAGTAGAGACAGGGTTTCACTGTGTTAGCCAGGATGGTCTCGATCTCCTGACCTCGTGATCCGCCCGCCTCGGCCTCCCAAAGTGCTGGGATTACAGGCTTGAGCCACCACGCCCGGCCTATTTTTGGGTTTTCTATGGCTATAATAAATTGAGTTACCTTCTTGATTTGGTTATCAGCTAGATGATGACTGGTGTATAGAAAGGTTATTTATTTTTATATGTTGATTTTGTACCCTGAAACTTTACTGGATTCATTTATCAAATCTAGTTTTTTGGTAGAGTCTTCAGGGTTTTCTAGATGTGAGATTATATAATCAGTGAATAGGGATAATTTGACATCCTTTTTTTCTAGTTTGGATATCTTTTATTTCTTTCTTTTAGCCTAATTGCTCTGGCTAGGACATCCAGTACTATATTGAATAGGAGTGGTGAAAACAGGCATATTTGTTTTGTTCCAGTTCTTAGAAGAAGTGATAGGCAATGAAGACTATGGAGGGTGGAGGGGTGAGAGGGGTGCAGAAGATGAAAAATTACTTAATAGGTACAATCTGTATTATTCTGGTGAAGGATACACTAAAAACCCTGGTTCACCACTACGCAATATATCCATGTAACAAAATTACACTTATACCCCATAAATTTATACAAATAGCTTTTTTAAAAAATTAGAAAAAATAATACAAATAAAAAATACAGTAAACAACCATTTGCATAGTATTTACATGTATTAGGTATTTTAAGCAATCATGAGATGATTTAAAGTATAATCATGCATTAATTAATGAGGGGGATACTTTCTGAGAAATGCATCATCAGACAATTTTATCATTGTGCAAACATTACAGAGTGTACTTACACTAACCTAGGTGGTATAGGCTACTACACACCTACGCTATATGGTATACCCTAGAGCTCTTAGGCTATAAAGATATACAACATGTTACTATACTGAATAGTGTAGGTAATTGTAACACAATGGTAAGTACATAGGAGAGGTACAGTAAAAGTATGGTATTATAATCTTAGGGTATCACTGCCGCAAATGACATTTGTCATTGTCCAAAAAAATTGTTATGTGGCCCATGACTGCATACAGGAAGATGTGTGTAGATTATATGTAAATATTACAACATTTTATATAGGTAACTTGAGTGTACTTGAATTTTGGTACCCGTAGGAGGAGTCCTGAAACTAATACCCTGCATATACCGAGGCAGGACACTCTATACTCCTCCAACTGAGGTACCATCAGTTCAGGTGGCAGGACATATTATGCTTACTGGAGCTTACCATCTAGCAAAAGCATAGAAAGTAAACATGCATACATAGAGCAGGTACGCTTTTGCAGTAGTACATGGCTTTGCGATGCTTTGCAACCAAAGAGGTTTCTCATCTCTGCTGGGACTTCCATCAAAAACAGACAAGAAACTTTATCCAGTCTACCACCAATGGGCATTTAGGTTGATTTCATGGCTTTGCTATTGTGGATAGTGCTGCAATGAACATTTACCCACATGTGTCTTTATGCCTACCAGGGGGCGGAGGGTGGAAGGAGTGAGAAGATCTATAAAAATAACTAAAGGGAACTAAGCTCAATACTTGGGTGATGAAATAATCCGTACAACAAACCCCATGACCCAGGTTTACCTATACAATAAACCTACACATGTACCCCTGAACTTAAAATAAAAGTTTAAAAAAAGACACTTTTAGATGCTTCCTACAGAGGTGGCTATTACAAAGGTTGAAGCCCATGCAAAAACTGATAGTATGAAAATTTGGGGAAAAAGCTATAGCAGATCATTCTGCCAATAAGCAGGCTTCACCAAGGTTATGAGCCTAATGAAATCCTCAAAGAATAAATCCCTTGAAATATTCAAAAAGACCATTATGAAATATCAATGTTAAGTTCCTAAAAAGTCCTAAAAAAGAAGAATGGAAAAACTCTGCTTGTACATTTCACACAGATCATCTCTGGCACCCTAAATGAGGACACTGGAGATATGAATAACTTCCAATGGATATGAACAAAATTTCACTATAAAACTACTCATTATGGTACAGACAAATTGGTTACTATCTTAAATCAACATTGGTGGGAAGATTTATGGACCGATGAGGCTACTTTTAGATCATGTGTCACCTGTCAACCCAACAGAATCTTGGAGAAACTATAAAAGTGGATGTGAAACCTCAAGAACCCTTAACACCTTCAGATAGGTTTTGTCCAATTTCCATTCCCCATGAAACTTGTATGTCTATTTTCAGGATTGGTTGAAATATTTCCTTGCTGAAAAGCTACAGTCTTCACAATCAGTACAAAGCTCCTTGATAATGCATTTCTAATTTGGGGCATACCAACTTTTATAACAAGTAACCAAGGCTCACGTTTTATGGGAGCCATTGTAAAAGAAATCTGTAATGCATTGTCCCTTACTCAAAAACAACATGGCTCTTATTACCCACAATCTTCTAGAAAAGTTGCAAGAACCAATAGCATCATTAAAATTAGCAAGCTTTCTGAAGAATGTGAGCCTCCTTTGGGAGGTTAAAGTTATTTCCACCAGCACTTACGGCCATGTGGTCCACCTGCTCAGAGAATTATTGGTTATCTACCTATAAACTGGTAACTGGAAGGCCCATTCATTTATGGATACCACTTATAGTATCAGACTACCCTGCTACACAAAAATATGACAAAATATCACAAGAGACTCATGTAGTATACTCAGTCTTATCACCAATAAGTTAAGATTGACTTCCTAACTTGTTTACAACCCTTTCCTATACAACCTCTTTATGATCTTCAACAGGATATCCTGATTATTGGAACAGACATTAGAAAAAACTGTTCTTGATTCTCCCCTGTAAGGGACCTTATCAGATACTTTTAACAACAAAAACATCATTAGAGGACCAATCCTTGGGTTCATGTTTAACAACTAAAAAGCGTTCAATGTTCCATACAACTGGAAGACTACTGCAACAGAAAAACTTCAACAGAATTCTTAGAGATATTATAGAAATAGTTGGTCTTCAAAGCAGATGGCTGATCCAAAACCTCCAGAAAAAGATTATCTCAAACAGTAGACAGCTTGCACCCAATACATCAAATCTAAAAACCCTGTTAGTTTGCTTTTTGCATACTTGTTTGTTTTTTAATCTTCTTACCTGTTACCACTCTTCTCGTTTTCTATAGAGCCCTGATTGTCATCCACTAATGATGGTTCTTTTTCTCTTTTTTATGTCTATTATAATTAAGTCAGAACATACTAATTCTAATGCCATTCTTATATTTTTTCTAAAAACTAACCACTGCCCTCAATATTACAGACTGCTGTATAGGTCAACCATAACCAGAACCCCTGATAAAAAAAACCTCTGAGCAATCCTAGTCTCAATAAATGATACCCCAGCAAATTATAATCAGTGACATTTCCACTTGTACCTACATGGACAAATGACTTTAAACAAATCAACCTATGACTTTGCTGTTGTCTCTCTATATCAGAAAAAGAACCAATTCTTACTGCCTATTTATCAGACTCTACATAATACTAAATTTGAATTCCATAATCTTCACTGGACAATGGGCCAATTACTTGATGCCAGAAAGAGGGTAGTAGAGATTCAAATATGTAACTCAGCCAGTGTGGGGCTTTGGTTCCAACCTCATGTCATGAATAATTCTTTTTTGTCCATGGCTGTCCAGTTCATGATGAAAATTCCTGGTCTCATTTGCCTCAGGCTAACACCTCTTTTCAGTACACAGAGACCCTGATTCTATAAATCATCAAGGCTGGAAATTCTGACTCAAATACAAGTTCCAAAATGAGGCCACCTTTGAAGCATTCTATCAGGGAGAATTACTGACTCACTGTTTATATGAATAATCAGAACCGTGTTCCCAACACCAGAAATCATATACATAGAAAAGACTAAGAAATTTAACATTAACTCTAACCAAAGTTATTAACGGTATCAACTCTGCCCTAGATGTAATACACATCAGTCTTAATCCATTGGCAGTAGTAATGCATAATCTCATTGCTCTAGATTTCTTGTTGGCTAGCCATGGTGGAATCTGTGCCAATGCTAATACTTCTTGCTACACATGGATTAATAAAACAGGCACAGCAGAACAGGCTATATGCTACCTTACGAAAAAGCTACCTAAATCTCTAAGGTGATCCTCATGCTCTGTAGAAATTTTTCTCACAGCCTGAGTTGGGCAATTTGGGTTCTTGGATCCAAAACATCTTATAAGGATTATAAACTCTTCTTCTTTTTGTCATAGTGCTCATGATGCTGATCTGTTGCATTCTATCTAGAGTCTCAGATACTTCTGTGCAGCCACTCTCTTATCAGATGATAGTCATGATGATACCACAACAAAAAGGTCAAGATCTTGGAAAACGATGACTATATGTACAACTGAACAATCCCTAAATGATGAAGGTCTCAAGCCTTCCATGAGAATGCTGCAAAGGTAAGACTGAGACTAAACATACAAATAGACAATGGCCAGACATTACACTTACACACACACACACACACACACACACATATATATAGTGTCACAATATATGACAATAGCACTCTGATGCACAATCTCCACAGCAATGAGCCTGGGAAACCAAACCACAGTCTACAAGCTTCAACCAGCTTCCCTACATTTTGTCCCTATTCCCAACTCAGGGAGAAAAGAAAAACCCAAATATGCATCCCAAACCAAACACATAAGATGTCCCACTTCCATGTAGCTTACCTCCACCTCTCCCATGCCAAGAATGTCCTATCAGAGCATTTATAGTATCTTTGCTTTTTTTTATTCAATATAAAGCTTTACCACTTTCCTGCCTATCTCTGAATCCCTGAAAAGTTCAAGTGATGGTATCCAGAACTATAACAAGCTCTGAATAAATAATGTGTTCTCATTTAGGTGGTTTTAGTTTATTTTCACACATCCTTGTACAATGTCCACAGGCAACCCAGAATGCTAAACTCTAGCAAGTGTACCGATAATGTAGGAAAGTAAATAGACCTTAAAATCACAAGTTCTGATATTCAGTAGATATATAACCTTGGAAAATATAGTTAACATCTCTAAGTCTTAGTTTCCTCTTCTGAAAAATAAGAGTAATGTGATCCCCTAAATGTATTTGGTGTAATGATTAAATGTGATGATGATGATGATGATGATGATGATGATGATGATGATGGTTTCTGGTAGTAGTTACATTCTTCAGATGGGATGGTAACTGTGTCTTGCTCTTTGCTACCTAATGTGAGATAGTATATGATTTTGTGTGTGCTTGTGCATGTGTGTGTGTGTGTGTAGGTGTATAATTTCAAGCATATACAGGGGTACACAAATAGTATAACAAATCTCAATGTATTCATCACCCAGTTTCACGAATTATCAACTCATGGGCAATCTTTTTTACCCACAGTCCTTCTATTCACTCTTCCATTATATTTTATTTGAAGAAAATCCCAAACATCATTATTTCATTTGTAATATTTTGTTATATGTCTTTAAGAAATAAAGACTCCATTATGAAATATAACCACAATATTATTATACTTCTTTAAAAATCCTTAATATCCAATACCAGTTTGTCATACTATGAATCTAATATGGTGAAAAGTTCAACATTGATTTATATACACTTCAATTGTTTCCACACATTCATGGCTCCTTTTATTCATTTCTATTTTTGTTTAAAATGGTGTTCGTCAAAATGTGTGGCTACTAACTGTATTATTTCTGTATTTTTGACAAGGGGAGAATTTGGAATACAACTAAATTTTGTCTCCATTAATACCTATCTTCACTACCTTTGGTGAATATTCCTTATAATTTCTTGCTATTTTAAAATCTAAACAACCTAGAGTAGGCTGTGTAATATTTACTATTTAGCTCCTTCTAGTACAGTAAAGGGAATTACAATAAAATGATACTATGGAGAATATGCATGGGGCTTCATTTAATCAATGTCACAAATATTCATTTAAATATTTTCAAAATATTTACCAGTTCCCTTAGAAATAATTTACTTGAGGGGTGACAAGCTTTTGCTTGTCTGATTCATTTGTAAGGTTCAGTTTATTTACTGAGGATTATCGATGTACAGTTACCAGTAAATTTAGAAAGTATCCTGTAGGTTGCATATTTACGAAAAGTCCTTCCCTATCATTTATCATCCTCTAAACACATCCTGACCACTTTTGCTATCATCAGTTTTGAGCAATTGATTTTCAGAAGCAGACATTTGAGGGGAGTGGTTGAAGGGGAGGTCGTTTGAGCATTGCTGTTTTTATGAGTCAATAACTCACCTCAATGAAAGAGAATTAATTTTACTGAGGTAAGTAAAGTGTCCTTTTAAAAGGATAAAAAGAAAATATCATACATTCATTCTATATAGTTATATCGTTAGATTTTCTATTTTAAAATTTCCTCTGAACACACTTTATTTTCCCAAACTATAATAAATACCACAGCAAACAAAATTTTGCAAACCTTATGGAATTAAAAAAACAACACTTAGAATCAAAGGACATTCAACTAGTGAATTATTACACATAAGTTTTAAACTTCTTTGGCTCTTTTGGTGAACAGCAAGAACAGTGAAATTAAACAAAAAATTATTAAAAGATTTGTTTCCAACTGGATAAAAAGGAAGATGGTAAAGGAAAAGGAATCTTCTAAGAAAATTGTGACTTTTTAACATCTTAATAGAACATATATTAGTCAAATGTAATATTAACAGAAATGTCTCATTTGTACTGGTCAAACAATAAAATTGGCTTCTAGATGAGATATTTTCATTCCATAAATCTTAGGAAACATAACTTGAGATCATTAGTAAAAGCATGTCCTAAAACCCATTAAATCTAAATTTAATTTTCTATGGTATTTGGCTAAGGGTTTGATTACCTTCTTTAAGTGAATAAAAGCAACTGTTCTGTTAAATATTTTCCAGGAAGGAAAACCAGAAGATACAATTGCAGGAGACAAGGATAACCTCTTCTTGCTTACTGTTATTAAATTAAGTTTTCGACCCTAAATGCAATAAAAAAATCAAATGTCAAATCTTTCAACTATAATAATTTTATTCCTCCTGGTTTATTCGGTCTGCCTCAGATAAGTTCTGTAAAAGGGAAAATGCTCTGAGTCATATATTTAAAATTTTAAAAGTTGTAACCACATCACTCTTATCTGAATTAATTTTGGCACTGTAATGAACCAAGGTAAGAAATTTTTATCTAGCATTAAAATTCTCTTCCATGCTAAATTCCAGCTATGTTCAAACATAAAGAAATCACATCTAATTATTAAAACTTTGACAAGGAAACGATAGCACTAAGGTGAATGGCTCATTGCCTAATACTCAGCTGTCCCATGTCAGCAAACCGATTCATTCTTGGCAGAACCAGAGGCATTCTTCAGTCTACAGGTAGACCTTGGAATATCAATCAATTAGAGATTCTTTCCAAATCCAATTATTACCAACCCCTGTCACTTCCACCTTCTGTGAGTCTCTCTAATCCATCCCACTGCTAATACCCCAGTGCAGGCCCCCTGCAGCTCTCACTTGAACTGCAATTAGGGTGGCCATCTGAGGGATCTCCCTGTTTCTGTGTCTACCCAGCCAGCAATTGATCCTTAACTGAACAGGAGATCTGTCTTCCCAGAGAACAAATCTTTGGATGGCTAACAAGTCAGAGAGTAACATACGAAATATTTCACAATTTAGTTTCACCATAGTTTATCATATTATTGTCCCCTCCCCCTCCCCCTCCTCACTACCTTCCTTCTATTCAGACAGACAGACAGACACACACACACACACACGTGCACACACATACTCCACATTAACCCTAATCTCACAACTTCCCAGACACAGAGCCACTTTAACAACCTTTGAAACCACATTGGACTCATTTTCACATTCCTACAGATACATTCACATAGCATTATAAATATTTGTTGTGTCTATTGCCTCCCTGCCACACTATGAATTTCATGGGGGAAGTAATCGTGTCTTAGTCTTCATCATATTAATCTCTTTGGCAAATATTCATCAAAGTGAAACTAATTCTAACAGACAAATCAATGTAATATGATATTCAATAAATAAACTATGAATATTTAAGTATTCATTAAATGTTAAAGATGCCATTTTGACTTCATTTAATTTTATTGGGATTTACATTAAAATTTTTTCAAATATGAGTCAGACCTTTGCTCATTCAATACAACAAAATACATTCTAGAAATATTAACAATGTAAATTGATTTTTTAAAAAAACTATAGAAATACTAGTAGGAAATAAAAAGTCACATTTATATCATGTTGGGGAATGGAAAAGACCTTTCTAAGCATGAATCCAAAGGCAACCATCAATAAAAAAAAGTCGGCTTTTCCAATTAAAAAAAATTATATAGTAGAGTTATAGCAATATAACCTTCAGCAATGATGGAAAAATTTTATAGGTACACTGTCTAATACAATAGCTTCTACCCACACATAACTACTGGGTGCTTGAAATTTAGCTAGTAAGACTTCCTAATTAAATTTTTAATTTTATTTCATTTTAGGAATTTTATTTCATTTAAACACAATTCAAATTACATTTAAATTTCATAGACATTTGTTAATGGCTATTTTTTGAACAGTGTGGGTCTATCTGTTTAAATAAAATCTTCTAGAAAGAGTAAAATGCAAACCACCAAACTGAAAATAAAATATTTGAAAACACCTATTGAATAAATACATTATAGCCTTAAAACATAAACTGTTCTTACAAATTCCTCAAAAAATTAACTTTAGGAAAATAGTTACAGATGAAATGAAAATGAAATGAAATGAAAATATAGATGGCTAATAAATATACGAAAAGCATTCACCACTCACTACTAATCAAAGAAATTCAAATTGAAACAATCTATTGACTGCTCTCTCTTCTTCAGCACCACCCTAGCTTCACCTCATTTCCATCGGTTAGATAAGAGTCTATCCATTCTACATTTTCTTAACAACATCTTTCTCTTCCTTAATCAATTATTTTTCTGGCACCCACCTGACAAAAACTAAACCTTGGATAAATTCAACAGTCCATGTCATGGACTAGAGATCACACAACAGAAAGCCATATGAGACAGTGAAACCACGGATGGGTGTGGTCTTGCCACCTCATCCTCAGCACAGCCTGGCCATCCTATACATGTTCTTTACCAGCTCTTTCTCTCTCTCTGTTTCTCCACAGTGGCTGCTTAAACACTTTCTGCTCTCTCAAATTACCAACCCTGCCATCTTTCTCCTATGAGCTGAAGGCCTCACTACTGCTTCACAAAGAAGTTAAAGACCATCCTAGGGCACGGTGGCTCATGCCTATAATCACAGCACTTTGAGAGGCCAAGGTGGGCAGATCACTCGAGGCCAGGAGTTTGAGGCCAGCCTGGGCAAAATGGCGAAAGCCTGTCTCTACAAAAACTACAAAAATTAGCTGGACATGGTGGCACATGCCTGTAGTCCCAACTACCTCAGGAGGCTGAGGCACAAGAACTGCTTGAACCTGGGAGGCAGAGGTTGCAGTGAGCTGAGATTGTGCCACTGCACTTCAGCCTGGGCAATGGAGCAAGAATCTGTCTCAAAAATAAAAAAAAAAAAAAAAAAAAAAAAATTCAACAACTGTATCAATCTCCAGCCAGTATAAACAACACACAGTTATTACCTTTCTACTGATCCCTTAAACTTCCTCAACTATTACCACACATGCGATGTCAATATTTATTTCACCATTTGCTAGATTTCACCCTTGTTTTCCTCTCTCCCCTTTTCCTTGTATTTTCTATTTCTCTTCATCTAATGCACCCATCCTTCAAGCATTTAAACACACCTAATTCTCTCCTGTTTTGAAAAGACACTTACTGCAGTGCCTTAGGAAATCGGCCTCAAAATCCGAGCTCTACCACTTACGGCTGTGTGATCACGTTTGGACCCCTTCATGTTTCCCTTTCCCTATCTACAAAAGTGGAATAACAACAACATTCCATCCATGGTATAGTTATGAACAGGGAATGAAAAGGTGTCCACAAAGCACTTAGCATGGTCCCTGGCATATGATAACCTCCTGGAAAATAGCAGCAATCATTTTCACTACTATTGATAATTCTGAGCTCTCCTCAACTTCACATTATTTCCAGCCATTCCCCATCCCTCTCCTTCCCTTCAGAGCAATTCTTTTTTCTTAGCTAATTTTAGATTTAAAGAAAAGTTTCCAGGTACTACAAAGAGTTCCCATATTCCCCTTATCCTACTTCTCCTAAAGTTAATACATTGCATAACCATGGTACGGTTATCAAAACTAGGAAATTACCATCAGTGCAACACTATTAAACTGCAGTCCTTTTCCGGATCTGACCAGTTTTTTCATAATGTAATTTTCTGTTCCAGGATCCAGTCCAGAATCCCACATTGCAACTGTGATTTCTCCTTAGTCTCCTATAATCTATAGCAATTCCTTTGTCTTTCCCAGTCATGATCTCAACACCTTTAAAAAGAACTAATCAGTTATTTGGTAGATTGCTCTTCATTGGGGGTTTGCCTGATATTTTTTCATTACTAAATTTTGAAACCTTCTTACATTTTTTAGTAAAAATGCCACAGAGCTGATACTGTGTCCTTCTCAAGGCATCTTATCAAGAGATCATGATAGCAGTATGTCAGAGGAAAGTGTTTTGTAAGAATTATATCCTCTCACTGACTCCATTTCTTTTCCTCTTGCTTCTCAATCTACTGTTCACTGGCTTCAGTCTCTATCAGTCCGTTGAAACTGCTCTGGTTGAGGACACCAAGAACCCTCTTGTTATTTAAAGTTTCTTTAAAAGAAACTTATCAACCCTTTACTCCTAGACCACATGGTAGCTTTGACACTGCTGAGGAGTATCTTCTTTACACATGCACTGAGCTGTCACAACACATTTGCAAGATTTACCACTGATTTTTTATTTTCTGAGTGCTTGCCTGCACTCAGGCCCTTCCTTCCTTTCCTTCCTTCCTCTTTTATTTTTCTTTCTTTTCCTCTATCTCTCTTTCTCCTTCTCTCCTTCCTTCCTTCTTTCCTTCCTTCCTTCCTTTCTTCCTTCCTTTCTTCCTTCCTTTCTTCCTTCCTTTCTTCCTTCCTTCTTTCCTTCCTTCTCTCTCTCTCTTTTTCTCTCTCTCTTTCCCTCCTTTGCTCTCTCACTTTCTTTAGAGATGGGATCTCACTATGTTGCCCAGGCTGGACTGCAGTGGCTATTCACAGGCATGATCATAGCACACTATAGCCTCAGACTTCTGCAGCTCAAGTGATCCTCCTGCCTCAGCCTCAGAGTATCTGGAACTATAGGCTCCTGTCTCTTAGTGCTTTCCTCAGTACCCTTTCCTGGCTTATTTTATGATAAACTACCTCCAAACGTTGACAGTACTTATCTCTGACTACACACTCTTCCTAGATTAATGTATCTACATATCTGGTTTTGCTTGCTATCCAGATGCAGACAATTCCTACATCAATGTCTTTAACACATTTCTCTCTCCTAGTCTTCATCCCATATACACAACTGTATTCCAAACATCTCTAAGGCATATCCTACAGGAATTACAAATGGAACAGATCCCCCAATAGACTCTACCATGATCCTAAAGTTGAGCCTTCTGAAATACGATTTTATGCCACCAGACCTACTAAGCTACTATACATATAAACACAACAAAGTAGACAGTAGGTAAAGAATGTCATTTGGTCTTTGAAATAAGATTTTATTAATGCAGTCAAAGCCTGCAATTAGATTTTGTGGTAGTCACATCGTATAACTGACACATAAGCTGACCACAAAAGAAAAGCTTCTATTTTTAAAATAAATATATAGCCATAGCTGTTTTCCCAATCCTGTAATTGTATGGGTAAAATTTAGGACATGCTACGTCACTCTGTTTAATTTGGTCCTCACTCCAGTCTGACATAATTTGGGATCCAAACGCAGTAATCCAACTAGCTGTTAAATCAAGATACACTGAGCAAACACTACTAGAAATACAGAAGTGAGGCAAAGTATTAGCTGTCCCTTCAATCCATTCTTCTCTTTATCCATAGTATTGCAGTTTAATCTAGGTCCCTGGCAATTAGCTAGATGTGACACTGTCTAAGAGAAATATAATAGGGGCCGCATATGTGATTTTAAAATTTTGATTGCCACATGAAGTAAAAGAGGTGAAATTAACTTCAGTTACATATCTGGTTTAGCCAATACATCCAAAATATTATCATTTAAAAATGCTATCAATATTAAAATGTTATCAATGTTAAAAATATCATGCATTCTTTTTTTCATTCTAAGTCTCTGCAATCAATGTATATGTTACACTCAGAACATATCTTAATCCAGAGCAGCTGTATTTCAAGGGCTCAGTAGTCTCATTTGAATAGTTTAGAGGTAGAAAGATAGTTTAGAGGTAGAGAGACTGCATTTCCCAGCAAGGTGCAGCCATGTTCTTGCCAATGTAAGATGAATATAAGTTACACTTGCAACTTATACTTCATTACACTCGATTTGCTTAAAAGGAAACTACTTATATTTTGGATTCTCTGGTACAGCAGCTTAAACCTTAACTCAGTGTACACAAGAGTTGAACAAGCAACCACATTCTAGGTCCTAAATTTGCTTTCTCTCCTATCTGCAAATTTGATGGCTGGTGAATTTCCAGGATTTCTATATATAAGATAATTATTGTGGATGTGTGTGTGTGTGTGTGTGCATGTCAGAACAGAGGTTGGAGGAGAGGGAAGAGAATCTCTCTTAAATCTGTATTTGCATAAAAGTAACATTTTTGTTTAGCTTGCATGTTACCAGTCAATAAATACAGGATATCTAAAAATTATTTTATTCATTTTACATAAAACTGAAGAAACTGTTATTCATATTAAAATATGGTCACCACTGTTATTGTTATTATTTCCTAGGTTGGGGTACACATTGTTTATCCCTCAATTAGTCATTTCATATTCTCCAGTGGCAGACAGTCTGCGTGAATTTATAGCAATGGGGTGTTGCCAAGTTTGTTTCAATTACTACCTTAGCACTGTGTCACAGAAAAGTATATATTTTTATGTATGTTTCAAAGTGCACATGAGAAAAAAAGAGCCAAAATCAATGGCAAATAAGAAACTAATAAACAAAATGTACTGTGCTTTAAAAGTTTGTTGATCCACTTCCCAGGAAGTCATTACAGTCTAATAATGGCAGGTTTCTCCCCACTGCCCATTCCTGTTGACTAGGGGAAGACAGCCTCGTGAGTGGAGAAGAGGATATGCCACCTACAGAATCGTGCTCATAGTGTTGGCATACTTACGTGTCCCACCAACTGTGGCTAAGTCCCTGGCAGGCTCCAAGGTGTGGGTCATTTTCTCTTTCTATTTGTCAGGTCACAATCACAACCACTAATGGCACCCATCCCAAAAGCATATGATTCTTCAGGAAATACAGCTTGATATACCAATGGAAGTACCTTTTTAAGCAAAAATAAGAATATAAGATTTTTCTTCACTTTCTTGGTTAGTGACTAATAAATTTTTTGGAATCTTTTGGCCTTCCTGAACTGTTAGCAGTCACATTATATTGGCTCTTTCCTCCCTAACTCATATGCGATAAAATTAAAGAAGGCAGCAAGGAGGCTGAATGACCATCAGTCATGAAAACCTCCATGTTCCAAAACTCTCTCAAAGAGCCTCTCTTCCTCAGGAAAGTAGTTTGAAAACAGAAAATTTGGGAAGGGTACTTGGGATAATCTTTGGTGTCTGTCGCTGCACCTGCGTTTACAAAGTGAGTATCCAAACATGTACTTTTTTTTTTTTTTTTTAATTTTTTTTGAGACACAGTCTCACTCTGTCACCCAGGCTGGAGTGCAGTGGCGTGATCTCAGCTCACTGCAACCTCCGCCTCCTGGGTTCAAACGATTCTCCTGCCCCAGCCTCCCAAGTAGCTGGGACTACAGATGCGGGCCACCACGCCTGGCTAATTTTTTGTATTTTTAGTGGAGACAGGGTTTCACTGCGTTAGCCAGGATGGTCTCAATCTCCTGACCTCATGATCCGCCTGCCTTGGCCTCCCAAAGTGCTGGGATTACAGGCGTGAGCCATTACGCCTGGCCCCAAACATGTACTTTTTAAAAATGCATAAAAACTCAATGATTGTTATTTTCCTTATTACTATTGTTATACCTAACTAACAATGAGGAAATCTAAGGTGTAGAGACATTAAATGACTTGTCCAGGGTCAAAAGCTAATAAGTGGCAGATTACCAAGATTTCTCAATTCAAGTCTAGAGTTTCCACCATGAATAGCCTCAGAATATTGCAAAAGGCTATGCTTTGGGGACAGTTCTTAATACTGTTAAAGGACTAGGTAAAATAAGATAAGCATATCAAGAAAAAAGTTGTAACTTTAATTGACAACTTATAATATGAAAAACCTAAATGTTGGTTAAAAAAAAGGAAACCATGAAACTCTTACAGGCAAATAACATGTCTATAAGTAAATTAATTTCTTGAATGTTACACATTCAAACTGTTAAACTTGTTTTCTGTTTCATTTTAAGAGTTTACATCTCTGAAAGTTTGGTAGAATATATCCTCTATTTTCATTTTCAAGTGTGACAGCCATATCAATAAATAGGTGCAGACTTACATAACTGCAAAAATGCATCTTCAAGCATTTTCTGTGTACCTACTATGTGCCAAAAGCTCCGTGAGCCTCAAGCTTGGGAGCAGAATCATGATTAGAATGCAGATCATTGTCCAAGAGTTAGTATGCAACACAATGCCATCTTCCAAAAAAAGAAAAAAGAAAAGAAAAAGAAAGAAAGAAGTACCATAGTGGACTCGATCCCTTACCTACTCAGATCTGTGATCCAGAATGACAACAGTACACACTGGAAGCACTGATGGTTTTATGATATCAATTTTATAAGGCTAGGAATGTACATTCAAACATTGTCTTACTCGTCTTAGCAACTCATTGTAAATGCCTTTTCTTTGAATTTGTTGAAGCAATACTTAAACCTATGTATATATTCTGTATCTAAACTCACTCTCTATTCAGATAAAGCCAAAAAAAAACCCAATATACACAATAAAACACTATAAAGTTGAGTTAAAATAGCAACTTTTTTCTGTACTATAATTAGTTTGCCTACTTTTAAAAAATTGTTTAACCTAGACTTACACATTATGTCATCAAACATAGTCATAGTACTAAGAAGATATTCAATATAAAACTACTGTTACAAAAAGGGATGAGAGAGTAGCTGCAGGCTTTCAATTTGCTAAACCACGTGACTACCCTTCTCAACAAAATGTAGAAACCTGCACTTTTGGTACTTTTATTGTATATAAAACATGTTCTATTAGTTTGTTTTTCTAAAGCATTTTGCAGTTATTCCCTGGCTAATAGTAATAACCAAGAATTAAAAGCTACAGCATATGTTGAATAGCTGTATTACAGCATAAATCACATTTACTGCCATTTGTTAACATGCTGTTTTAATTTCAGAAAATGCAATGACAGTTCATGAATTTTGCAGAATCTCAAAAATAATGACATGATTTTATGTTGAAGACTAAGGGGATGTTGTCAATTTTAATGTGTACTGGGAGGTCACATGGTATTCTCAAATTTAATGGTAAAGCAAATTTAGTTAACTCTGCAGAAACATAAGGAGTCTTGCACAATCAGTCTCTTGGCTAGCCAAGGGCAAATTAGGAATGAAGACACTTACAAGTTTAAATCCAACACCTGAGGGTGCTTTGAAAACTTTTCTGCACCAAATGCAGCTGGTGGAAAGAGATACTCAAAGAGTAAGGAAGACGTGGTACAAAGATACCTGATAAAAGGCAACAGTCACAGCAGTAGAAAAATTTGGACAACTATTTGTAAGAACTTATAATCTGAGTAATCATTCTTTGCACCCCAGGTCTTTATTCCCACCCTCAAGAATAAAGTTAACTCCAGCTATGTCCAAATAAATACAGGTAGTTTTGCCTAGGATAATAGTTATCTTAGTTTGTTCAGTCTGCTGTAACAAAATGTCATAGATCAGATGGCTTAAATAACAGACATATATTTCTTACAGTCCTGGAGGTTGGGAAATGCACCATCAGGGTGCCAGTATAGTCAGGCACTAACCCTGACCTGCTCTTTCTAGCTCGCAGATGGCTGCCTTCTTGCTTTATCACATGAGAGACAGAGGAAGCTCGTGTGTTTCTTTCTCGTCTTATAAGGGCACTAATCCCATCACGGAGCTCCACCTTCATGACTTCAGCTAAACCTAAACCTCCCAAAGACCCTCCCTCCTAATCCTATCACATTGAGGATTATGGCTTCAACATACAAATTTGGGATCAGGGAGGACATAAACATTCAGTACATAGCAATGGTCATCAAGCTTTAGGGTGCCTAAGAACCATTTGGGGAGATTTAGGAAAAATGCAGATTACAAATTCTTCAACATTTGTGATTCTGATTCATTCCATCTGGGAGGTGGACAGAAAACACTTTCAAAAGCAGTCCAGGATATTCTGATGTAAAGGTCCACTGGCCACATTGTGAGAAATTCTGTCCTGGCTTAGCTTCAAGCAGAAGGGATTGCTTGCAAGTGCCTGTGCTGTGCCTCAATGACTAAGAGAGGTATATTCAGACTGTCCTATGGAAGGTAAAAGCCAGAACCAGGAGGTACCAACAGAGGTGCTCCCACACAAATGTCAACCAAATGGTGCTAGGTAATATAGATGTACTCACTGTCCGATTCCCATCCTCTCCCCCATTGCCATGGCCTTTGGAAAACTATCTTTGATAGGGAGAACACAAAAAGAAGACACCTTGCTAGAATCCTCATATCCAATCTAAAAATGAGATTTTAAGATAGATTTTAAGGGGGAACAATACATGGTAATTTAATTGTGCATATCCCAGTGGAGTCCCTCTGGCCAATGGGAGCTCACCCTGAGAAAGAGGGCATCTCCCCTACAATATGATAACAAGGAAAAGTCTCTTGAAATAAACAATAATAATAGTAATAATAACAATAACAACCCTATGAGGACTATATTGAAGTCCATGTAATAGTTTTCAATTTATCAGTTCATTTTGTCTTCTGTGACAAACATGAAAGAAAATGTATGGTTGTAAATGGTTCCAACTAACAAATCAATAACAACATTCAGAAAACAGTCATAAAGAGGACTGATTTTTCAGTTGCCCTAAAGATAATGCAGCATAGTCAGATTAAAAACCCTGAATGGAAAAGGCTTTAATAGATTAAACTTCTGGGACTTATTTTTTAAAATACTGAAATCACAAACTTCAACAGTTTCGAAGTATTTTGCAATACACATATAATGATAATTTTAAAAATGATTAGTGTTTATAAACTTAAAAGGGAAGCACCAAAAGAAACAGAATTAAAGGCTGGTTTGGGGCTCACACTGTAATCCCAGCACGTTGGGAGGCCAAGCTGAGAGGATTGCTTGAGCTTAGGAGTTTGAGATCCTGTCTCTACAAAATAACTAAAAAATTAGCTAGGTGTGGTGGTGTGTGCCTGTAGTCCCAGCTACTTGGGAGGCTGAGGTGGAAGGATTGCTTGAGCCCAGGAGGTTGAAGCTTCAGTGAGCCATGATTGCACCACTGCACTCCAGTCTGGGCAACAGAGCAAAACCCTATCTCAAAAAAAAAAAAAAAAAAAAAAAAAAAAGAAACAAAGAAAGTAAAATGAAACAGAATTATAACACTGAGAATTAAAATTACCTTTACTATGTAGCATATTTCCCTACAAAAGTTCAAATTGTCCTTTAAATACAAACACATGGAACTACTGATGTTTCAAGTAAAATAAAAATGAATGTCTTCATAGCACTGTTTATTATTAAGCTATTTCTATACTAGATTTATACAAGCTATGTTTAAGTAAAAGAATAAGCAAGTAGAAAATAACATATAATTCCTACAGGCCACTCTTCTTTAAAGATAAGGACTTTCTTGATACCAACTGAAATTGCTTATGTCAATGATTCTGGTGAAATGTGCCTCAGTAAAGATGGGACTCAGGAAATATAATAAAAATCTGTCAGCCAAGTTCCAAGTGCCTAGGAAATTGTCATCACTGGCACACTGTAGAGCAGTTTGATAAGCATAAAAAAAGTTTAGTGATAAATGATTAACTACTGTTGAAATTAAATTGAATCCTTATATCTTTAAAGTCAATTTAATTTCTTTAAAGCCATAAGGTTTTTCAAAGTTAAGGTTTACTGTGGATTTTGTTTTCAGGTGATTTGTAAGTACTAGCCTCAGAATGTCATTTGGCACACAAATTGATTCCCTCGGGAAAACAAAAATTATGTGGATAATCCCATCTCTATGTCCTATCTCTCAAAAACTTTAGAAAATTAATTCAAAGGACAGAAATGTAGGTTGTTTTGAAGCAAACAACTTCAAAGTAAGTACGTTTCTCTCCTTTAAAATACACACGCAAACTCTAAAAGGGTCAGGCCATCTTCAAGGGCAGAATACTTGTTCGAACAACATCTAGATATAGGCTCCTAGGGCTGATGAATGAGAATGGAAGTAAGAGAAAAAACTGACAACCAGTCAAGGGCATCATCCCATATTTTTAAAAAATTCCTTCTTTGGTCAGTTCATTCCATTTTGATCAAAAGTATCATGCAACCACTTGTTTAACATAAGAAAAAAATTATCTCAAAGTATAAGATGAATGCCACATTACTGAAGCTCACAGAGAATGAAATACTGTTTTCTAGAACCTTATATTAATTCCTTGACCAAAATTAAGTTCTCTTAAAGGTTAAAAAAAAATTGCAAGACTCACCAGTATGGCAGCCAACAGAGCAAACACTCATATACTCACTGTATATAAGAAAATGGTGTATTTAAACATTCAATAAATAAATAAAGACAAGAAAACAAAAATTTCATGGGAGCACCACCAGAAGAATGATGATGTATGTGATAGCCACTAAACTTGCAGCCGAATACCTGGTTCAAGGTGGATCACGCCATTCTCCTACCTTCTGTGTCACTTACATGAAATTCAAATTCCATAACATAGCCCACAATATTCTGCTGAGCTGCCCCTGCCTCTCTTTTCAGTCTCATCACCTATTCTCTTCTCCTCAATCACACTGGCCTCCCTTCAATCTCTCCAGTTCAGCAAGCTTCATCCTACTTATCTAGCACTCTCTGGTTCCTCCCCTGCCTCGTACTCACCTGCTGTCTCCTGCTCATCTTTCAGGTCTCAGACTGCATGTCACGCCTTAAATTCAGTTGTTGCCTGCCCCACATTCTTAATCAGGTGCTCTGTTTTCTTTCAGAGCATGCTCTATTCTTCCTTTGAAACATTTACCAACATAGATGATTATATATTTGTGTAATTATTCATCTAATTTCTCTTTCCCTCATTAGACCATAAGATTTCTGAAGTCTTATACATGGTAACTAGCATGTAGTAAAAACTAAACAAATAATATTAAATTAATGAAATCCCAGTTCTGACAATTATATTATCTTAGGCAAGTCACCCAATTTCTCTGAGCTTTATTTCCTTATCTATAAATATGGGCATTAATCTAATAATTTTATATATTTTAACATAATAGGAATATATTTTATTTTGCAAATTGGAAAGCACCACTCAGATTTAAGACATTATTTTCTTTCTTACATCAAGATTATGAACCAAAGAACTTTTTAATTGATCATCATAGTCTTCATTTAGTCGGCATAGGCATATCCAGAAAGGCCTCACATTTAGTACTAATAAATTTTGGTGTTTAAGGAATATTATAGACAATGAATAATGATTACTTATAATTTACAACTGAAGTTGATGTCACATCAGGTATATCAAAATCTTTGTTAAGACTATTTCCTTTAATACAGTTTATGGTACCGTGTCACATAAAAACGAATCAATTGGTATTATTTAGTTGTTCTATTTATGTGGACTATTTTAGCAATTTAGAAAAGATGTAGGGTACATGCTACTTTATATGCAAATATAGTTTGACAACTGTATGAATAAACATGAAAACTGTAAATATACTATAAAAGTCAAGATGATACAAATGGCCAATTATGAGTGGACTTACTGTCTATTTTTCCCAAGAGTGGAAATTCATTCATGGTGATATGCACAATTCTCACTTCATTCCCTCTTCCAATGACAAGGTGAGAGGATCTATGTCTAGAGCACTTTTTCTCTAGGTGAAAGGAGCCAACAAGTGCCAGGTGAACATGACTGTGGTCTCATCTTTTTTCACCTTAACCCACTGGCCTAACAGGCCCAGACAGCAGAAGATTTGTGATGCTAAAAGAATTTACTTCTGCCTGGATATTTTAGGGATTTGACTCCTGTCAGGTATTGCAACAAAGTCAAGTGATTTCAATTTACCAGGCAAGGACAAGAAATGGTTTCAGGAAAAACCAAGGTGATGAACTATTGAGCATTCAGTTCATTAGCTGTCATCCATCTTGACATCTTCATCTTTCAAGCAGTACTGCAGAAAATCAAAGATGTGTAGTGCTTCCCTTAAAAAATCTGAGAAGGAAAACATATCCTCTTAAAGTTAAAGAGACCGTGAAGGCTGTTTCAAATGGATTATGAAAGATAACCATTGCCTCAAGTCTGAAAATCTTGATAGATACTCCATTGTAAATACTACCTGTGCCCTTAAACACACTAATGTTAAAAATAATATCATTAAAATATGTACTGCATGAACTGCTAGAGTATTTTTAGCTTATTCTAATTTGATGCATTGTGCATTTTAATATGCAGTAATAGTTATATGACAAATAACTGACCTTTTAGAAATAGTATCTTGGGGGGGGGGGGAAAAGACCCAAGGGAAAAAAAAAGTGTTTTCTTGAAACATCAGCCAATAAAACATGGGCAGTAAGACTCCAGTGACATAGCCAAGTATTGGTAATATCACCTTCCTTCTTTTGTTTCTCTGCTGTGCTTGTTCAGCACTGAGGTACTGAAACTCCGGGTTTTTTGCACTTACATGCAGAGTTTCCTGGAATTAAAGAGTAATGTAAGCAACCAAGGACATTAAAGAAGCGATTTATAACCTTCCCCAGCTACCACCCTTTATCAAGGGGAAGGTGTTTTATTTCAAGTTCTTGAAGACCCCTAGAGATAAAGGTGAGATGAAAATCATGCTTTACTTCTATATTCTACATACTATTTTATTAATGCTGAGAAGCACTGTAATGTTGCCTTTGAATTCTCTGCTTTCTGAAACACTCAGTGAAGATTCTTCCAGATCTGTAGTTACTAACAAAAAAATTGCAACACAGACTCTTACATTGTTCCCTCCTGAATTTGCCATTTAAAACATCTATGTCAGGCTGTGAACGAAAACGCTAACTCATGGCTCATGTCCTATAAGCGACTAGATCGCAAAACCTAGAAGATTACCATGGACTCTCAGAAGCCTCTGTAGTCTTAAACTACTGGAGGACAACTAAGGAACTATTCAGGTGTATGCTTTGCCCATCAGGGAAAGCCCTAGGTGCAGGTAACTGAATGGCTGCTTCTGAAGAACAGCATTTGGTATCAGAGTAAGTTCCTATACCTAAAAATTACTTGCAAGGTCTTCAGCCTGAAATTTCCCAATATATTATTAAAACTCTTATTATTTCCACACTTACTACTACCACCACTACCACCATATGTTGCATGATTCTTGGCTAGGAACTATACCAGATGCTTTACATAAGACACACATGTAACACCTGCATCAACTGTAGGAAGTAGGGGCACTATTATATTCAGTTGATAGAAAACAGAGGCAGGTAAGATGTTCTAGGCTTCTGCTAAGCAAAACATGGTCCATGGAATAGCAGCTACAACATCACCTGAGAGCTTGTCTGAAACGCAGAATTTCAGGCTCAAGTCCCTGATGTAATGAATTAGGATCTGGATTTTAATAAGATATTCAAGTGATTTATATGCACATGAATATTGAGAAGCAATGCTTTAGGTAAATGGAATCACTCAGATTCAAACTCGGGGATCTCTAGCTCAAAGATCCAGATATTAAAATAGTCAGCTCTGCCTGATGCTGCAAGACATCTAAAGAATGTAAAACATTGAATACATTCACATTTAGGACCAACTTTTTCATCAGCTGACAAAATCTGATCCTGAGAATTACAAACTTGAGAGGAGAAAACGATGAACTGGGAATAATAGAGGAAGGAGATACCTGGTGGGGAGTAGAAGAGAACCACTGGAAAAGAAATTGGGCTAAAACACACTTTGTCCATTTCGGTTTGTCCACTTCAGTTTGGTTAAGGGAGTTCTTAGCCAAACTGAACACAGTGTTGATTCTGTTCTCAAAACTCTCAGCTCACCTGAAGTAGTGCTTGACATCAGACAACCTTACTGGGGAGCACGAGAGTGCTTAATTGAATTATTCACAAGATCACTTTCTCATGAACCAACCACTCCATATCCAGACATCCCTTTGCTGAATGTACATACTTATTCCTCAAGTTCTTACATCAATCAGCCCAATATGGAGCTTTCTAGAGATACTAACTGCTTCACTAAGTCTGATCAATGAAAACATCTGTATAGGTGAATTTTTTAAATGCAATTTTAGTTGTTTGTTCACCAACATACATAATAAACCAAACTATATTAATCCATCAGGTATCCATCTGGGATCAGTTTTGATGGTATTCAAGCCTGATAAGTAATTAAAATATGTTATTTCCATGCAAATTGCATCTGATCTTGAAAAGTTTCCCTTAACCTTAAATTGGTTAAACATTTCTCTGAAGTCTTAAATTATCCAAATTTCCAAGCAAATATTTTTGTTCCCATAATAGAAAGGTAAACTGCAGGTCATTCATTAATCAAGTTATCATAATTAATTAGGTTTAGCTCTATTGCCTTTTATTTAAAAACTAACTGGATACTACTATTTTTCCTTCCTTTTGCAATACAGTATTTCATAACTGACTTTCATAGTATCTGCTCTAAAATTTTTTAACACCTTGATGATACAGTATTTTCATCTTTTATTGGAAAAGAATTTATTGCTACTTTCAAGCATAGTTTTTTCTTGTTCATTATATTGTGTTATCATAACTATGTGGCTTATGAAGATATGCAGACACTCGTGTTTTATCAATACTTATGTCTTTGGGCTTTCTATTTGAAAATGAATTGTTGACTATGTGTTTTTTATTGTGAAAACTTTTGCAAATTCCACACCATAGCATGACTTGTAATGAATATATTTACACCAAGAAAATAAAATGAACTTTGTATAAATTTCTAATATAAATAAAAGGGAATACTTACTTTTGAAAGAAAGATAATCTCCTATAAAACTTTCATTTTAATGGTAGAAAGTATACACCAATTTTATGTCACGAAAGAGGTTAGAGCTTGTTTTCATAATCAATGTTTGTTAGATTACTCTCACCCCTATCAGAGGAAGATCTGAAAATGTAACAAACAGCATATATTTCATTTTTGTGCAAATAGATATGTATATAAAGATTAAAGGCTCTAGCAGAGCCTAAAAATGAAGTCCTTTATTTCATGTACTGGAAAAATGCATGCATTGGCATTATGCCAGCTTTAAAATTGACACAAAATGAGCCTTAACTTCTCCTGCAAGATTCACTATCAGGACCAGAAAGCCATTCAGTAATGCTTGTCTTCTCTTGCTATATAACAAACAACCCCCAAATTTTGTCGCTTATAATAACAACAACCATCTTATCATCTGTTATAAATGTGTGACTCAAGAATTCAGGAAGGGCCTGCCTGAGAAATTATCTGTGTCATACGGCATTGACAGAAGTCACTTGGTGGTACTCAGCTAGTGGTTGGGCTGCTCCAGAGAGCTCAAGTCAGCTTTACGTACATTTCTGCAGTCTTAGTGGTAATGGCTAGAAGAATGGGCTCAGCTGGACAATTGACCATAGCACCTATGTTGGCCCCTCTGAGATGGTGTTCTTAGAGAGTGGGGTATCTTTTGATAGAGTCTTGGATAGAAGGTATAAGTCTTCTTCTGACTTAGCATCACAAGTCCCAGAATGTCATTGCCACTGCATTTACTGACTAAATGTAACATAGATCCCAGGACAGAAAATGAACATGCATTAGGTAAAAAATCAAAGAAATCTGAATGAAGTCTGGCCTTTATTTATTTATTTATTTATTATTATTATTATTATTATTTGAGATGGACTCTTGCTCTGTCGTCCAGACTGGAGTGCAGTGGTGCAATCTCGGCTCACTGCAAGCTCTGCCTCCTGGATTCACCCCATTCTCCTGCCTCAGCCTCCTGAGTAGCTAGGACTACAGGCACCTGCCACCACGCCTGGCTAATTTATTTATTTATTTATTTATTTTTGTATTTTTACTAGAGACGGGGTTTCACCATGTTAGCCAGGATGGTCTCAATCTCCTGACCTCATGATCCCCCCGCCTTGGCCTCCTAAAGTGCTGGGATTACAGGTGTGAGCCACCATGACCAGCCCTGGCCTTTATTTTCAAACAAATGTTGTTGGGAGGAATAAATATGATAGTGTGGAATAAAACAGAAGCTGACAAACCTACATTGGCAGAAAAAGTTAGATATGATCAATAAATTGTTAAACCATTTAACGTTTCTGCCAAAGAAAGAACACAATAATTTGAAGAAAAATTTTAAATGTGGTTTATCTGCCTATAATAAAATGGAATAGAGAAGAGAATACTTACTAAAGAGAACAAAGGTCAAATAGCAAGGGAAAAATACAAAGGCACAACGAGCTGTAGATCCAGGAGGACAACGGAATGGGCTTGAGCAGAAGGATACCAGAAAGGGATGTTTTAAGAGGCTACAGGATACTGCAAACCAGATGAGTCTTTTATAGTTTGTTTAGCTGATCCTGAAACTAAGTGATTTCTAAGTCACAAACTGCTGAAGAGAAGAGGAACTCCCACCCAAAACTACATAGTAAGAAGAAAAAGACTTACTAAATACCGTTTAACTTCTGAAACAGGAAAGAATCACTACATATTTGTGATAGGCAGACTAATGCCTGCCACCAAAGCTGTTCATCTCTTTCCCCACTGAACGTGTGAATGTATTATGTTGCACAGGAGAATAAAGGTTGGGGATGGAATTAAGATGGCTGATCAGTTGGATTTAAAATAAGAAGATTATCCTGGATTATCTTAGAAGACTCAATATGATCACAAAGCTCCTTTAATGAGGAAGAGGGAGGCAGAAGAGCCAGACAAGAGAGAAGGCATAATCAGAAAGACCCCATTGGTCATCACTGGCTTTAAAGATAGAAGGTGGCCATAAGCCAATGAATGCAAGAAAACAGATTCTTGCATTCTAGAGAACTTCTAGAATGCTGACGTTCTAGAAGCTGAAAAGTGCAAGAAAACAGATTCTCCCTAGAGCCTTCAGAAAATAATGCAGTCCTGCTGCCACCTTGATTTTCGTCCAGAGAGACATATTTCAAACATGTAACCTCCAGAACTGTAAGACAATACACCTGTGTTCTTTTAAGACACTAAATTTGTGGTAATTTGTTACAGCAGCAATAGGGAACTAATACAAGTGTGAAAAATGTTTGAGAGGAATTGGAAGGAAAAAAAATTAAAGCATTTAATTTGCAAACAATTGTTCAAACATGATAACAATGATCATGAGACTTACAAATGTATTATTAAAGAAGATAACTTTCCTGAAAGAAGGTAACTATCCATAACACATAATGATTGACATAATCCTGTGAGGGTCATGACAAATGTGCTCCATGAAGTGTTGGGATTTTCAGCCTCCTGTTTTGTTTCATGTCAGTTTTGGCAGATCTGGACTTCAGTAACTAGCAGTGTGCATAGTACATGGTAGAAGCTCATAAGGACAAAATACATTATATAAACTAAAGGGGACTATAAAATAGAAAAAAAAAACTCATTATCACATATGGCTTGTGAGATTAGGCACATAGCAAAGGAAGGAAGAGAGAAGAGAGCTAAAATTATTTGGAATAAAAAAAGAAATCAAATTGAGATCCAAGTGAAATGCAAATACATTTCTAGTGAGACATTTTTAACCATTGACGAAGCTTCTTAGTTTTCAGTTGGGTCTTCATAGCATCCTGCAAAAATGCATGGCAAAGATACAGCTGAACACCCACCAGCTGAAGCTGGGCTGTGATTGTTCTGGCAAACACATAACCCAGAGTAAATATTGTCTTGCACGAAGAAGTGAGGAGGTGGATTAGGCATTGTAATTACCATTTGCTGGGTATTTGGCATTCTTTTTAAAGATTTATTCATTTAGATGAAACTTAGTATCACTAAAAAAGGAGTCAATATTTCTGTGAGCCGGGGAGGAACAGCGCTGCTGTTTTCCTTCTGCTCAGCTGTTACGTGTGCCTACAGAAAGACAACTTCACCTGCTACTTTTTTATTCAAGACAGCACAGATGAAGAATCATGAGCAGTAACTTTTTTCAGTTCTTTTTTTTTTTCCTGAATACACTGTGTTCTCATATATTATTGATCAGAAAGTGATATTTAAATAGGGTGGCAATTTATAAAATTGCACAGGGATCTTATTACATTATCTTAATTAATTTTACAACCAACACTCACCCACTGTCCTTTATAGTACATCTAAAGAAGTCTTGCGCTGATTAACAATAGCCAAGCAGACTCAGATAGTAGCTTTCAGATAAGAACTTCTGTTAATCTTCTCCTTGTCAATTGGAATCTACTGACATAAATTGCTTTAATCTGAATTCCTGGCATTAAGCATTTATAGAACAACATTTTGAGACACTGATTAATGTAGTATTCCTTTGGGGCAGTGCCCCTAAATTCTAGTGTACAAAAGATCATCTGGAATTTGTTAAATCCAAATTATTTAGCCCTTTCACAGAGATTCTAATTCTTCAGGTCTAATGTGGGTCCAAGAATCTGTATTTTTAACAAGCATTCTGAAAGTGTCTGAGCCATGGGGCAAGGGGTATGTAACCAAACTTGTTTTGCAATCATATATAAATACGGACAATATTTTTGCTGAAACTTTTCTTATTTTCTTTAAATGTCCAACTCCTTATGTACATGATCTCTTTTAGTCCTCACAATCATCTTGTGAGGTAGGTGTTATTATTTCTATTGTAACAGAGGCAAAGGGTTAAGTCACTTGCTGTCTTTGTTTACTCAGGCTGCCATAATAAAATACTATAGATTGAGTGGCTTAAGAACAGTAGTGTATTCTCTAACAGTTTGGAGGCTGGAAATCCAACGTCAGTATGCCAGCATGGTCAGGTTCTGGGGAGAGCTCTCTTTCCAGTTTGCAAATGACTGCCTTCTTGCTGTATGCTCACATGGCATTTCCTCTGTACATGCATGGAGAGATAGAGAGAATGATCTCTCTTTCTCTTCTTCTTCTTTTTTTTTTTTTTTTTTTTTTTTTTTTTTTTTTTTTTTTTTTTTTTTTTTTTGAGGCGGAGTCTCGCTCTGTCGCCTGGACTGGAGTGCAGTGGCCGGATCTCAGCTCACTGCAAGCTCCGCCTCCCGGGTTTACGCCATTCACCTGCCTCAGCCTCCCGAGGAGCTGGGACTACAGGCACCCGCCACCTCGCCCGGCTAGTTTTGTATTTTTTTTAGTAGAGATGGGGTTTCACCGTGTTAGCCAGGATGGTCTCGATCTCCTGACCTCATGATCCGCCCGCCTCGGCATCCCAAAGTGCTGGGATTACAGGCTTGAGCCACCGCGCCTGGCCTCTCTTCTTCTTATAAAGCCACCAATATCATTGGATTAGCACTTCACTCTTATACTGTCATTTAACCTTAATAAGCTCCTAAAAGCCCTATCTCCAAACAGTCACATTGGAGGTTAGGGATCCAACATATGAACTTATTTGTGAGAGGGGGTGGAACTTAGTCCTTAGCACTTGCCTATCACAACTAGTAAGTGGGATCCAGGGTTTGCACCCTAATTGCCCTGACTCCAAGCCCACACCATCTCTACCTTACCTTGCCCCTTTTGCCCTCTGGGCCATTGGCAAGAATTAGTATGGGCCACTCAGCAACAGAGGCATGGAGGTTGGTTAGATGAATATTCAGTCTTTCATTAACTGAGAATTGACTTTAATGTAATCAGATCACTTCATTAAACTTTAAAGTCCACCTTATATCTGGCGACTATGACTATTTTATTCCTGCAGCTTTATTACTAGTGACATATTTGTGCTCATAGAGAAAAATAGTTCAAGAAATCCCTTCCAGACAAGGATATTCAGCAGTTTAAGAGAGGGTATTGGACAAAGCTGAGGAGGTTACATTTGCTTCTATGAGCAGCTCTACCATCTTCCCTTTCAATGCTAGATGCCTTAGCTTGACCCAGGCCAACTTAGTCTTATCCTTTTTCTTATCCCAAAGGAGTAAAAATAAAGTATACTTATCAGCATTTTTCCATCTCACAATCTGCACAGAAATGAATCATTCATTACTAAACTTCCTTTACATACCATAGCCTGATGAGAAAACAAATAAAGCTTAAAGAAAAATATCAAAACACATTTGTACAATCTCATACCAATAGCCAGGCAAAGTCAAGTCAAAAAAGCATATATTTAAAGAATCATTTCTTGTGAATGTATAAATACTTGTATCTTTGTTGGGAACTTATATATTCAAAAATAATATACAATACAAAAATTATATTATTCACATAGGATCATGGAGAGAAGGAAATTCCATTAAAACAAGGAACTAATATCTTTTTGTAAGGATGAGTTCCTGTCCTAGGATTTGAAGTCCAAGTATCATGTCAGGGAAGGCATGTGTGAGAGAGAGGGTCAGGGTGAGTACCTCAGAGTAATGTAGAGAAGGAGACAGGAAAAAATTGTGCAGGGGAGTGGGGCTAGATGGATGTTAGGGAGGGTAGATTATCATCGCCGATTCTATTACTCACATAAAAAAATGGAAATAATAATTAATTACTACTATATTGCCAGCAATATAAAATATATATAATAGTATGAAATATATCTTTCATAAAAATCCTGAGTATTGGACACATACTTAGGGCTCGGTAAGATCAGTTCAGTTACACAAGTCATATAGATACTAACTGTGGAGCCAGGAAATGCAGCAAATTCAGGAGAAGTAGAATATGACACTCTAGATTTAAGAGTTTGTCAAGGAAACTTTGGAAATCTACAGTTAAAACTCAAACTAAAAATCAAACTCTTTCACTCAAAAAATGTAACTACATAAGATGCAAAAGCATTTATCCATAAAACCAAATGTAGGAGAAGATGATCCCCTCTCATCCACTGCAAATTCCTACTTGGGATGACAAAATCATTTCCTCCACAAAATAATCACACAGTGTGAACTTAAGGGTAACGGTATTTTATCTTTAGAAAGTTGTCTAAGCAACATTATAGGAGGGAAACTTTGGTTACTGAAAGATATAGCCCAAAGGGCTATGTTATTCTAAGAAAAGAACAACATTTTCTGTAATGAGTTTTCTGGTAAGCACAGGCCTTTGTAACCCTGGAGTTGAATAATACATCCCATTTGTACATAGCTGATATTCAAAAAATTGAATAAGAGATTCAGCTTTATGGACATTAATATCATGACATTTGACTTCCCAACTATTTATTAACAAAAAATATAAAAATCCACAAATATGTTATAAAGCAAAAAAGAAAAAAAGAAGAAGAAGAAGAGGGAAGAGAGGAAAAAGAAAGAAGGTTAAAATAAAAGAGAGTAGAAACAAAAAAGACTACAGCAGTTTAGTTCTAAAACAGAGGGAAAGTTTTATCAATTATTGAGTTCACTCTCTCATGTTACCCAGTGTGGGCCAGGGCCAGAACACACATCAAAAACACAATTCCTACCCTGGTATTTTTCCTATTGCACCACAGTATAAAATGCAAGAAACCATATTCTCCATTTATTAAATATAATCATAAGAAAGGCATGACTTACGCCTGTTCTTAAAATTATCTCTACACAATTAATTTGCAGCATTCTTTATTTTTTAAAACGAGTTTACTTTGGATGTGTGGTTGATTAAAGTAAATAATATAAAATTGATAGCATATTTCACAGTTCAGTTGACATTCACAGAAGCTATCCTTACTTTGTCTAACATATCCAAAGCCTCATTTTCTATGCAACACAAGTAAGAGACTAGAATGAGGTGAAAGGCAACTGCTAATCAATTTGTCCTTATAGAACAACACTAGCTTTTTCCAGTTTTTGTATGTGTGTACCAAAGACTTATTCTTAGCACCTTAAGTACATAATGAACCTCCTAGGATTAGGCAGGTGGATGATATACAAAGAAAAAAAGTGAGAAGTGACAAGTGTTCTAGATATCTAATGCTGTGTAACAAAATGTCCCAAACTTAAGGGGCAACAGCAAAATTTATTTTGCATATGACCCTGCAATCTGATTAGGATGTAAAGTAGACAGCTCATCCCTGTTCCACTCAGCATCCACTGATGCCCCTTGAGGTATAGGAGCTGGTGTCCTCTGAAGTACCAAACAAATAGTATTGGAGTTGGGGATCCCTAGACATCTCTGTCTCCATGTGGTCTCTCCACATGATTTCTCCTACATGGTAGCTTCAGAAGTGCTGAGTTTTTTACATTTTGGCTCAGGGATCCCAAGACATGAGCCCAAGAGAGAGAATCACGTGAAAGCTTTTTATGACCTCAGAAGTTATGCAACATTGCATCTGTTTTGATCACAAGCCTTCCCAGATTCAAGGGGAGAGAATATAGACCTCTTCTCCACATAGACAAGTATCAACTGTACATTGTATGAAGAGAAAATGTGGAATAGATATATTGGTGGATCCACTTTGGAAACTACAATCTGCACCAATGCCCTTCCAGCAAGACTTAAAGTGACATCATGAAACCTGACATCAAGAGGGATTTCTCCTGAAGCAAAGCATAAAATGGAGAGGAGATTACAAATGGAGAGACCAGTTAGGAGGTTATTGCAATTGTCAAGGTAGAAATTATCATGGTGAGAACTAGTGTGAAGATAGGAACAGAAAGGAGACTTCCAAGAGCACTTGTTCTAACTCTTTTCTCAATGGAAAATGAGAGAGAGGAGAAAATAAAATAGAAATTTAATAAAAGACAGAAAGAGGAACAGATTTGAGCAGATAGCATTAATTTGGCTTAGAACATTTTCAGTTGTTCTTGTGGGATATTGAGGCAGAAGTGTCCAGTGGTCATTGGAAAATGTGAGTCTAGAGATGTACTGTTATTAAGACCACATACGCCTATTGCATTATTGAAATGTGGCTGGTTTGAAATGAGAGGTGCTCTAAGAAAAAGTACACACTGAATTTTGAACACTTAATCCCAGCACTTTGGGAGGCCAAGGTGGAAGATCACTTGAGGCCAGAAATTCGAGACCAGCCTGGGCAACATGGCGAAACTCGATCTCTACAAAAAAATACAAAATTATCTGGGCATGGTGGTGCATGCCTGTAGTCCCAGCTACATGGGAAGCTGAGATAGGAGGATCACTTGAGCCCAGGAGGTCGAGGCTGCCATGAATCAAGATTGCACCACTGTACTCCAGCCTGGGCAAGAGAACAAAACCCTGTGTATTAGTCTGTTTTCACACTGCTGATAAAGATATACCCAAGACTGGGCAATTTACAAAAGAAAGAGGTTTAATGGACTTACAGTTCCATATGACTGGGGAAAGCCTCACAATCATGGTGGAAGGCAAGAAGGAGCAAGTCACATCTTACATGGATGGAAGCAGGCACAGAGAGCTTATGCAGGGAAATTCCCCCTTATAAAACCATAAGATCTCATGAGACTTCTTCACTATTATGAGAACAGCATAAGAATGACCTGCCCCTATGATTCAGTTACCTCCCATCAGGTCCTTCCCACAACACATGGGAATTCAAGATGAGATTTGGGTGGGGGCACAGCCAAACCATATCACCCTGTCTCTAAAGAAAAAAACAGAAAGAAAAGAAAATTTAAAATGATAAATACTTATCCCATTATAATTTTACTGGACAGTTGGTCTATAGTTTTGATGAGAAAGCATATATTTGGGAATGCTTTGCCCTAGCTCTACACTACACCTGAAAGCATGGGATTGAATGATGTCTCAAAGGAGGGAATTTTAAAAGGGAAAAAAGAGGAACTGAGAAGATAACATTAGGAATTCTCACAATCAGAGAGGAGAGAAGGTAATAAGCAGAGTAGTTCATAGCTTCATCTCCTACATTTCCTATTATATGTTAAGTTTATGTAAATAGTTAATGAAAGAATAAGTACATGGAAAATGAATTAATGTTTGCTTAAGAGAGTTCTTCATGCTGCTCAGCTATCATTCTTTATTTCCCTAAACCCCCATCTACTTTCATTCTCCTAAACAACTATTTCCTTCCATCTCCTCAAACCCTGAACCTCAAATATTTCCTCTCCTGTCCTCACTGTCAGCTGATGATCTTGCATCCCCATTCTCTGAGAACCAGAAGCAATTACAAGGGAAGGAACCTCTTCCCTAAGCTTTGCTCCCACCCACCTCATCTGGTCTGCATACCTTCATACCCATCTCTTCTCCCTTTACCATGCTGCTGCTTAGCCAACCCTTCCACTTGTACAATAGGTCCCAGCTCCATTCAGAAAAGAACATGGCTCCAATAGTACTTTTTCTCCTGCACCATAATGTCCTCTCTCTACTGGATTGTTTGTCCAATCAGTATAGAAAAGTGCTATTTCTCCCATCTTAATGCAGCCCTCTTTTGATCCCACTTCACCCTCCAGTTATTGCTTTTTCTCTTCTTCCCTTTGCATCAAGATATTTTGAAAGAGTTGTCTATGCATGCTGCCTCCAGTTTCTCTTCCTTATTCTCTCCTGAATCTACATCAATCATAATTTCCACCATCCAGCTGTCCTTGTCAAGGTCATTAATAAGTTGCCAAATCGGCTCTCAGTCCTTGTCTTACTTGACTGCTCTAAAGCAATTGATGTAGTTGGTCATTTTCATCTCCACTTGGCTTCCAAAACAGCATACATTCCTGGTTTACCTTCTATGCCCCTGGCTGTACTTTTCAGTATCCTTGATTGGCCCCTTTCCATCTCCCTGTCCTTTATGTGTTGGAGTGCTTCAGGGCTCAGTCCTTAGAGCTCTTATATTGTTTATGTATTTTCTAAGTCAATCCCTTTCATCCAAACACACCTGGAACACACCTGTAGTCGAGAAATTTGGGTTTATTACTCACTACAACAGGGAGAACACATACTCATACATAGCAAACCGTGACGGTTTTAGTAAGATGAGGTTAGAAATGATTATTACAAGGTTTGGGATTTGGTTGGGTGATTTTGGAGAGAGTCCAAGGAAGTGAAGTTCCACTTTGGATTGAGTGCTGCCAGAAACTTCTATGATTATCTCAATAAATCTTATCTATAGAGAAAGGAAGACTAGAGCAAAGTTACAACTATAACTAGCAAAGAAGCAATAGTCAATAATTGAAATAGGAAGATAGTTGATCTTCTTTTAAAAATGTTCATGTTTTGTCTGTGTCTATTTTTTCTTGATCCATTGTGGTCAGAGTGGCCTTGCCCAATGTCGGTGTTCAATGCAATTGTCTGTGGGCAACAGGGGAACACCAGGGCTTAGGTGATAGTGCAAGATGGGTTCCTGAATGTCAGTGGTTGCTTTTGTCTAATCTCATTTAATCCCATGACTTCAAATTCCATCAATATGCTGAATATACTATAATATATATCCCTAGTTCTTATAGCCATGAATTGCCATGACAACCAAAAAGTCTTCACCTACAAGGCTTTTCATACTGAACACATCTGAATCTAGTGTCCTGATGGTCCCCTCCCAATCTGCTTATTGGGGTAGATTTCCCCATCTTTGTTTAGATAACTCCATCCTTTCCAGTTACTCAGACCGCAAACCTTTCTTGACTCGTACATACTTTATCTTTCTATCATACATCTGATATTTGGCAAATCCTGATGGCTACACTTAGGAAATGTACCCAGAATTTGAGAACTTGTCACCTCTCCAAGGCTATCCCTCTGTTCCAAATCACCATCATGCCCCTCCTGGACTACTGGAATAACTCCTAACTGCCCCCACTCTGATTCTACCCTTTCTCCACTTAAGTCAATTCTCAACTCAGCAGCCAGAATGATCCCGTTAGAAAATAAGTCAGCTCATGCCACCCAGCTGTGGAAAACCCTCACATAAATTCCCATCTCAAAGTAAGAGAGTCAAGAGCCTTTCCATGATGTGCTTGGTCTGGATCTTCGATCTGACCTCATCTCCTGGTACCCCCACCCTAATCCACTCTGGTTCAGCTATACCAGCCTCGTCATTGTCCTTTGAACACACAGAAAATCACCTATTTGCAATGGTCTTCGCTGCCCAGATGACTGTTCAGGGCCTTTGCAATGGTCTTCTCTGCCCAGAAAACTCATTCCCCAGCTATCTCCATATATTCCTTTCTCCCTTCCCCCAGGGTTTTACTCCAATGTCATCTCAGGGTGTTCCTCCCCAGCCTTTCTGTCTAAAATGGTAACCTCCCACACCTGACATTTCCCCTCCACATTTCCCTGCTTTATTTTTCCCCTTAGCACTTATTTTATTACTCTCTAGCTAATATACTATACATTTACCATTTTAGTTAATTGTTTCTCTCCTAACCTCCATAGGGACAGGATTTTTGGTTTTTTTACAGCTGTATAGAGTCCTCAGTAAGTACTTGTTGCATGAGTGCTGTATTGCCATGCCAGAGACAGTAGATACTGAAAGCTACCAAGGAGATTGAGGAGAATGGCTGCCTGGCAGAGCAGTCTGGCCCACATCTCCACTCACTGGAGCGGTTGGTGTTAAATATGCATAGGTGTGATGCTGTTTCTGGTTTCGACCTCCTTCGTGGATGGAGATGTCTACCTCTCACATATGCTCAAGCCATTGGCACTGTATCCATCTGAGTCATCCCACCCTGCCTGGAGAGTGCCCTGCTCCAGCCATTCTGTGTGCCTGTTTCTGTGTATCCCAGATCTTAGGCAGCCAGGCCCAGCATGACCCATAACATTGTGCTTGAGCTAGAAAGCAGTGCCTGACATGTTGTTTTTCCTTTCTCAGATATCATTAGACAAAAGCTTAGCAAGGGAGTTGGTGGAATGTATCATTAGAAACAAGCAAACAAAAAATCTAAGACAGTAGCAGTTCCTCAGTTAGTAGCTGGAAGGGCCACAGGTTGTCAATAGCAGGACGGTATTCAGTAATCATTACCCTTCTCTTTTATCCTAAATTATTCTAGTCCTAACAAAAGGAATAAATGAAAAGAAAAAGCTGACAGTAAATAGGTTTATAGAACTGAACTAGAAAGATTAGAAATTGTTTTTTGCCAAATTGGAACATTTAATAAACCTTCTTAGAAATCTTAAAATGTATTGAGAGTACTTTCTTTAAGAGAATTTTCAAGTGTTGTATTTGCAAAATCTAGTGATGTGTGACTTATTCCTCACATAATCCAGCCTGTGTAATTAATCTTTGATCAAGATATGTGTATGTTATATACTTTTACATATATTTCTGTATATTTATTTTCATATATTTGTATACTTACATATATGTATTTATAAAAAATGAATAAAATTTCACCTTTTTTAGTATTTTGAAGTTTTGGGTTGTCCTTGATCATGATAGACTAACATTTTTAATTTAGTTTTGTTCAAATGACCTAGTGTTACTCCAAGCAGTTTAGAAGTAAACAGTAACTTTGCTGGCATCCACATTATTTTCGAAGTTCAGAGAAAACAATTTTGTGATGGATGGAATGTTTCATACATATAGGCCACAAGTCCAGGGTTTTCGAAGAAGGATGCATCAGATGGAGTAATACCAGTACTACTTGCCTCCTCCATTTCTTTCAGATGTTTTATGTTAACAGTGATGTTACTTGACTGGCCTTAGAGGATGAAAGAATCAGATCACTGGAGACAGCGCATGCTGAATTGATGATGGAGGTCACAAGGTTTTTTTTTTGTTTTTGTTTTTGTTTTTTTAAGTCTTTGTTCTCTTTACTTTGCTGTGTTAAATTTTGCACTTACTTTAAGAGGCTCCAGGTCATAGAATATGTGAGCCTCTGATGGACGAGTCTTGCAAAGGCTACCTTCTAGAGACAGGAGGCCTGGTTTCTGACTTGACCTATGAAGCAGTTAGGACTCTTTCTGGACCCAGGAAAACATACAAGTTAACCAAGTCCTTTTATGCATGACCCATTCTACGTAAGTAATCTCTGACACAAAATGACGTATACATATAGACTTAAATTTGATATCATGGCACCTTGATGAGCAGCAAGTAGCCTAAGCAAAAAAGGGACTTTACTGTAAGGATGCAGTGGCAGTACCTGGAACCTAAGGCACCTATGAATGGTGTTTGGGTCTCAGGAATGGGCAGGACCCAGGGGCCATATGCCTGCAGCTGTGCTCCGGTTCTCTCCCACTCCTTTCTTCACTTGCTCTCCAACTTCTCCGTTATTTGCTTTTCCTCTTTCCCCTCTCTCCTTTGCTTTCTCTCAGTTATAAAATATCCTTTTCACTATGCAGTAAAAAGGAATGGATCCTTATTGGCTCTGGCTGAGTCAGGTACCCATGCTTGCCCGTCAGTGGAGTTGTGGTCAACTGGGTAAACATAGCTGGAAGGAGGCTCACAGCTGTAAAGATTGGTAAGTGAACATCAGGGTGACAGAACTGGGGGTGGAGTGTGGATGCTTCTCAGAAAGAGAACTGGGCAAACCATTTAATGTGTCTACTGTAATTCTTTCTGGTTCAGTGAGCTTTTAGTGGGCACAAAATTAGTTGTTCCCAAGTTTTAAAAGTGCTCTCAGTGCCTTTGTCCCCGTTCCCTCAACAGCCTTTTCCATGGTTCCCCTCCACCAATGGAATAAAGCTAAAACTAGATTAAATGTAACAGGGAAACGCTTCATTTAGATTACATCAACCTAGCTTTTTCTTTTGTCACTGCCTCTCTTACACCATAAAGTCCAGAAAACTTGAACTATCTTCCATCCCCTGAAATGGCTTTATCTTTCCCAGCTCTTGCTTTCACTTGGATGGTTTAATCTAGTGGATATAATTTTAATATGCATCAGAATCACCTGGAAGACTTGTTAAAACACACGTCATTGGAAGAATCCACAGAATTTCTGACTCACTAGGTCTGGGTGGAACGCAAAATTTTACATTTCTCACAAATTCCCAGGTGATGCAGAAGCAGCTGGTGCTGGGATCATGCTTTGAGAATCTTTAATTTCTCAGGAGCGCTCTTCCACACATCTACATTTATGCAAATGTTAAGCTTACTTCATTCTTAGCTGTTATGTCTTATTTTGCCTTCCTTAGTTGTTAAACCAAAAGTAATTTCTGTCTTCACTGTGCTTCTGTAGCTAGTTCGAATTCTCTTAAACCATTACCTACCTTGCATTACAATTAATTTGTAAGTGAATATTCCTTATGGGTAATGATAATAACTTACCTATTTTTGCATTATGCATAGTGCATGTCAAAAAATATTTTCTAGGTATATCATCAGTGAACAGCAACAGTTCTGACTTTCTCTTTACTGATTTGGATGCCCTTTATTTCTTTCTCTTGTCTGATTGCTCTGACTAGCACTTCCAGTACTATGTTGAATAGAAGTGGTGAAAGTGGGCATCCTTGTCTTGTTCCAGTTCTCAGTGGGAATGTTTTCAATTTTTCCTTGTTCAGTATAATGGTGGCTGTGGGTTTGTCATAGATGGCTTTTATTACATTAAGAATATTTTCTATATATTTTAATTACCGATGTCGACTATAACCTCAAGAAATATGAATCCTTTCATAAGAAACTGGAGAGTGTTTCTTTTTTTTTTTTTCTTACTCATAATAGTTGTACCTTAATTCTTGACTTACATGGTCCATGAACTACCATTTGTGAAGAGTTGAGTGGCTACCACTTTTGGATCATCTACATTGTGCTAGCTAACTTGCATATTTTATTTTAAATTCTGTCAGCAACCCTGAAGATAAATACTGTTAATCTCATTCTACAGATGATAAAACTAAGTCTCAGTACAGCTAAGAAACTTGCCCAAAGTCACACTAGGAAGTCGCAGAACCAGAATTTGTAAAGGGCAGCCCTTATGATTTATCTTATTTATTTATTTTTGAGACACTCTCACTCTGTCCCCCGGGATGGAGTGCAATGGCGTGATCCTGGCTCACTGCAACCTCTGCCTCTCAGGTTCAAGGGATTAGCCTGTCTCAGCCCCCTCAGAGGCTGGGATTACAGGCATGTACCACCAAGCCTGGCTAATTTTTGTATTTTTAGTAGAGATGGGGTTTCACCGTGTTGGCAAGGCTGGTCTCGAACTCCTGCCCTGAAGCAATCCACCTGCCTTGGTCTCCCACAGTGCTGGAATTACAGGTGTGAGCCACCACACCCAGCCCTCTTATGATTTTTTTATATCGCACACTTCCTTCCCATGGAGAAAATACTTAACACTGATCATGAAGTGAACCATCAGCAATCAAAAGGTGATAAAATGCCTGCAACACAGCAGATGTCCAGGAGAAGGCGACCCAACCAAGCTGCCAGGAAAACACTCCTGGCTTCCTGATGCCATTTGCCTTGTGAAGCTCTGTGCCAGATGCTGGATTCTAAGAATGGAGAGTCTTTCTTTAAAGGAGAAAAATGGCCTCAATGATTAAGAAGCATGAACTTTCATCAGCTTTTGTACTTGTTCTCACATATTGCCAAAATCTACATTTTTTCCAAAAGTAAATTACATCTTTTTTTTTTTCCTGAACTCAAATAATTAATAAAAGAATAGGCTTATATGCAAAATGTTACAACTACAGACCTTACTGATTTGAGTAATTAGTCGAAGAAATATCATATCTTAAAGTATTTCCATCCAGTGCATCCTTTTATTAGCACTCTATAAATTTGCTGTCATGGTGATATCTGCAGGGAATGCTTGTAAATTAAAAAATCAAATAACAAAAATAACATCACCACATTTATTTTTTCAACAATCTGTTCTGAAGGATCTGAGTAGATGCAGTTGAAAAATGGACATACAGTTTGAGTGATTAGAATTTATAGGGGAAACAGTACTATTTCTACATGACTTTCATTTGCATTTATTTGTTATTCTCCTAATTTTGTCTGGAGTAGCCTTGGGGATGAGTTCTGTTACATGGTGATATCTTCCTTTATATAACTAAGTTTAGAGGTCAATCAGACCACTGAATAAATTCACAATATCTAGTCCCATGATGTAGATAAAGCAGGAAATATTTTAGCTGATTCACTTGTGGGAGACTTCTTGATGCAAGGAATTGGAAATGAAAGCAAATATACAACAATGCTAAGTCATCACCTAAACCAAACAATGATGAAATTTTGAAGCCCTTAGGCCAGGGAAAAGTTAGTAAGTTACACGTTGCTGTTTAATTCTTGTTATGGGGAATACCCATCAAAGTGACGTACTATCCACTCTAAGATTCGTGCATTCTTTCCTTCTGTCCTGTAGGTGGCAGACTTCTTGGCTGGGACAATTACCTCTTGTTCTGTGGCATTTGGGGAATTAGTGTACCTTTCTTCCAGTCCTTTGAGAAAGTTGTCCGAGACTAGATTCTCGATGCAAATGTCTTATTGATAAAGAAGAAGTTCTTTGTAATTGCATGGTACATTTACTCTGTGGTAAAAGCAAAATAAACTTTCTTTTCCTTGAGTAGGAAGATCTTTATTCAAAGGATCTTAAAAATTGACCTAATCACTCACTAGAGAAACTACGTTTATTCTAGAAGGGACAAGGGAGAAATTCAAATAATAGTGAAAATTCTGTGTACAACCACAACAACTACACAGGAGGGTATCTTTGCTTTTATTAATGCCTAGAGGAGTCTGTCTAAGCTTTATAAAACCTCTTAACCAAATGGTGTTATTGCCTGTGATTCTGCAGGCAGAGGTGGCAGCTGCATTTATAAGCAACCATTTTCCACTGAGTTACCCAGATAAAGAAAGGAAGTTGAATATCTGACCTATGTGTAGAAGACATGTCTCAACCCTTAACACTCACAATTCCAGTGAGCCATCTTCTCTTGGCATCATCATTTACTCCCTAAAACTGGATCACTTCCATTCATAAGCAAATGTGTTCTAAAAAAGTTCATCTTAATAAAAAAAAAAAAAAAAGAAACCCTCTCAGGCTTGACTCAACTCCCACCTGCACCTGCAAAATCATTTCTATGCTTTCTCTTGGAGCAACATGTGTCAGGTGAGACGGACTGCCTATCCAGGTCTTCTTTAGTTCTCTTATTCATCCTGCAGTCAAAACAGCCTTTGTATACTGTTGATTCTCAATCTTCATCTCAAGGCTGGACAGTTTCTCTGTACTTTAGACTCCTATATTCTATTATATTACTGGATGTTTACTAGGTACCTAAAACTTGACATATTGAAAATAGAGAACATCTGTGGTGGAAGATGCCTATAGTCCCAGACACTTAGGAGACTGAGGTGGGAGGATCTCTCGAGCCCAGAAGTTCAAGGCTGCAGTGACCTTTGATCCTGCAACTACATCTCCAGCCTGGGCAAACAGTGAGAACCTGTCAAAAGAAGGGGAAGGAAGGAAAAAAGAAAGGAAGGAAGAGAGGAAGAGAGGGAGGGAGGGACAGAGGAGAAGAAACAATTCTCCACTCACCACACACTAAAATATGAAACTTCCTAGTCTTTCTCATCAAAGAAAATAATAACCCCATTCATCCAGTTATTCAAGCCAAGAACTTGGTAATTAACCCCGTCCCTCAACCCCACACTGCCAAAGAAGAGGCTAGATATGAGATATACATTTGGAAGTGATAGAACTTGCAAGATATCTTGGTGGTTTGGATCTGGGGGGACTCCCTATATCTACATTGACCCCTACAGTCCCTTTCCAAGGATCACTGGAGTCATAGTCTAAACACTTAAATCAGGTCTCTCCCTCTTCTCAGAATTTTTAAATTTACTTCTATTTCTCTTACAGAAAAACCCAAATTCCCAACCCTGGCCTATAAGCATTGGTATGATCTGCCTGCCCCTCCAACCTTACTGCTTACTGTCTCCCTCACAAGGGATGCTCAAACCACACTGGCTTCTGTTAAATAAAATTATAGAAGGCCATTGTTTTGAGTTTTTTTGTTTGTTTGTTTGTTTGTTTGTTTTTTTTTTTTTTTTTTTTGAGACGGAGTCTCGCTCTGTCGCCCAGGCTGGAGTGCAGTGGCCGGATCTCAGCTCACTGCAAGCTCCGCCTCCCGGGTTTACGCCATTCTCCTGCCTCAGCCTGCCCAGTAGCTGGGACCACAGGTGCCCGCCACCTCGACGGCTAGTTTTTTGTATTTTTTAGTAGAGACGGGGTTTCACTGGGTTAGCCAGGATGGTCTCGATCTCCTGACCTCGTGATCCACCCGTCTCGGCCTCCCAAAGTGCTGGGATTACAGGCTTGAGCCACCGCGCCCGGCGAAGGCCATTGTTTTGAACTAAGCTCCTGCACTCCGCTCTAACAGGGCTGACTAAAGATAAAAACTCACACCAAAGTTCTGTCACTAAACAACCAATTTCCCAAACAGGCCAGTTTCAATCTTCCATCGGCATGATAATGAAGTTTCCTCTGCTTTAAGTTACGTTTCCACTGTTCTGTCTCCCTACTCCCGCCCTACAAGAAAAGTAATGCTTAAATGACCCTCTACTTCATGTTCCTTGTTTCTGCTTTTTTCCAGTCCTTTCTGTTAAAACTAACCCCCTCTGATCAACTCATTGGAACACTTACATTTTATGGATTCTAGATTCGCAAATAAAGCCAACTGAGGTCTTTAAATTTGTTGTAATTTTGTCTTTTGACACTCCTTTCTGTTCTTGAATAGGCCTTACCTTTTCCCACTTACCTGAGGTCTCTGCCTTGGATTGGTTTTCCTTGCTCTTTTTTTGGCAGTCCCAGTCTAATATGTCCCCCCACCCCACACCCCCCACACCACACACACACCCTTCAAGAGAGGCCTTCCCAGACCACTGCATTATAAACAGCCTCCCTAAAGACAGCAGGGTTGGTTTCCATCAGGGCACACACACACCTCTCCCTACACACCCCCACACCCCTGTCCCCAACCCCAGTCCCCTGCTCCTGTAATTTAAAATCTCCTTGCTGCTTTGTTTGCTTACCTCCCGCTCTGGTTCACCATGGCAGCTCCAGTATCTGGCACAGCTTGTAGTACACAGTAGGTTTTTCAATGTATTAAACGTGAATAGAAAAAAGCTTGGCTTGCCTCTACTAAACTTGACAAAGTGAAGCCAACTCTATGTCAGAAGTCCTTTATCACCCCACCTCAGATTCCCAGGGAATTAACTCATCATGAGGTATGATGGACCCAGATCAGATCTGTTGCACTTTCCCCAAGCTATTTGCAATTTAATGGAGAGGGAATGAGAAAGGAACAAGAATTTTTTGTGTATGTGCAATTCATATTTTGAAAGTGAAGCAAATGCACTTATCCAAGTGTGAAAAGTAGCCTAGATGATCCTCAGTAACATTCTGTTTTATAAAGGATGTACCATTCACATTTAAGAGCCAGTGCATGTTAATATTTCAGAGGAGATGGGTACTTTGAGAGTCTGATGCAAGTTTAGACAGAAATCTAAATGAAATGCATATACATAAAGATAATTACATACAATTTGAGTGGTGCATGGGCCTCCAGAAGCCTATCCATTATGCATCCTGAAGATCCTAAACAAATCATCCTTCTATTTTACTACGTGAACAAGATTCCACTTTCTTTCATGGTAAATCCTGGGTCACTGATTTTGTTTATAGCTCTTCCTAAAGCAATTTGAACTTCCCCACTGCCCTCATGGTTTGAAGAGAATATGTTAATTGGGAAGACTGAAAGGAAGGAATACTCATATGTGTTAGACACGAATATGTATCCGGCACTCTGCAATATAAATTCTGAAGAATTATTTCTCAAATTTAATTCTCATATTCATTTATTACAGAATTAAGTTATCATATTTAACTATCAAAACAGTCCAGTAAGACTGTGAGTCCCATTTTTGCAGACTGAAAAACTGAGGGAATAAAAGGACAGATAACTTCCAAATAAGAAGTTTATGATGGAGCCTAGATTCCTATCCAGATTATAAATTCATTTTCTCAATCTTATACCACATATTCATATTTTAAAAGTGGCTGATTCATTCTTTCCTTTAATGATCTGGACACCCCCTCTTTAATTCTCTGACTTCATCTTCTATTACTCTTCCCTTTGCTACTTTTATCCAAGCCACATCGGCTTCCTTGCTATTCCTTAATCTAATATCCTTAAGGAAAAGTCTGCTATAGAAGCTATTAATAGACTATTGGTGGTGAGTCTGCAAAATATAATTATTCATATGAATAAGAATCCATACCTTCTTAAGAAATGTAGTTTGCTAAAAATTATTTAGAAGATGATTGCCTCTGCTAAGATACTTTCAATATAGATATATTTGTGAAATTAAAGCATATTATCCATTATAAAGAAACAGTTACTAATTAAAATGTTACAGAAATAGTTTTACAAAAGCATAAACAAAATCTCATTAAAATGTGCTAATATTTTATACAGTTTGTAGATATTAACTCCAATTATTTCAAACAGAAGCAGATTTATTTATGGAAGCCACAAGCATAATGAGTTCAAATATTCTACTACATTCTACATAAAACATTTACTGGCCAAAACATGGATTTTAAATTGGGAATATTGGAAAAACACTGCACATTTTTTATATATTCATGTCCTTTTGCTTTTAAAATATACTTTTATATATTCGTGTTCTGTTGCTTTTCTGGAGATAAAATCACTCTCTTGACCTGTGAATATTAGTATATAACTGAGAAGACTTATAAATAATGAAGACTCCATTTGATATGGTGAACATACAAAATTGTTCTATGGTTTGTGACTCCCGCAATCACTCTAAATCTTTCATGGGTGAATTTTCCTCTGTGGCCTGCAGCCATGCTCAGACATACCCTTCCCATTCCATACCAGCCAGCTCTTCTCCTGCTGTTAGATCACATACCACCAAATATTAATTTTCCTACCCAGACATTATTACAATACTGAAGTTAGTGTGAATCCTTCCCCATCCATATTTTTATTTTCCCTTATATGTATCTATTCATAAAGAGCATATTATACCATGATTTTATTTGTTTATATCACCATTATGTTCTCAATATTTGGCCAATGTTAGTACACGAAGATATAGTTTATTTATTGTAACTCTTATATGTCATATATAAATGGTAATCTACATTGTTTCCAATTTTTCACTATTAAAATCAATGCAGCTATTAACATCCATGGCACATACATGAGAATTTCCCTACTATTACTAGTATAGAATGCAAATTTTCAACATTACTAGATTTGCTAAATTGCCCTCTGAAGTAGTTTTACCAATTTATTCTCCCACCACTAGTATTTGTTAATTTCCAATTCCCTATAACTTCTCCCGTATTTGGTACTGCAGATATTTTCAATTTTTTTTCCTTACCCAATGAGACATAAAATTATATATGCTTGATTTTTTTAAAAACTTGTATGATCTTGATTATCGGTGAGGTTGAGTGTTTTCTCATTTATTGGCTATTTTCTTATGCGGTTTTATAAACTACTTGTTCCCATTCTTGGGTTTTTATTCTACTCAATAAATTGGTTTTCATTTCTTACTAATTGGTTAGAGTTACAGGCCTGGAACCTAATCTTTTTTTGTTTAGTTACATAAAAAGACTCAAGTATATATAACACAATTATCATTTTTTGATCTGTAAGTGGCCTTTTAGCTCTTCCTTTTGATATACTATAGCTTTTAAGTATTGTGGTGTAAATTGATCTGTCTTCTCCCTTTTGTTTATTTATTTTTTTTAGTATGCTTTTAAAGAAATCACTTGCTGATTGTGGCGGAGCAAGATGGCCGAATAGGAACAGCTCCAGTCTCCAACTCCCAGCGCGAGCGACACAGAAGACCGGTGATTTCTGCATTTTCAACTGAGGTACTGGGGTCATCTCACTAGGGAGTGCCGGACAATCGGTGCTGGTCAGCTGCTGCAGCCTGACCAGCGAGAGCTGAAGCAGGGCGAGGCATCGCCTCACCTGGAAGCGCAAGGGGGAAGGGGATCCGTTTTCCTAGCCAGGG
>NW_016805834.1:2310771-2315501 GCF_001698545.2 Rhinopithecus bieti
AAAAAAAAAATAAAAAAATAAAAAAAAAAAAAGAAATCACTTGCTATTCCAAGGCAGAATATATATGTATAGATTCCACTATATTTTCTACAAAATTTAAGCTTTTTTCCCTTCAATATCTATGTGTTTAAATTTGTCTACATTTTAGCTTAGTTGTCAGCTACAAACCCGATTTATCTTTGTATTTGTGTAATTTATTACTTCAATGTCATCAATAATCTATCCTCTCCTCACTAATTTTTAATGCCATCCCATTAATTTGATGTTTTATATGGTCAGTTTCTGAGATCTCTATTCTGTTTTGTAATAAAGGTACAAAAATAATAATTAGATACCTTATAGGCATTTTATGGCTATTATTGCTACTTTGATTTTTTAAATGTAATATTTTTATTTGTTTCTGGATTACAAAATATTCTTAAATGATTCTTTTATACAACAAAATTATTACTTCTGAAATCTGTCAGTAAGTGCTCTTGGATTTTCTATGTACATACTTATGCAACCAAACATTTTGTTATTTATTTTCCATTCTCTACATATATTTCTTACTTTATTCCATAGGCTAGGACCTAGCTATTATAAATATTAACTGACAGCATGCATCCTTGGGGAAGAAAGCAGCATTTTTACTATTCATTTAATGCTTTAAATTATAATATTAGTATATTTAGATGTTCTCTTCCCATGTTGACATTGAAAATTTATATTTAGAAAATTGTTCAGTTAGTCTAAGATTGCAGGTTATTTAGCATAACATGTTCAAATTCTTCTCTCAGAATTTAAAAATCTTCACTAGATCTGAAATATCATTTTTTATTTCTCATATTGCCTGTATGTGTTAATGTGTGCTTTTTAAATTGATCGATTTTATCATGGGTTTGTCTATTTTAACATCCTTTTCAAAAATCCATCCTTTGTATTTTGTTAGTAATTTCTCCATTCTTTCTGTTTGCTATTTTATTACTTTATGCTTCTTCTTGTATGCTGTTTCCCTTCCCACTTTCATTAGAGGTTCTCTGCTATTTCCTCCTCTAACTGCTTGGGTTGAACCTTCTTTCATTTAGTTCCAAATGACTTATTCTCTGATACGTACATTCATTTTTGGAAACTTCAATTTAATTGATCAATGTATGCCACAAGTTTTTATATATACTATGTTCACTGATTTAGTTACAAATGTTGTATGATAGCTATTTAACTTTCTTCATTAACTCATTAATTATTTAGAAGTCTATTTTTCAATTTCCAGCCATATGGGGAAGTTGGAGCTATTTTTTATAGTTGGTGCCACATTTTATTAAATTTATTTCACGGAATTTTGTGCTTCCTCTTTTGCAGTCATCTAGAGTAATATCAACTCACATTTTTTCAAGTATTTACCATGTGTTAGGCACTAATCTAAACAGCTAATATGTCTTAACTTGTTAAAGCTCACAAAGGCACAAGGTACTATGGTGATCAGTAATTTACGAGTGAGGCATCTAAGCCATAGCAAGACAAGGTATCTTAACTGAGTAATGCAGCTGGTAAGCGGCAGTGCTAAGACAAGCTTAGTCAAACTCCATAGTCTGCTCTTATAACCACCACACAAAAAAAAACCTGCCTCTGAATTTAGTGTGCTTGAGAAAATAAATATTTGCATTTGCAGAGCATGAAGTCATACATGCATCTGTCATATCACCTTCAGCGAGTTATTGAAGTCTTCTATCTTTTTTCTAAATATTTTCATCTGATTAATTTACTAATTTCTGAGGTAATGTGTTAACATCTCCTATTTGGATAATTTCATTTCATCTTATTTTGTTAATGTTTGGCTTTGTAAATTCATTTTGGTTCATAATGCATATTTTGATGAATATCTTTATTAATATTTCTCTTTATCTTTACCAATGGTTAACTATAAATTCTATTTGTCTATTAATTCACTATACCACTATTTTTTCTTTTTGTTCTAATTTATCTGGTATATCATTTTTCAATTATTATATAAACATATACAAATATATACTTGGTTAAGTTACTTTATCTTGCCATGTGTGTGTGTGTGTTTTGTAGAGACAAAGACTTGTTATGTTTTCCAGGCTGTTCTTGAATACCTGGCCTCAAGTAATCCTCCTGCCTCAGCCTCCCAAAGTGTTGGGATTACAGGTATGAGCCACTATGTCCAGGATATCAGTATCTTTAAAGATTTCCTTTCCATTTCATTCCTATCCATTTCACAGTTTCACTGTGATGTTTCTAAGTGGGCCTAGTTGTTCCTTCAGTCTGGGGATTCACTTCTCTACTATATACAGTTACCTACTTGGCTATTGCCTCTCCTTCATTCTTTCCATACTCTTATTCTGGAATTTCTGCTTTAGATTTTTTTTCATTCTATCCTTGACTTTTCTGTTTCCATATTTCTATGTCTATATATTCCATCATGAGCGATTTCTTTATAATTAACTTCAAACTCATTAATTATTTAATTAGTTGTCTGGTCCATTGTTTATCCAATCTATTGATAATTTCTAGAAATTTCATTTTAGTTCTTCATAACTGCCTATGAACCTTTAAATCTACACTTATATACATATATACCTATGTATACATACCTATATATCTATATGCCTATATAGCTTTAAGTCTAAACCTTTAAGATATCAAGTTTAGTTTTTAATGTCTCAGATTATTCTATATTTCTAGACTTGATTATTTGCTGATTCTACTTCAGGCTGATTCATTTTCTGATATTGCAATTTTTTTAATATGAGTTGTTGTGTTTTTGTTTTGGCAGTTGTTTTGCATGAAACCATTCCTACAAGAAACCATTTCTATAGTACAATCAGTGGTTCCTTCTGCTGCGATCCCATATACGTTAGAGGTTATAGGCCAATTTTGGCATTATTTTCTCTGCTTGGGATTCCAACGCACTACTGTGAGCATAGTGTAAATTCAGAGCCTACTCTGGTACAAGGCACAGGTGCGGTCTTGCCAACCCACGGCCCTGGACAAATAACCAGTTTTCTTTCAGCTTCCTAAGGCTGTGGAGACTTTTTAGTACTTTGTTTGTGAGCTAAGTAGACTCCCAGCTCCAAGATTTGTTCAGGGAGCTTGGTTCCAATTCCAAACCAGGCTTCAGCATCCAGTATTGATTTCTCATGTCAAGTTTTGATACTTCCTGAGCTCTCTTCACTGAGTTTCTTCTTTGTTTATAAAACTTGGTGATTTCTCTTAGTTTCAGACTTTCTTGGTATAGGAATTTTTAAAATTTTCCTTTTTCCAGTGTTTATATAATTTTGGCATGGAACAAAGAACCTCTGATGTTGCCTCATTTCTTCATATCACTTTTGGTGTTTCTGAAGATCTTCCTTAGGTTTTATTCCTCTAATCATGAAAGAACTTTTGTTTTATTTTGGTAACAGCTTTATCGAGATATACTTCACATGTCACACAATTCACCCATTTAAAATGAACAATTCAATGGCTTTTAATATATACATAGCACAGCTCATCTATCAACATAACCAATTTTAGAACATTTGTATTACTCTAAAAAGAAGCCCTATTCCCCTTACACACCACTCTTCAATTATCCCATTCCCCTTCCTTCACCACCCAACCCCAGGCGATCACTAATTTACTTTTTCTCTTTATAGATGCACCCATTCTGGATATTCCATATAAACAAACTCATAATAGGTGGTCCTTTGCAACTGTTTGCTTTCACTTAGCATCATGCTTTCAAGGGTTATCAATGGTGTCTCATCTATGAGTACTTTTTATTTTTATTGCCAAATAATATTCCATTGTATGGGTATGCCACATTTTATTTACCTGTTCATCAGTTGACGGATATTTGACTTGTTTCCACTTTTTGGCTAATATAAATGATGCTGTCATGAATATTCATATACAAGTTTTTATGTGTATGTGTGGTTTCATTTCTCTTAGGTACATAGCTAAGAGTAGAACTGGTGGAATATACGGTAACTTAACTGTTTGAGAAATTGCCAGAATGTTTTTCAAAGTGGCTATACCATCTTCTATTCCTGCCAGCAATATAGGACATTTCCAATTTTCCACATCATTGCCAAAACTCGTTATCTATCTTTTTTATAACAGCCATCCTGGTGGGTGTGAAGTGGTATCTAATTATGGTTTTGATTTTCAGCTCCCTGGTGACTAATGGTGTTGAGCATCTTTTCAGGTTCTCATTGGCCATTTCTATACTTTTCTTTGGAGAAATGTCTGTTCAAATCCTTTATCCATTTTTAATTGGGTTGTCTTTTATTGAGTTGTAATAGTTCTTTATATTTTAGCTACAAATGTCTTATCAGATACGTGATTTGCAAATATCTTCTCCTATTCTGTGAGTTGTTCTTTTACTTTCTTGGTGATTTCCTTTGAAGCATGTAAGTTTTTTATTTCAATGTCCCATTTATCTATTTTTTCCTTTTATTTCTTATGCTTTTTGGTGGCATGTCTAAGAAACCATTGCCTAATCCAACATCACAAAGATTTATACTTTTTTTTCTAAGAGCTTTATGGCTCCAGATGTTACATTTAAGTCTTTAAGATATTTTGACTCTTTTTTTTTTTTTTTTTTTTTTTTTTTTTTTTTTTTTTTTTTTTTTTTTTTTTTGAGACACAGTCTTGCTCTGTCACCCAGGCTGGAGTGCTCTGGTGCAATCTTGGCTCACTGCAACCTCCGCCTCCCCGGTTGAAGCAATTCTCCTGCTTAGCCT
>NW_016805834.1:2315801-2390781 GCF_001698545.2 Rhinopithecus bieti
TTTTTTTTGAGACACAGTCTTGCTCTGTCACCCAGGCTGGAGTGCTCTGGTGCAATCTTGGCTCACTGCAACCTCCGCCTCCCCGGTTGAAGCAATTCTCCTGCTTTAGCCTCCTGAGTAGCTGGGATTACAGGCGCATGCCACCATGCCTGGCTAATTTTTATATTTTGAGTAGAGACAGGGTTTCACCATATTGGTCAGGCTGGTCTGACCTCATGATCCACCCACCCGCCTCGGTCTCCCCAGTTGCTGGGATTTCAGGGGTGAGCTACCGCGCCCGGCCTTGACTCAATTTTTGTATGGTTTGAGCACAGTGGTAATTTTTAAAGTGGTTACCACCTGTAACAGTCTTCTCTAAATTAAATATCTGACAAGAAAATGATATAATTTGGGGCATACTATGCATAATTGCTATCACAGCAAAATTAGGGGAGATGAGATATCAGCCTTCCTGATACTTCTATCTCTTTAAAAAGCATGGAATTATAAAATCTTAGTTCAAAGTCATTGGTCTCCTACATATTCCCAGGTGTGTATTTTCCTGTGGTTAACAGAACTAAAAGGAGGCATTATTGTGGCCATTTTGATATAAGGAGGTAGTGCTGTCCCACTAAGAACTAAACAGTTCAGCGAGTTCTCACCAACCTGAGTCACTAATATGAAGGGCTCTGAGGAAATAAACTCATTTACATAGGCTGATTTCTTACAGTGCCCTGATGCAGCCTTGTTTCAAACATTCACTGTTGTGATTTACAAGAAAAGAAAACAAGTAGTAAATTGGGTACTTTCCTACCCAAACCACTGTAGGTTTATTTGAAATTTGTTGTATTGACTGGAGACTTTTATAAATTTCTGGAAATTGATGTCAATATTTTCAAGTAATGAATCACCAGCAAAGAATAAAAAGCAGGGATGCATTATAAAAAAATCCCACTAATTCTTGTCTGTATTTCTTTCTACATTGCAATATCAAAAAATGAGACATAAAAGGAGGAAGAGAGAAAACAATCCTATCAAAAGAGTCAGTTGGAACAAAGAATAACAATAATGCCAACAGAGAAATGAGAGGAGTGAAAAAAGCAGAGGAAAGCCAGAGAAGAAGAGAAATGAGAGGACAGAGGTGGAAACTGAGGTGAAAGGAGGAGAGAAGACAAGAAACCCAGGAAAAGATGTTGTCATCTACCTGTTTTAAAAAGTGTGCAGTGTTTGAACCAGAGCCAAGGTCTTAAGTGGGATTCAAGCAAAGCAATAAATCAATAATGAATCTAAAAGTATTTATAAAGTACCTCAATATTAGTAACAGCTTACAGCAGAAAAAAATATATGATCAGGACCTAAGGATACTTTCCATCATAAAATGTTAATCAGAGGAAAAATTAAGTATGAAAATAAAGGTGTGAATTCCAGCAGAGAGCATGGTAAGACATAGAGCTTGGCTGGCACCCTCTGGGCCCCTAGCTCTCAGGCTGGTGGGTGAGCTGAGTGCTCTCAGGCACAGGGCCAGGCTTAGGCCCTGATGGCAGCAATCCCTATCCTGCCTGTGAGCTCTCCAAGCCAGACCCACTGGGCCCCAGCTCTGCAGGTCACAGCTGAGCCCCCACCATGCCCAGAGTAAACAACACCACTGTGTGAAGGGCATGGAAGGCTGGGAGGAACACGGCAACCCCAACACAAGAGGGGCATCAGGAGTTGAAAGGGTGGGCCAGTGTGGACTCGAGCTCAAGCTACTCAGCCGCAGGCTAAAGAGCTGTGCAGATCGCAGATCTGAGGTGATCACTGTGTCCCTAGTGAACAAGATGCCACTCCATACTGTCCCTTAAGGGGCCTGGAAAATGAGCTGAGGCTAGAAAAGTTGGTTAGAGTAATCAGCACCAGACCTTGATGTCAGAAGAGAGAAATGGTAGAACAATATGCTGCCACATTTGGCCAACAGGATGTGTCTGCCATCCTTTGGGAAAAGTAAGTAGCCATTAATAGAAGACCAGGTTATATACAAATACCTCAGAGATATTGCATGTTTTATTCTAGACTACCACAATAAAGTGAGACACATGAAATTTTTGGTTTCCCAGTGTGCATATGAGTTATGTTTACACTGTACTATATTAGTGTGTGATAGCATTATATCAGAAAAACAATGTACATACCTGAATTTAAAAATACTTTCTTGCTAAAAATGCTTTCAGCATGAGCTTCAGCAAGTCACCTTTCTGCTGGTGGAGGTTCCTGCCTTCATGCTGACGGAAGCTGAATCATATGGGTGGTGGTTGCTGAAGGTTGGGGTGGCTGTGGCAATTTATTAAAATAAGACAACAATGAAGTTTGTTGCATTGATTGACTCTTCCTTTCACAGAAGATTTCTCTGCAGTATGTGATGCTGTTTGATAGCATTTTACCTACAGAAAAACTTTTCAAAACTGGAGTTCAATCCTCTCAAATCTTGCCACTGCTTTATCAACTGAGTTTATATGAAATTATATCTTTGTTGACATCTCAACAATGTTCACAGCATCTTCATAAGAAATAGATTCCATGTCAAGAAACAACTTCCTTTGCTCATCCATAAGAAGCAACTCCTCATCTGTTCAAGCTTGAAAACGATATTGCAGCAATCCAGTCACATCTTCAGACTCTATTTCTAATTCTAGTTCTCTTGCTAATTCTACCACATCTGCAGTTACTTCTTCCCCTGAAATCTTGAATCCCTCAAAGACATTTATAAGAGATGATATCAATTTCTTCTAAGACTATTTTGCCCTCCTCCCATGATATATTGACTTATTTCCATGAATCATGATTGTTTTTAATGGCATCTAGAATTATGAATTTTTTCTAGAATGTTTTCAATGTACTTTTCCCAGATCCATCAGAGAAGTCACTATGTATGGGAGCTACAGCCTTATGAAATATACTTTTGTAATAATCAGGTTTGAAAGTCAAAATCACTCCTTGATCCATGGGTTGCAGAATGGATGCTGTGTTAGCAGATATGAAAACAGCATTAATCATTTCGTACACTTCCATCAGAGCTCTTGAGGGACCAGGTACATTGTCAAAGAGCAGTCAAACTTTGAAAGAAACCTTTTTTTCTGGGCAATAGATTTCAATAGTGGGCTTAAAGTATGCAGTAAACATTGCTGTAAGCAGATGTGCTGTCATCCAGGCTTTGTCTGTTCCATTTACAGAGCACAGGCAGAGGAGATTTAGCATAATTCTTAAGGGCCCTATGATTTTCAGAATGGTCAATGAGCATACGCTTTCACTTAAAGTCACCAGCCACATTAGCCCCTAACAAGGAGGTCAGCTTGTGCTTTGAAGCTCTGAAGCCAGGTATTGACTTTTTCTCATAGATTAAAAAAAAAGAAAGTCCTAGATGGCATCTTCTTCTACATTGAAAATCTAATCTTTAGTATATCCACCTTGATCAATGCTCCTGGCTAGATCTTCTGGATAACTTGCTGCAGTCTGTACATCAGCACTTACTGCTTCACCTTGTGCTTTTCTGTTATGTAGACAACTTCTTAAACTTCATGAAGTAACTTCTACTAGTTAGTTACTGTCTTCAGCAGCTTCCTCACCTCTATCAGCCCTCAAGAATCTGGAGAGAATTAGGGTCTTACTCTTGATTACGCTTTGCCTTAAGGGAACGTTGTGGCTTGTTTGATCTTCTATCCAGACCACTCAGACTTTCTCCATATCAGCAGGTAAGCATGGTTCACTTGCTTATCATTTGCCTGTTCCTTCTAATTTTCAATAATTTTCCCTTTGCATCTATGGCTTGGCTCTCTGTTTGGCACAAGAGAGTTACTGTTGTTTTATAAATATCCTTGATAAAATTCATATGACATTTGTCTTTTTCAAATGAAATAACCGAATCACCTTTTTTCAGCAGTATACGTTGTATGTGTGCAGTGGTTCAGGAAACAAGGCAGAAGAAAGAAGAGGAAAGGGTTCCATACCAGCCATTTTACAGTAAGCCAAGATTAGCTGTCTTATCCTAAATGTTCTGTGCATTTTACTTTGTTCTCTATATGGTATATACAATGAACAAATGAGTCAATTTTACAACATCTTTTCTTTCTAGTTGTTAAAGAGCCTGCCAATATATGACAAAAGTAGAATTTGTGAACTATTTTGTACATTTTGCATTATGTAGTAAAGACTGTCTTCTGAAAACAACTTGAGGACATGAAATTAAATCCATCTCTAAGCATTATAGATGCTTCTACTTGTACACACAGTAAATACTAGAAGTGTTAAAAGGAAAGTGTTAAATAAAAGAGACAACTTTGTGGTCGATCATGATAAACTAAAATACTTTCAATACAGGTGGTTCATAAGATGTGTTACCTTTATGGGTTCAAAACATCCTTTATATTTTCTCATTTGCATGAAGAATGTGCAGATATTGCTAGCCCACACCCAAGGACCCTCACAGAGTAAACTTGTGTACGTCTGTAAGTGACCTGGGTGTTTGGCTTGTGTCTTGGCATGAAAGCTACTTCTGCTCTTGATCTTTGCGTGTGCATAGGATGGAAGGAAGGGAAGGGACTCTGCTATTCTTGGGAGAACTTCAACTCTATGTCTTTGCTTTTGAGGATGAGCAAACTCTTCAAAGGGCTGTTCTGCCCTATCTCTTATTTTCTGCCTTCCTAACCTTTCCCCATTTTCCTCTTCATTCTGAAGTGCTAAGAAAGTTTGGGAAGCTGGAGGTCTCATGCTTAGAACCATAGGGAAAAAGCCATTCACATTCTATTGTGTCATCAGTCCAGACCTCTTTGTCTTACCCAGAGGCCATTTCCCAGCACCAAAATGAATATGAGGAGTATTAATTATTTCAGCTGCTAAGGTGTTGCTTAGGGTACCCTAAATGCAGTCATCTAAATAAATGAAGCCTCTATTTTAAAATTAAAGGGACACTAGCACTTTAAGCTGTTTGGTACAGTGTTTGTAAAGTATGGAAAATAACACTCACCTTGAGACCATGTTAACATTTTTGAAACTGTGCATTATTCTTTCCAGTAGATAATACATTTAAGGTCAGAACTATACTAGAATATCCAGATTCCCTGCAGTTGGTGTTCTGCCACTGAAACCTCAAAACCAGATACTCTCAGCAGTGTACTGCATATATTACACAGGTGCATCAAAGATTTATCACTCCTCTTGATCCACCTCCGGGGAGCATTTCATCATCGAAGAAAATAACTAAACTCATCTGAGCCGCTCTTTAATTTTTAAAATGAAAATCTATATCCATCAGGCATATGTCATAGTTTCAGAGTAAGAAAAAGAAGATAACTTTTGGAAATATCTTTTTTCTATAAACACAATTATAAAACATTCAACTTACAAGTAACACTTATTTTATATTAATAAAAATAATTTAGCAAATTCCCAGTATTACGCTAGATGTTCATACGCCCTACTACAGTTTAAAACACACACCCGCACATACATACACACACATACAGTTTCACAGATGCATTTTTCCTCTCCTGGAATGTGCTACTATTGCTTCACCTTTGATACCTTTCACTGGGGAGCACTTTTCAACTTAAATTGTGTCTGCACAGTACACTCAATTTGGCTTGCTGATGAAATTGACAGGTCAATTCAAAAACAACCATATTCATTGCAATTTTTTGATATTCCGAACATGAGCAAATCCACTGAGCATATTAGTTTCCCTTAAAACTAAAGAACTTTCTAAAATTTAGGCTTGAGAGAAGCAAAACTTATTTTAATAACTGAGGGAAAAAAATGGTTGATGCTTACAAACTGTATCAGATTTTGGTCTAAGTGTTCCATATCTATATTGTCTAATTTAACTCTCACCAACCCTTAGATAGTAGGTACTAATACTAATTCCTGCCTAAGGAACCGACCATTCAGAGTAAAATAACTTCCCTAAAGTTACCTGAACCCAGGAAACCTAGCTCCAAAATCAAACGCCCAATCCCTATCCTACACAATCTCTTGAGAATGAGCACATGTAGAGGCAGATAAGCAGAAAAGTATCATTAGTTCAAACCAACTGGATGTGACTGAGGGTGAATAAGCCAAAAGTATGAATCTCTAAGTTCCTGGCTTTATCTTTTCTAGAGTTTTCTTTGTCTTGAGCCATATTCTGTGTTCAGGCTCTCAACATGGCAACCTATTGGGCTGAGACATATAGAAAATGCATCCATGATCTCAAAAAGTAATTGGCCTCACCTATCCCGAATGCATCAAAAATCTGCTAATTATCATGACAGAATTATGTGGACATTCAAATTGTTTTTTAAATTTTATATTCCAAGTCAATATTTTGTAAACATTTTGGAATTAATAAGTAGTGTTATTCTTTTTTTTTTTGAGACGGAGTCTCGCTCTGTCGCCCAGGCTGGAGTGCAGTGGCCGGATCTCAGCTCACTGCAAGCTCCGCCTCCCGGGTTTACACCATTCGCCTGCCTCAGCCTCCCGAGTAGCTGGGACTACACGCGCCCGCCAACTCGCCCGGCTAGTTTTTTTTTTTTTTTTTTTTTTTTTTTTTTTTTTTCGTATTTTTTTTTAGTAGAGACGGGGTTTCGCCGTGTTAGCCAGGATGGTCTCGATCTCCTGACCTCGCGATCCACCCGTCTCGGCCTCCCAAAGTGCTGGGATTACAGGCTTGAGCCACCGCACCCGGCCAGTAGTGTTATTCTTAATGAGTTACCCCTGCTATGAATATTAGGAAAAATATACATAAATGTAAAATTTGCCTGTATACATTTTTGTTTCTGAGGAAGTGTTAGTCACTTTCATTCTTTAAATATCATTTGTGTTGTCAAATTCCCATGTTTTTTAGCTGTCCTCTTTCCTGAGTTTCTTCTCTAACTGCCTGATGGAATTCTTCACCTGGATACCCATCACGCTTTCAGAATCAACATTACTGCAGCCTCTAAATCATTTTGGATTAAAGGCATTCTCAGTGATTATAAAGAAGGTGCATGACTGGGGTAAAATAAAACTTCTCAAATAATAAATTTTCTGACACAAATTCAGATGTGACTCATAAGTCACTGAATCCTAACCTCAGTCATCAAATATGGAATTCATCCAGTCTACTAGCTTCATTTTACAAACGAAGAGACTCAGATCCTGAGAGAAACCATGACTTGTTCAAGATCATCATGAATTTGTAACTGAAATGCAACTAGAATCTTGAATTCTGATTTTTTAAAATAATAATAATAATGATTGCTGTTATTTTTCCACTGGGCATACCATGACTCAGATGCCATACTGACATTTTACTTTCATTATCTCATTTAATCCTCAACACCACCCTGTAAGTAAGCATTTTTATTCCCATATTACAGTTGAGGAAAGGGAAGCTATGGGAGGTGAACCCATTCATTCAGGCTCACAAGGCTAGAAGAGTCAGAATCCCAAACCGTGTCTGTCTCACTCCAAATTCCCTTGCTTCAGTAAGCTTCTCTAGGCCAATGTTCCTTCTGCATTACCCATTTTCTTCCTATGAATGCAAATTGCATAAACATGGAAGTACATTTGACCATTTTAATTGTTTAACACTCCATGTCACAGGACCTTCCACAATAGAATCAATGTATTAAAATGTGTTAATGACCATACATTTTACACAAATGCTATGAATCCTTAAGGTGTTCCAACTTATAAAATATGTCTACTAATCATAAGGTGGTCAACTTACTTTATGACACTTTGTATTCTGTCAGTAATTGGATGTCATATATTTAAATTCTATTAAACTGCTTATTAAAATGTCCAGTGCCTCTTTTCCTGCATGGTCACAAATATTGTCACTATAAATCAGCACCTTTCAAACTGAGTTTCATGACAACTCAAGATACTTTAAACTATTTTAGAAAGTCTCACAAATAATTCAAAAATAATTCATTTAGTAAACATATTTTGTAAATATATATATTCTGTATATTAATTTGAATTTGGAATAAGTCAAGGAAGATATATAAAACATCTTTTAAAAGTATTACAACTGTAAGTAATCAAAGAGGGGGAAAAAAACAAACAGAATAAATTGTTAAAGGGTCAGAATACTAGGAAGAACTTAAATAGGTAGTAAGCAATACATACTTCCTCAACTGAATAACATCAAAGAGTTTGGGATACCCAGAGAAGTGACTGCGAAAACCTCTTAGAGCATCCTCTGCATTGGTGTCTCCTTAAATCAATGGGATAAATACTGAAAATCATGTCCAACAGCAATCCAATTTAAGAAGTCACCATAGGTATAAATAGCAAACAATTACATGTTCCCCATCATGGCTAAATGTATCATGTGAGCCATATATGAGCCATCTACAAAATCAATTATTAGCAATTCAGTTCATTTCATTGAGACAATCTTAATAAAAGGATCGAAAGAACTATTGTCTGATTCTGTCGTGCATAATAAATCACCAACTATTTATCAAAAAGTGTCCTTTCCATTCTACCTCTGGGGTTACTGTCTCAGCTCAGACACCATCACCTCTCACCTGAATTAATGTATGAAGTTTTAATGGGTCTCCCTATGTCCAATCTCACCAACCCTAGATTACCCTTTAATGATTTAACATTATCTTGAAAATAACTAGGCACTTATTTTGTGCTCTGGTACAAAAATGCCTTTGTCTGTTGCCATACAGGCCATTATCTCATGGCAAACCTGTTTTCCAGCTATGTTGAATTCAGTAGTATTAATAGACCCAACACAATCTCTTCTTGCCTTTAATGTGATGTTTTTCCTGAAAAGAGTGCTTTTCTCTCTCACTCCCTTTATCATCTGGTTGGCTTATCCTTGAACATCCTATTCAAACTTTACCTTACCCAAGCACAGCTTCCCATGATCTCCTCAATGCTGAGCTGCCCTTCCCTGTGCTCCTTTTGCAACAGCTACCAACCCATTTCTTACACAGCATTTACTGCCTCCTCTCCCAGAACAATTTCTTGAGGCTAGAAACCATGTCTTAATTATCTTTGTGTCCTAGTATCTGAATGTCTGCAATATGGAAAACGTTCCATTGGTGTTTGTTGAAAATATGAATAAACAAATAAATCGGTATTTCCTAAAACTGCCTGATATTAAGAATCGCTCAGGTGCTAATTAAAAATTCAGATCCCCAATTTAAGATTCATATTGACCAGTATGAATTGAGGCAGAAGATTTTGTACATTTATCAAGTATCCCAAATGATTTTCATAATGAGGAAACTGAGATAATTTAATCATGAGAGATAGGAAAATCTGTCTTTGCATGAAATTTCTCTGTCCTCTGTCCATGGGTTACTTGTCTTTGAGGTATCCATGAGGATACTCCTCCCCCTTCATCTGATACCTAACTGTGCTGTGCAAGAAAAACAAAACAGTTTTTCATCATAATAAGGGCATGAGGGTAATCTATCCTTAGCTCAGAATATAAACTCAGCAAGGGGCTTACTTTTGATTTCAACATTGTTTGTATTCTTTCAGCTAGTGTTTTCAATGTGGCCTAAAAATGTCATGACTCAGAGTACTTATTTGTAGAATTGCTTCAAAATTTTATCTAAACCACTATAATTTCACACCTGGCATTGAAACTACCTAGTTTGCCTGCAAGAACTCCACTTACTTGGCTAATATGCAGTACTTGCTGAGACTTAGTGTGTAACACTTTATCCTATAACTCTAGGAATATAAACTTAAAAAAAAAAAAAAAGGCTGTGTTCCATGTTGCCTCTACTCAGCATACCTTACTCCTAATTTACTGCAATATTCTTTTCACCTCTACCACTCAGGGGAAACTTTTTTCTGAAAGTCACGAAGAAGCTCTGAATTACCAAATCTAACAAATTTTTTTCCCATACCCATTGGCTTCTAACTAAGAATACGAGGCAAATCTTTCTTCAATGCCCATTCCTTGTTGGATTCCTGGCTTTCCTATTTCTCTCTCTCTCTGCAGCTTCTTGGTCTCCTTCATAAACGTGTTCTTTTGTTTTGCCTGCTTCTAAATACGTTTGTTCTATTTTGGAATCTAAACTTGTTGGCCTAGCAGTTAAGTTCTTCAAAATTTGCCAGGCTGTTTGGATCTTATCACACTAAACTCTTCTCCATGTATCCTATGGTTTGAGCCAGCACTCGTCAGATGTGGTTTTAAAATGTATACTAATTAAAATTAAATAAAATGAAAAATTCAATTCCTCAGTCACACTATCCACAGTCAAATGTTCAATAGCCACATGCAGCTAGTGGTTACCATATTGGACACAACGTTCACACAACATTGCCTTCACGGAAAAAGTTCTACTGGACAGTGCTAGTCTAGACAACGTGATTACTCAAATTTCTCATCTCTACATTTAAGCTCATTCTGTTCTCTACCTGAAATGCTGTCCACCAACCATATCTCCTCCTATTGAGATATAACTTGTTCTTTAAGATTTATTCTGAATATTTACGTCTCTAAAATCTTTACTTATCACTCTAGCTGAAAGTATGGCAGCCCACCTACGAACTCTCAAAGTTGTTTATAATGCTACTGTTCCCCATGTTGTTTCCTTCTGTTATTATTGGTGCAAATGCCTGCTTTCCTTGATTAGAGATACAATGTTTGAAGAGTTGATTGATAGTTGCCAACTGTCATTGAGCACTTTGAACATGTGATTAAGTGCTTGATCATAGTTCTCACATCCTCATAACTCCCCTGTGAAATATATGATGTTCTTTCATATCCACGTTAAAGACATGGACTGTCTCAGGACAGGAGGTCACAGAGTGGTGAGCCCTGACTTACTCTAGGTGGGTCTAACTCCAAATAACTCCAAAGCCCATGCCCTTACCCGGGGAACACACTGCTTCTCCAGATCTCATTCACCATATTAATGTCCCCCGGACCCCTGGCCCTACCATGTGCCTCCTAATGCTAGGCACCAATGAGTGAATAGATGACTAATACTTTATATACTTAAGGTCATTTACAATTCATAAAACTTGTTGACAGCCATACTTGATTTCCACATGATTTCCCCAACATCTCTGAGGCAGCTCCACAGGAAATGTTATCTCCATTTCACAGAGGCTGAGAGAGTTCAGAGTCCTCCAGAAGCTCACATTGCTATTTAGTAACAGAGATAGACAGGACTTCAGCTCAGAAGTGTGTTCTGCCTTCAAGCTCTGCCAGCCTTTCTTTGAAATCCTCTGTGAGTTTGAAACTCAACAATCAGCAAAGGCTCAAAGTTGTTGTATCTTAATGTATTGTCTTCCTTTTTTTTTTTTTTTTTTTTTGAGACAGAGTCTTACTCTGTCGCACAGGCTGGAGTGCAGTGGCGCCATCTTGGCTCACTGCAACCTCCGCTTCCCGGGTTCAAGCGATTCTCCAGTCTCAGCCCCACCGAATAGCTGGGATTACGGGCACCGGCCATCATGCCTGGCTAATTTATTTGTACTTTTAGCAGAGGTGGGATAGGGTTTCACCATGTTGGTCAGGCTGTTTTTGAACTCCTGACCTCAAGTTATCCACCCATTTTGGCCTCCCAATGTGCTGGGATTACAGGCATGAGCCACCGCACCCAGCCTTAAGATACTGTTTTCTAAAACTTGCCCTTTTTATTGTTTAAAAAACTTGATGAGGCCAGGCACAGTGTCTCACGCCTGTAATCCCAGCACGTTGGGAGGCAGCGTTGCGCGAATCACTTGAGGTTAGGAGTTCGAGACCAGCCTGGCCAACATGGCGAAACTCCGCCTCTACTAAAAATACAAAAATTAGCGGGGTGCAGTGGCAGGCCCCTGTAATCTCAGCTACTCGGGAGGCTGAGGCAGGAGAATTGCTTGAACTCAGAAGGCGGAGGTTGCAGTGAGCCAAGATGGGGCCATTGCACTCCAGCCTGGGCCACAGAGTAGTGAGACTCTGTCTCAGGGTGGGGTGGGTGGGGGGCGGGGGAGGAAGAAAAAAAATAAAAAACATAATGAGGCTTAATTGTTTATGTCTAATGGAAGGGGAGAGGCAATTGATAGTCAAGTTTTCAGTGCTTTTAAATAGCCACATATTTCAATCTTTATCATATTGTTTTTGCCCTAACCCTATTAGGATAACTTGCTTACATTAAACAAAATTCTGGGAATGTTAATTAGCAATTTAGCTATGAATATGCATGATTATTTTTAAGGCCACTAATATTATGCATAGGTCTTATCTGTAATTATATCTAAATGTTCTCTTTTTTTCTCTCCCTCTCTTTCTCCTTCAGGAAAGCCATTTAAAACACATTTGGGAAATGTTTGAAAAAATTAATTCTATTACTCTTATTTCAAGAATTTTCTTAAATATTTTACGGCTATAATTATTTTGTCCTTCTCAAGGCAAAGCAGTACATCACCACATACATTATCATATTTGTTGACAAAATGTGAGAGTCAAGGAATTAATTTTACACCAGTTAAATAACAGAAGAAAAAGTTATTCTGTATTTTCTTATTTATTATACTAATTTTCTCACATCCTTAAATGGTTTTGTATTTTATGGCTATCTGCAATTATATTTAAGGGTGAGTATTATACTTCCATTTGTTTCACATCCAACTTGGAGCATTGTGTATTTGTGTATACATATAAGGTTCATCACGGGTGAGAGATAGGAGGATTAAACTCATCTAGTTTGTGTGCCCTTTCTCAGTCACAATGCAGTCTTTACAAACACTTTTTCCTTCAGAAAAACTGAAAAGGTGTCTAAAAAATAATTTGCCTTAAGACAACCCTTCCAGGAAGTGGTGAAGATCTGTTTCAAACCCAGGCCTGCCTCATGCCAAAGCCTGTGACCTTTTCGCTATTAATGACCAAATGGTTGAATGACTGTTAACTAAGTCTCTTGGGTAAAACATAAACGTGCCTGATACCCACTCATTAAAATGTTTATTAGATGAATAAATAAATTGGTGGATGGAGCTCAATAAACATCAGCTCATTTGCCTCCACACCAAAAGAGAACATTTTCAAATAAACATGCAGGAGGAATACGTGATTACAAAAATGCTTCAGCAATGATTTCGCTTTTACAGGATTACTCGTCCCAAGTTCAATAGTCTTAATGCACATGCAATTTGCTTGAAGTCTATAATGCCCTTGGATTTCAAGCTGAGGAGTCTGATCAGCTGGAAACTAAAAATTAAGGATCTAAAATATTGTTAACTAAATAGATTGAACTAAAATTAGCCTCTTAGGACTTAAAGTGCTTCCACATAAAGTCTAAGAGCTAGAAACGAGAATGATGTTCTCTACAACCAAATATTGCCTTAATTCTACATTTAGCTTCTGCCACTTGGTCTAATGTTACATCAAGACATATGGGCCCTCTGCATGTGAAGAGCTTACACCGATTTAAAGCAAATGCATCACATGGGCAATAATGCAAATTCCAATAGTAATAATGTTTCTTTCACTATTTATTTCATTCCTTATTTTTCATACTTGTTGCCACTTTGTGAACCTGCCTCCAATCACTTTACACTGGCTTATTTTAAAAGCCTTTTAACTGTTCTCCTTACTGTCACCCTTTTTTCCTAATTCCACTGTTCCTACAAATGGCTGCTAGAAAATTCTTCCCCAAACACAGCTTTTATCACAGGTTCAAAAACCTATCACAATTCTCTAATGCCTGGTCTATAAGACTCTTAAAGTCTTTCCCCCTTCTCACCAGCCTAGTCTCTCCCTGAGGCAGGTTCTCTATTGGGAAGAAACAATATTTTGCTATGCCCTGTATTTTCTTATCTGTGCCTTTTGGCATGCTAGTGATCCTAATGTAGAGCTTTCAAACATGCTTTGCAAATTATCTTTGATATATTTTCATATGGGTGTAGTATCAGCCTCTGTATTAGTCAAGGTCCCAGAAAAAAAATACATAATTCATCCCAGAGTGTTCAAACGAAGAGATTTTAATAAAGGAGTTATTTGCATAAATTGTAGACAGACTTAAGGAGCAAACAAGATGGCAGGGCACCCAAAGGTGAGAATATAATACTATCCCTAGGGATAAATAGTCAAGGAAAAGAAACAGTGTTTCCTTAGGAGCCTGCATCAGAAGAGGTACAGAGGAGAGCAGGGTGAAGGGAGTTATATCCTGAAAGGACATGGTCACTGCCAGTGCACAGGGCCGAAGTAGGACATGAAGAAGAAATATCCTGACTTCTTTCTCTTCCTGCCCTCCAATATCCTGTGAGAGCCTTCCATAGGCCTGACTCACGATAAACACAGAGAGCAGAGAGTCCCAGTCATGAAAGTGACAAGGGTCAGCTTCCCAGAGCACAGGGAAGACATGGAATAGTGTTGAGTGCATGGGTGCATGACAAATGGAAGAACAATTTGCATAGCCTGAGCTACACTGGAGCCTTCTGGAGGGTGGGAATTTCTGAGATACCCCACATTTGGAGTAAGAGAACAGCCACAGACCTCACTCTGTGTGTCACTTTGAGCAACTTTGCTTAGTTAGAAGTTATTTCCTTATCTTTAATATAAGAATAATACTCAGTTTGAATAATAGTCCTGGACATTGAATGAAAAAATGTGTATAAAATACCTTGTCCAATAAGTGCTAAATAAATTGTAACTACTGCTGTTACTGATTAAATAAAAATTATATATGTATAAATATAAAACCTCTTACAAAACATGTAATAATAAAAGAATGAATCATAAAAGACAAGAATCAATGAGTGTTAATGGTCACCTTTGTTGCTCACGTCTATCCTACATCCCCTGGCCTTAAAAAATATGGCAGGACATCTTCAGGACTTGGCAGGCAGACAATTTTATCTTACACTAGTGACTCGGATGCCATTCCTCTTCCTTCCACTCAGTAACAGACGGTGCTGTGGACAGCAGTGACATCTGCAGCCCCAAGGGAGAAGGGTCAGCACAAATTTTAATTTTGCTTTTGGTTTGGGGCTTTACGTATACAAACAGGTTTTTTTTTTCCCCCTGTCAGTTTGCATCTAGCTTCACATCTGACATTTTTTAAAGCTTTATGTATTTGGATTGACCTAGAAATTTATAGCTTCAGGTTTTTGCTTATTTTGTTCTGTCTCTAATTCAACCTCCTTGATTTAAAATAAAAGCAAAATAAAACATGAACAAATATTCTATTTGTATGTATCACTAAGGGGTAAGGAAGAGATCATTCCTCTCTTTTGAGCTTCTCCTTATTACAATATATTAACATTTGAATATCTTCAATAACAAGAATACTAGGGATAACCTATAAAAATCTGAGTATAATTTGACTCATCACTAAAAAAACAAAAAACAAAACAAAACAAAAAACTTAAAAGCTAAGAGGAAAACATTTACAAAAATTGTTATGTTCACTGACAAGGCATTAGATTCTAGACTAATTGCTGCTATTAGAAAAATAAATACATACATACATAAAGTTTTATTCTTAGAAGGTCAAGTATCTACGCCAAATGTTTCATCCTCCAGAGTTCAATTTCAGGGAAATCTCTACAATAGGAGAGCCCCCTGATGTTTGTTGTGGCCACATTTGGAGCCATCAAAATTTCCTACTCAGGCATCCCACAGAGAAAAAGCATCTACCCCTAAGAATGTGAAATAGTATCCTCATTACTGAGTTGATTACTCATCAACCTTAATAGTATTTGTAATTCGCCTTTACCCTGGGGCAGTTTTGAAAGGTCACAGAGAACACTAAAGGCTGTATCTGTAAGACAGTTTGATCAAAATAGAACTAAAGGCTGGCCTCAGGTAGCTATTTCTAATATGAGTCGCTCAGAGGACAATGAAAACTACAGTTCATGCCCGAATGTTCTCCTTGGTCAAGGGGAGACTGGCTAGACAGCGTCAGAACTTAAGGGTCATTTCTGATTGGCCTCCATCCAGAGTATGACAACAAAACTTGAGAAGCTTCGCAGATAAATAATGATGTAACTAATTTAGGTGTTTAGATAAATCATTGCAAGTCTCCTTCATCTGCTTAGGCCTGATTTTCCTGGGCTAGGTAAACACCCTCAATTTACAAGAGAATGTTCAGCCTCATTTTAACTTTATGCAACTGGTAGAAGAAGAAGAAATAGGCCTTCTTTTATTTTGATGCTAGAAAGACAAATAAAACGCCATGCATAAGTCATTCAGAGTAGTAAAGCAAATAATCAGCAATTCACAGGATTGAATTGCATAATAAGAAGACGTATGGAATTTCTCATCCTGGTTCTTTTCTTTGTCCCTTTTGTAAGTTACTTACTCCAATTGATTCCAGCTTTTCAATCTGTAAAAATGGGATATAAGATAAATAATCTCTAATATTCCTTCTAACGCTATAAAAATAGCTATTGTTTTATGTATCAGGAATAATCAAAGTATATGTTTTTAGATTGTAGACCTATGTTCTCATGAGACTGCATTTCAGATGGTCTGGAAGCAGCCTAATATGTGTTCAAAAACTAGCACCAGATGAAAGGACTCCGCCAGAATCATGCAAAGCAGAAGAATCAGATTCACAGAGACAGAGTAAGCTTTTTAACTAAGACTATCATGCAATTGTATTGTTAGTATGTCCCACATCTATTGGTTGTATATGTATTCAAAATTATGTTTAGAGATGGATGATAGATACGTAGATTAGATAAATTGGTAATCAATGGAGAAATGGGAAGACAGACATTTTTTTCAAGCACATTTTCTAAAATATCAAATATATAAAATATGTGTATTCAATGAAAGAAATAAAATTAGACAGGAGACAATACAGATAATTTAGGAAGAAGTTATCAAGGGTGAATAATAGCATTCAGATATATCTGTCATAAGGCCCTACAAATACTAAAATTAGCGGTGATTTTTTTCTGTTAATTCCCCAGGATTCTGCTAAAATCAGCATCCTCATGAGCACTGGTTAACACTATGGTGTAAATCATTTGCTGATGCCATAAGTTAAAAGCAAAGTGAAAAACTATATTCAAAGTGGTGACTGAGCTATAGGAACATTTCCTTAAAAGATGGAGGCATGAGAGCATTTTCTACAACCGAGAACTAACTGTCATTCACCTGTGAATTAAATAAAGGAAATCAAGGTGGGGGAAATGAGCAGCCAGATCAATTGCATAAACCTTTGTCAAAGATAGAAATGTTTATATGGGAGTTCCATCACTAAACAAAATGCAAACAGCCACATATTTTTTTCAACCAACAACTGGATATCCGCAGCTTAAATAAACTCTTTCATCTTTTTTTTTCATCCTTATCCTTGCTTTAAAAAAAATGGAACACAGTATTTATTGAAGATTTTATGCACATACTGAGTTATAGCCCGATTTCTCAACCTCAAAGTCAATTTAGCAAATAGAAGTGATAGTAGAAAAAACATATAATGTCCTATTGGGAAGAACTGTCTTTCACTGTAGTGTGAACTTAATGACTGCATCACCTAACTTGAAGTGATTTTTAGGTTTAGTTATTCATTTAACAAAGGATTATCCAGTGCCCTTTATGTGGCAGGTACAGTGGCCAAAAAGGTAAGCAAAAAGATATGCTCCTTATCTTCATGGAGCTTATGATTTAATAAGAGATAAATATCCATCAAACACCCCCACAAATAAATGTACAACTGTAACTGTAATAAAAGCTAAAATGAGCATGGTGCACTATGAGCATACAGTAGGGAGATCTGACCTAATCACAGAGTTAAGACAAGTTAGGGGCCTTGTATCCTATTCCTGGAGTCTTGCTCATCAGCAAACAGGTGAAGGAAGTATTTGTAAGAATAGTATATCTTTCTGTACACCCCAAAGTCCTGTCCTATCCTGTGCACAGCCACTGACTACGTACCTCTGCATCCAAAGCAGACTCAGCTTTCAGCTGGCCTTGCTGAGAGTGAGCCCAGCATATCACGGAAAGTGAATTCATCATACTCTGGCACGAACCCCATATCATCCAACAGCTTCTTCAACCACAGCAACTCAGTCTTGGTCCTTATTCATGAATGATGGTTGCAGAACCACTCTGGCTTTACAGGGATCTGGGTAGGATCCATTGCCCCACCCTGAACGTATTCATAGTGATGTGCTATATGGTTTAGGAGCCTTAGTAAGTAAGTCAAGGTAGAACTGTATAAACCCAGAACTTTCTTCAGGTAAGAAGTATGCTTCCAACCAGAGGTTCCTAACAGGAAGCAGCTATCAACATCAAAGAGGGGTACAGAAATCAATCCAGTACTAATCTCACAGTCTACCCTTTTCTTCCCTATCATCTGTGCCCCTAAAGTAGTCAGAGGAGTTCCCTAGCCAAAACTAACTCAGTACTTAAATGTCTTTGATAGGCCTGGGAAACAGAGCGCAGGAAGAAAAGTCGTGACTCTTCACTCCAGCACTGGAATCTATTCTTGTTTTTCGTAGCAGGAGATGTTGATGCCTAAGGAACAGAAAGTGAACTTAAAATGCCTTTAATTTAGAAATTAGGTTTAAATGATTCCATATAACAAATCTGATTTAATTTTAAATTTTTGAATACATTTACTTATTCAAGAATGGCTTCAAACCCTCAGGGGGTGAGAGAAAGGGCAATTCTAGCTATCTTCTACCTTCAAATATAGCTTTCCTGAAATAAAACAGGAAATCCAATTTGTAATCACAATAAAGTTTCCCATCTGAATCCAAAGGCCAGTTTTTTTTCCCCTTGCAAACATAAGCGCCTGATGCAGGGGCTGCATTCTGATATTCTTTGTGGCACTTGGCACAGTATCATTTCTGTGAAGGTGCCTTGTAAGTAGCCTGGGGTGATTGTGGTGGTGTAATTTTCATCACATTTTATATAACCACAGATAACCCAGGTAACTGTGCAGGTACAATGATGTTCAGCTTAACTTAAGTGGCTTTGTTCCAAACGAGGGCCTCTATTGTAAAAACAAAGCAGGTGTTACAACATAGAGATATTGAAGACAGGGGTCCTTTTACATACTAATATGCACTCAAAAGTAAATCTGAGCTTCCCCACATTATTTCTAGGAATTACTGCATACTTAAGATGAATCCATTAACCACACAACTGGACAAATGATGAAATTTTATGTTAGTAAAATTCCTGACATATTTCACACCTCTTACTCTATTTAATTACACTTTTTTTTTTTTTTACAAAGGAAAGCTTGTCTACTTCTACACATTTTCAATTTTTTCTCTTATGTATTTCATATTAAAATTTCAAAATAATTTGATCAGAGATCCAGTGCACAAAGTGCCTAAATGAATAATAAACACCAAAAGCACTTGCATGGCTGCAACAGTGGGATTCCCATCAGCGATGTCAACAGTGATGCCAAGGAGACAAAAGAAGAGAGAATGAGCTAATAAGAAAATCCATAGAATAAACAGGCTTCATTAATTTCTGAACAGGCTACATAAATCCATTAATGCCTACAGATTAATAACATAGTCATATAAATGAAGTTACTGCATACATGTTTTCTGAAAAATATCATTGCTAATTCATCTTATACTGTCAAAACTTCATTATCCAAAATGTATATATATTTTGAATAATATCTTCTGAAGAAAGTAATGTTTTCTTGAGTAATACTCAAGAAAGTAATACCTTCAATTCCCAAGTACTATAGTTTATATGTGACCAGTTTTTGATATAAGAAAATATATAAAAATGTAAAGTTGAACCTTAGATGTCTATCTAGTGCTTATTCTGAGCAGCAATGAAATAACGGAATAGAACACAGCAAAAGGCCAGAAAAAGGAAGGGCTGCATTTTAGGAGTGCAGAGAAGCATTACTTCGGAAATGTGTCCAGACAAAGAGAACTGATTCAAGGGACATGGGTAAGGGCCAGGTGGCCTAAGGAAGAGGTAGTCTATCTGGGTGTCTCAAAAAAATAAGTTTTCATTCTGGAATCTGAAAAGAGAATGAATGCACCTGAAAATCAAACCAGCAGAGAGTGTTTGAAGAACTTGAGTTAAAGAATCAACTAGAGATAGGTACATCAGACATAGGAAGGGAAACCTGTAGCTAACTGATAGCTTCCATAAAGACAAATTGAAGAATAATACTGTGTATGGTTTACAAATGCAGGCAGTATTTTTCTGGAGGTGTCCTTGTAGTGAATCTACTATCTTTATATTTGCCATGTTAAAGATACTACTGAGCTGTCCAGAGGGCAGTCAAGGAAAAAAGATTTTTGTCCATAGGGTTGTGGTCCTTGAGAAATCCTGGAGCTCCTGTGTGATTAGGAAGTTACCAGAAACAGAACATGCTGTGAGTGTCTGTGTTTGAAGTGAAGGGAGGGAGATGGCGATAATGATGAGTTTGCCCCTTTTTGACAAATCTTACTCTCTGCTTATTTATATCAAATTACCACCATCATCACCCTCATCTCCAGTGATTACCCAAGTCTCTTGTTCACACTCCTCTCAACTCTGTCTACATCTACCTCCCCCTCAAATACACACTGAAGTTATTAAGAATTGAAAGAACAAATTGTTTGCCCATCCTCATAATCATCTGTCCTAAAGGTCGTTTAAACATTTAATCAAACCTGCAGTCCTCCAGGGGAACGTGTGAGTCATGCCGTTCATCCCACACGCGCAAGTGGGGCTTTGTGTCAGACTTAAGAATGATGCAGACTGGTCCCACAAAGAAATCAGTAACAGGGACAGTTTCTGTCATTAGGTAGAGAACAAAAAGCTAACAGGTTCCTGGACTCTACTGAAACTTTCGCACCAATTAATGAAACCCCTATGGAAAGCATCATGCCAGAATCCAAGGAAGCTGGCCATGTATTGACATGTAAACTAACACTCCTGCAAAAGACGGGGTAGGTGAGCATCCTAAGTCAATATGAACTTTGTGTTTTTCTGCTACTTTGGATCAGCTACACTGCTGCTCTCTTTCACAGGTACAAATACACAAAAGAGGGCTTCTGTTTCATAAAAGCGACTCCGACAAATGACACTCCTCAGGGTGCTGATCCCAACACTGGCAGCCAGCCCGTTCTGTGCCCTCAGTCTGCCAGTACTTTTCACTTCCAAAGCTATCAGCCTGCTTCAGACCTATGCCTTCACTCTGACTAGGGACAAAGAAAAGATCACAGTGGAGATCCTTCTGCATGCTGCTAATAAGCCTATTTAGAGTCAATGAGAAAGCCTCCTTTTGCACCACCAATAAAGGCCTTCAAGAGTACTACTGAATCAGAAAAACCGAAATGTTTCTATGTACTCCCTGTCCTCATTTTACATCAGCCTGAGAGGTGACACTCGGCAAAATATCGGACACGATGACCTCTAAGTTTCCTTCCTTCTCTAATGTCCTCTGGTTCTCTGTTGGCCAGCAAGATTTAAATTTTCTTTAAATTATCTCATATTCTGATGGATTCCTGAGCCCTTTTTCAGTTTTAGGTAATCTCCCTGTGGTTTGCTGAATTGGCATATCTGGAGTCTAGGATCTCTCTTGGCAAAGAACTGAATATTGCTCTCATCCAACAGCTTAAGTAGCACTGCCTATTTTCTTTCTGAAAGAGCTCTGGGTAGGAGGCAGGTGCAGAGCATCTTTCCACCTCCCACAGAAGAGCTAGGGAAAGCTTTGTTGTTCATGAACCATGAACAAAAGGATAATTCAAACCAGTAATAATATCCTTAATGAAAAATAATAATCATTTTCCCAAATGAAAATCCATAATTCTAACCATTTGATCACAGTGATGTAAGCAAACAAACTTGCAGCTAAAGGTTATATATGGGTCAGAGATTTAATGGAAAGTGATACATGGGTGGAATGACATCACCTACTTGTCAGAATACTAACTCCTCTACCACATCCTATGTCAGCCCACCGTTGGGGTGTAAGGGAAACGTGCATGAACAGGTTAGTACCCATTTCTAAACATAATGCAAGTTTGACATTTAAGCTCAATAGTTTAGCTATAGAGCATGTTGGTAACAAAAAAAGAAACCAGAGCAATTTGAGTGACCTTTGTGAAAGACAGGCATAAAGGTAGCAACCACCACTCTCACCACCAAAATCTAAAAACACGGAAAGTTAGCATTTATCAATATTTCTCAGAGATTAAGTTACCTACGCAAGATTCCAGAGCTAGGGAGCAGTGTTTGAGTGTCTACTAACAAGGCTGGGAATTATTAGACACAGAAAGCATAACAGAAACATTTAGTTCCTCTTGGGTCTTTTGGTCCAGTTGATAAACCTGCCAGCACTTTGAACAGATTTTCACTTACTGCAAAGAAAAATGCTTAGCTCTATTACTGTCTATCTGGGTGGCAAGTAGCACAACCCCACCATCTGTAAAATAATATTTTGGTAGACTAGAGGGCATGTTGTCAAAGGAACCCAAAGGAGAATTATTTTGATAAAGTTAGGGACACTCTCTAATATGTGTGTTTTATAATTCTGCAACTTATGTAGAAATATATCTGAATGACATATTGTTGAAAAGCTGTATATCATTTTAATTTTAATAAATCAAATCACATTTTATATTCACTGACTAGGAAGTCAGTATTTAGGAAATCTGTGAGATATTAGTTTAATATAAATAATTTGTGTATATTGCAAATATTCACCTCCTGACTTAATTCAGAATTTTACATAAAACAAAATTTAATTCTTTAATATCATCTTAAAATGAGGGATGTTCATGCCATGTTAAATAAATAATTTCCATTTATTTATAATACATTGTATTAGTTAGGATGCTTCCAGTTGAAAACGATAGACAATCCAATCCAAAATAGCTTTAAAAATTGTTGTTCTATAGGTCTATCACCCTAGACTTCTGCTGTCCAATATGATAGTCATTAGCCACATTTAAAGGTCAAGAAATTAAAGTTGCATTTACATTTAAATGAAAAGTAATTAAAGTTAAATACAATTTGAAATTTGGTTTTTTTCAGTTTGCACTAGCCGTATTCCATCAAGTGACCAATGGCCACATGTCACTAATGGCTACTCTATTGAACAATGCAGATATGGAAAAATCTTCTTCACCTCAGTAAGTTCTATTAGATAGAACTTCAAAGAAAAGGAAGTTGTTAAATCAGTAAGCAACAGTATCTGTTAAATTCCCTATGTAGCAGGCAATAATTTTTATGCATATTATTTCCTTTAACATCCCAACCACTCTATGCGACAAGTATTATTATAATGTATTAGTCTGGACTGTAGGTTGCTAGCTAAAAATGGGAAAGCATAATTAGGAGAACCTTGAACTATCTCACATACCTACAAAAAGAACCTGGTTAAGGTCCTCATCACCATCAGAATTATTTCCATCTGTCACCTTTATTCTGTTGCACAAGTCAATATTATTCCTCCAGGTCAGCTTCCCCCTTGTGGTGGAAACTTCCCACCCTCATATCTCACAGTGTCAAACTACTGCCACCCACCCCCTGAGAGAGAATGATCCTCCTCCTTTCATTCCCATTTGAGACATTACCTGGAAGGACTCTGTTAATTTACCTTTGGTGAAGAGCTCAGTGTTAAATCAATCAGTTGTGGCTGAAGAGACCCTGGCGAGAGGATCAGGGTTGTAGAAGAGAGATATGGCCAGAGGGGCTCCACTTATGGACAGGGAAACAATTTCTAGAGAAACTGGAATGCCAGGGTCCTCTCCTTCAACACATTTCTGAGTACTCAAGGCTCTATCTCAGGCCCTCTGCAATTTCCACTCCACATACCTTCTGGGTCTGTCTCGCCAAGTCCCATTAACATACTAGCGAGCCCCCAATTCTGTCTCAGCAAGACCTTGTATTCTTAGCTTCAGACTCACATAACCAACTAACCCCTTCCCAGACATCTGCAGCTATATATTTCATAGGCTCCTTAAACTCAGTATATCCCACAAAATTCATCATCCTCCCTTGCCCAATCATTCATTATATCAGGAATGCTCTTTCAATCAATGACTAAATTTCCCATTCCAAGAATCAAGGCATCAACCATGATTTGTCCTCTCTTTAAAAATCCAATTAATTGCCAAGCCCTACATATATATCCCTAAAATGTCTTTTTATTAATATATCCATCTACTTCTGTCCATTCCTAGTACAGTGCAACCATCATAGGCTAGGCCACTATCATTTCTGGAGAATTACTGTAATATCTCATGGGTCTCCCTTCCTCCAGTGTTATGCCTCACCAATACATTATCCACATTACAGCCAGAATAATCTTTCTAAGATGGTGATTCTATTCTGCTCAAAACCTTCTGGTGCCCATTCGTTGACTTTCAAAACATTTTTCAACTGCCACTTGAGGCATATAAAGTCTTATATGATCTATCCCTTGCCTGGGTCTCTATCCTTACTCTCTTACTATCCCCCTCTCCTAGTCTCTACAACTGCCATTCCTTCTCTTGCCCACTGATCTTTGTGCCTCTCTCTGGTTAAAATAATAATACTACTGATCACCTGTTTTTATTTTATTTTAATTCTGCTCATATTTTAGTCTCAACTTCAATGACATCAATCTTCTCCCTTAGGGTACATCAGTTCTCCCTGCTATATGCAGTCTATTCACTTAACATAACACATTGCATTGCAGGAACTGGGCTAAATTATTCACCTTCCCAATTAGACTGTAAGCCCCATGAGGACAAGAACCATTTTCGTTTTGCTCACCAAAATGTCCTTGACATCTAATAGATAGTGCTTGACAAAGAGCAGAAAATAAGCCGAATTTAATTCTTTCATTTATTCCACAAGTATTTTAAGGAAGTCTATTTGTGCCAGATGCCACCCAAGGCACCGAGATGCAGCTGTGAATGAAACAAAATCTCTTGCTCATGTTCTTGCAGGGCAAAAAAACCCAATAAACTAATAATTTTTTAGAAAATGCTTAAATTGTATAAATAAATACAGTTTTAACATTTGTATAACTTTTACATTTTAAAATTGTATAAATGAAACCTTTTAAATGACATTTTCCATTATGTACTCCAAGTTGTCTTTTCATTATTCTGTTATCTCATTAGAGGTAGTATGGAAATAAAGTACTTTCCCCTCAAAGAGTAAAAATGTAATTTTTTTAAGAAAAACAAAACACTACGGAGCCATGGCATTTATAAAGAGGTAACCAAATATTCCAATTAAATATTCAGGTAACCAAATACTCCAATTATTCAGGTAAACAAATATTCCAATTAAAATTTGACTGATTTTATAGGACACAGGCCTATATGTGTTTCTGGAATCATATTCCCATGTAAATTAGCATCGCAGTCAGGAATTTAAAGACAAACTATCAGAATAGTTCTTTTTCTTCTTAAATTCCAGTAAAAGCCCTTGTATAACTATGTTGAGCTTTTTCTTTTATTAAAAAATATTATTCTAACAATTAAAATATTTATCAAATGCATGCAAGCTAGGCACCATGCATCATATCTACATCGCTTTAAAAAATAACAGGAGGACTATTTGGCCATACGATATAGACCAATTAATTAACTTAACAGACATACAATGCTAAGCATATGCTAAGTCCTGAGGATACAGACCCTGCTTACTAGCAACTTACAAACTATTGTCTGATTATTATCTTCCCCACTAAATATAAGCTCCTTGAGGGCAGATGTTTAGCACAACATAGAGTTTAACAAATGTCATAAGTAATCAAAAAATAATCAAGACTCTTCAGTAGGTTTTCTCAATTAGCCTTAGTAAGCTCTAATCACATTTTATGTCTCCTTTGCCCTACTGTATCCGATCCTTTGTTCTGCTAGTTAGTTCTTTTGTTTAGCTATGTTCTTAAGAGTTTGTGGTAATTCTCTTGTATTTCAACAAATCATATCTATGAGACTCTCTCAAATCCCCTGAGTTAAAAGGACTCCCAAGATAAAACAGAGAATAAATATTATTTCTGAAATATAAATAGTCTCCTGTATTTATGTGCTTTGTATCATTTTGGAAAAGAGGAAAATCAAGTTTTCCTAATATTGAATCATCTATATACATTGTTCCTTTTTTAAATTTTGTTTGGTTTTAACGAATTGGTTCCCTCAACTGAAGTGTAATAACCATTTAAAGGAAGACAGTTTCTCCTAATATTTCTGTATTTTTCTAAACTTTATCATCCTCTCTGGCCCAAGCCTTACCATAGTTTTTCAAATAATTGGCGATCAAAAATGCTGACCTGTCACCTGTTTGCCTATATTCTCTTTTCCATTTCTGAGTTCTTCAGTGTAGTATTCCAGAGATTGTGTTTATTCAGATACGTTCATCTTCCAATCGATCAAGCTAATGCCAGCTTCTGCTGTGGGTTTTGCAGAAAGGATTTCCTAGACTCCTGAATTCATTTTTTTCTCTCTGTAGGATGAGCACTTTTCTGTTTTAAATTATTGTCTGAAAAAATGTGAGCACTTATGTACTCTTGAAATTTTAACTAGAATTGCTTCACTTCTAAAAATGTTAGTTTCTCAGACCAAATGCATCAATCTGACCCCCCTAGAAGTCAGGCGCTTCACAAAGAGGGAATACATAAGCTTAGATGGCCATCGAAAAAACATACTGGCCCACATACCAGGAAAAATAGTAGAATGGGTCAGTACAACTCAGCCCCACTTTGGGAAAGGTCTTCAGAGCAGGAAAGGATGAAGGAAAGAAGCAAGTATCAAATCAGACTTCAGTCCTATCATCGTTAGGTAGCTACAGGGCTTTAGACAACTAACTTGACTAGATGAGCCTCAATTTCCCTTTCTGCAAAGTGAGGAAACTGAGCAAAATAATCTCTAAGGACCTCTTCAACTCCTCCACTCTATGTATATTTATGATTGACAGTACAGTGTTTTAAGTTTTCAGAATATTTTTTGTTTCTGACATGGCAAACTTTACAATCTGCTTTGCAGATTTTGAAGATACAGGTGCATCTGTGTACATTTCTTTAAATTTAGTAATTTAGTAATTAAGCTTCCCACTTTCAAATTTACTAATGAGAAAAACACGCGCACACACACATATACATATTACTCCGTCATTATACTTTACTGATTTGAATACATCAGTAGAGTAAGTATATAAAGCAGGCTACTGATTACATGTTTTTTGTATTGACAACGTATACATCAAGTCTTATTTAGACTGTCTTCTGTAAGACACCTTGAGTTTATCAGTAACCTTTAGCACAGATGAATGTTTATTTTGCTAATTTAGCTTCAGGTGCTATGGTTATCATTATAAACTAACTCTAATATTCTCTATTACTCAAAGTATACCCTAGAGCTCACCAGGATCCATGTCACCTGGGAACTGGTCAGAAATGCAGAATGCCTACCTCCAGAGCTACAAAATCAAAATCTGCATGTTAACAAGGTGCTCAAGTGATTTTGTGCACACTAATGTTCTAGAATGCTGTTAGACATAGTACTTCCCATATTGCTTTAAAATAGTTTAAAATAGATTTTTTTTTTCTTTAAGAGAATGAACAAATGAGTAAACTAACTGTAATTTAGCAACATGAACTGCTATAATTCAATGTCATTGGACTTACAGGTATAGAAACTTCTAGTTGATATAGTTTCTCCTATTTTGCTTTTTGCTTAATGTAGTCATAGGTCTACTCTAATGCAAGGCAAGGGGCCAGGGAACTGGATGTAAAGGTTTATGCTGTTTAAGACCCACTAGCAAAGACTACATATATCATTGAAAATCAATGTGAAGAATATTTAAAAATTTACTACTTTATAAAGGATTAGGTAATAACCAATATGTTATTTTTGCTTCACTTTATAGTTGGTGATTAAAATTCCAAAATGTATTGCATCATACATAAAGTATCATAAAGAGCAAAACAGAAAATATTTTCAACTTTGTGGTAAAATGTCTAATATAAGTAAATAATCAATAGAGGATATAAATGTCAAGGACAAATCCAAATAAAAGAAACCAGGATCCTGGCTGCAGCTCCAAGATTAACACTGTGGTTTGTCAATAATTCACTTTACTTCTCTGGGTTCTAGTTTCTTCACTAGAAAACAAGAGATTGATTCTTATTTTACATCCCAGCTCTAAATTCTGAAATCTAGTATGTCTGAAATCAATGCCTGTTTTGTCATCTCAGATGGATCTATTGAAATTCAACATGAAATATCAGAAACAGCAAAAACAAGTCATCCTTGGATTTCTGCTATTTTTACTTGCGAAGAACAAGAGCATATGGATGGCCACCTCCTCGTGCTAATGTAAATGCATTCTCCCCGACAGAGTTTTACTCTAGGCAAGGGGAAAAAGGGGGTGGAAGAACACATTTTAATTCAGGGGAACCTACCTGGGTTATCTTTCACTCTGAATCACCAAATCAGATTATGTAAATTCATCCCCCTTGATGACTACCTACTTCCTTCATATGGTCTCTATGAGTCCTGAGTGAATACAGGAGAGCTTATACCTTTCATGACTTCGCAAAACAAACAGAGGACTGCTGAGAGGTAGTTATACCTGAAAAGTTACCTAGCTAATCTAGCACCAGAAAATAAACTGACAGGTCTTTCAGGGAGCTAATTATTGAGCCTGCTATTTTGGTTCACTGACAGGATTGTTTGTTTGTGGGAAGAAACATATTTGTGCATTGCTTTTTCCATTACCACTATTTCTATCATCATAAATAAGAATCAATAGGCCATTTTGCATAGCATATGCTCACCACTATTTAGTATCTGAGTGTCAGTTGTATGCAGGCTAAGCAGCAGTGCCCCAGCCTCCTGACTGAGAATTAAAACCTAACAAAGAAAACACCTCAAATTCCACAAGACAGTGTATATGTCTTTGTGAGCTCCTTGAGAGCAAGGGAGGAGTTTGTCTCCTCTATCTGAAGCACAGTGCCTGGCACATGGTGGGCTTCGAAATGTGTAAACAACTAAATGAATAATGAATGAATGGATGGATGGATGAAACAAAGGAAGGTTTTAAGATAGGATGTGGAATCAACTGTACTTACTGGGTCAGTCAAGGGATGTTGTTTTGATAAGGGCAGAGCTATTTACAATTCTTTTTTTTTTTTTTTTTTTTTGAGACGGAGTCTCGCTCTGTCGCCCAGGCTGGAGCTGGAGCGCAGTGGCGGGATCTCAGCTCACTGCAAGCTCCGCCTCCCAGGTTTACGCCATTCTCCTGGCTCAGCCTCCCAAGTAGCTGGGACTACAGGCGCCCAGCTAGGTTTTTGTATTTTTTAGTAGAGACGGGGTTTAACTGTGTTAGCCAGGATGGTCTCGATCTCCTGACCTCGTGATCCGCCCGTCTCGGCCTCCCAAAGTGCTGGGATTATAGGCTTGAGCCACCGCGCCCGGCCAGTTATTAACAATTCTTGATGGAGAAAGGAAGGGAAAGACCCGGCCTGAGTCCAGAGGGAGCTGGCTATTGTTTAGCAGCTTAACCCANTTTTTTTTGAGACGGAGTCTCGCTCTGTCGCCCAGGCTGGAGCTGGAGCGCAGTGGCGGGATCTCAGCTCACTGCAAGCTCCGCCTCCCAGGTTTACGCCATTCTCCTGGCTCAGCCTCCCAAGTAGCTGGGACTACAGGCGCCCAGCTAGGTTTTGTATTTTTTAGTAGAGACGGGGTTTAACTGTGTTAGCCAGGATGGTCTCGATCTCCTGACCTCGTGATCCGCCCGTCTCGGCCTCCCAAAGTGCTGGGATTATAGGCTTGAGCCACCGCGCCCGGCCAGTTATTAACAATTCTTGATGGAGAAAGGAAGGGAAAGACCCGGCCTGAGTCCAGAGGGAGCTGGCTATTGTTTAGCAGCTTAACCCACATACTCAGGTATCTGCAATATTCACTATTGGGTCCTCACTATAGAATACAAGAAATCAGAATGACAGTCATTTAAAAAGTAAAGCAAAACCTCTGAAGAAAGACTCTCTACTGCCAATGAGAATATTGCTGGACAAAACAAGGTCAAGTAAGGGACTGATCAGAGAAAAGATAAGAATGAGAAAAAATGAGGTGATGAAGGGAGAGGAATTGTGGCAGAGCCCTGAGTGGGGAGTAAGTGTGTGAAAAATGTGTAAAGACAGGGAGAGGATGAAGACGCAATTCTCAAGAGAGTCTGTGGGTGTCTGGGTTTTGGAGAGTGGAAAGACATTAAGCCTGAGAGTACAATGAGGGAGGAAGAGAGGGAGGGAGAGGTCAGATAAAAGTCTATAAAATAACACCCATCACCACTGATAACAAGTATAAAAGAGTCCTTTTCTCTTCTGGAGAAAGACAAAGGGAATTTTAAGTAGGATTAAGTAGTAGTAGCTTTCAGAACTCAGCAGCTCTCAGAAGCAATAATAACTACATAAATAGCTAAGTGGATGGTAGGAATCACTTCACTTGGAATTTGGCCAGCAAATCAAAAGTTAGCAGTAATATCACATCTTTTTGAAAGCTTTCCTGAGATTCTAGAGGGGAAAATTATCTCAGAAGACTGTTTCTACTGAGTAAATTTCAGGAAGAAATGCTCCTCACTGCTTGAAGATGTTCTGTCTCTGGAAAACTGGTAAGACAGAAGCCCCTCCCTGCTGGGAAGCACTCTCTCATCCATGTAAATACATTGCCAATATTGCCCCCAGTGGAAGCAAATAATTACATTCGCAGATTACCGTCGCCTAATGTAAAATTTTACTCAACGTATATAACCTATCAATGATGTTCTGAATGCACAAAAAGGGGCCCATGGATATCTCACTTTCAGAGAGTGTCTTAACTTTTTAACTCATTGCAGGTAGTTAAAATGTAAACTTTTAAGGCCACATTTTAAAACACTTTGCAAATGCTGGACACCTCTACTCATGAACATCCTGTAAATTTTTCAAGTACATTTGACCACTAACATGCCAGATCATCTTCTCCGCTCCCCTAAAATAGAGATGAAAACTGGGTATAGTGGTAATTTGGGGGGCAAATATCTTCTCTCATCATCTGAAAATTGTTATATGTTGCTTTTTTAAAAAATTAAATTAGTGTTACTTGTTTTCTACCCAGAGACAAGTTATTTTGGTATCACCCACAATGGAATTTGCATGAAAATCTGTTTATTGACCCAGTTCCCTAGGGGTACATTTGCCCTAGCACTTGGAGTAAACACCATTTTCATTGCACTAGAAATAGTTCTAATTGGACAAATTGTTATAATTTCAGCAACACCCAAATAAATCAAAGGAATTGGAAGCAGACATGCCACAGAATCTGGATTCGATCACAAACCAGTTCAGTATTTGTGCCTGAAATAAAAGTCTAGTCATATACCATCTACAGATGCTAAAGGAACAGCTACATACCTTGACTGAACTTAGAAAAAAAATGTTTTAATTGTACTTTAAGCTCTGGGATACACATGCAGAACATGCAGGTTTGTTACATAGGTATACATGTGCCATTGTGGTTTGCTGCACCTATCAACCTGTCATCCAGGTTTTAAGCCCCCAATGCATTAGGTATTTGGCCTAATTCTCTCCCTCCCCTTGCCCCAAACCCGACAGGCCCCAGTATGTGATGTTCCCCTCCCTGTGTCCATATGTTCTCATTGTTCAACTCCCACTTACAAGTTTAAAAAAAAAAGAAAGAAAATATGAGTTCAGAGAAACTGGTTGTTCTGAAAACAGCCTATTGAAAAGTTATGTGACTGGTTAACTGTGTGTGTGTGTGTGTGTGTGTGTGTGTGTGTGTGTGTGTGTGTGTGAGTTCATCCATTGCATTAACTGGGGTATTTTCACTAATACAGTCTAAATAACAGGAAATGAATTTATAGAGAATCAAACAATAACATTCAGAACTCAAAGTTAAGCATAGTGTAAAATATATCTCAGTGGAAAGCACGTAAGTGTCTAAATTCTCCTTCCAAACCCTTCTATAAACTCTGTGTTTTCCATTATCCCTTTACATGTATCATCCTCTCCAAGAAGCTGGACCTTTTTACTGCTGTTCACGTACCTCCACGTCATGCCCTACTCTATGCCTTTGTCCTGCTCACTCCCCCTTTCCTCTCATCTTGGATCCTTCTTGTCATCAAACACTCATCTCCTCCACAGAGCTTTGGATTTTACATTGTTAACTTACACATATTTTCTGAACTTCCCTAATTATCTATATCCAAATTTAGCATTTAATCATAGAACTCTCCTCTCTGATTACATATATGTTTGTGTGTACCTTTTTTCCCTCAACCAAATCACATGATTTAAAGGTAACACTGGTCTTTAATGCCTCTTCTTAAAGTTTCCATCAAGATCCTACTCTGCATTTAATCTCTTTCACTAGTTATCGCTTCTCTTTTCATTTTTTGAAAACATGCTTAAATGCACCCTATCCTGAAGAAATCTCCTCAATTCTTTCTCAAGCTCTCCCACCATATCTACTTTCTTTCCCTCAAAACTTCTTGAAACAGCATCCCTTCCTCCACTTCTATTCTGTTCTCTCTCAACCCCTCCAATTTGGTTACCCAGGCACACCCTTCTCTCTCAGCCACAGATCCCTGCAGCACTGAATCCTCATGCACCGTCTTTCTCCTGGAGACTGGGACAACCTTGACTCCCGGATCATCTCCTTCCCCCAAGCCCAGCATTCTGTGTGTTCTTTCCTGGTTCCTGCCCTTGAATTCTCAGTCATCACTCCTCATCTTTCCTCAGTCTCCCATGGCAATTGCATCTCTGCTTTTGTCTTTAACTTCGAAATCTCCAAGACTCCCTAATCTCAAATTTTAGTGAACTCTCTGTGGGGTCCCAGACCTTATGCTGCCACCTGCTGGACAGTTCCATGGGGCTATCTCAGAACAAAATTCAAGTTTATTCCCAAACACCTAACCATACTATTTACTTTATTTTTCCTCTGTTAACTAATCACATCACCATTTCCCTAGACCTCCCTGATAGAGGTTTAACATCAGCATCCTCCATGACTTAACGATCTTCGCCCCCAGCATCAACCACTCAGCGTGTACTACAAATATAACGCTACCTTCCAGAGCGTCTGTCCTCTGTGTTATATCCCTACCTAGCTTTGTGTGTGTGTGTGTGTGTGTGTGTGTGTGTGTGTGTGTGTGTGTGTGTGTGTGTGATCCAGTCTCACTCTGTCGCCCAGGCTGGAGTGCAGTGGCGCGATCTCGGCTCACTGCAACCTCCACCTCCCCAGTTCAAGCAATTCTCCTGCCTCAGCCTCCCAAGCAGCTGGGACTACAAGGCGCCCACCACCACGCCGGGCTAATTTTTTGTATTTTTAGTAGAGACGGGTTTTCACCGTGTTGCCCAGGCTGGTCTCGAACTCCTGAGCTCAGGCAATCCGCCCACCTCGGCCTGCCAAAGTGCTAGGATTATAGGCGTGCACCACCGTGCCCGGCCCCTAGTTAGCACTTCTTAGACCATGACTGCCTGTCCCCAGCACACTGGATGAGACCTCACTGACCTGCCTCCATTTTCTCCCCTGAACCCCAATCCTCCTGACACTTCTGCCAGGCAAATCTTCTTGAACCAAGTGTCTGAGCAGTTCTCTAGATGAAGAGCCTCAAGACATTGTGTCCTACTGGTAGAATAAAGCCCAAATTCCTCAACTCTGGAACTTCTAGAAAGAACTTCAAGGCCGTGCATGACCTGGTTGCAGACTATCACCATAGCCTCGGCTGGCATCACGCTTCCTCTTGCGATATTCACTCTGGCTCCAACCTCCCTGAACTATTTTTTTTTTTTTCCTGTACTTTGAACAAAAGAGCCTTTCTCCGGCGCTAGAGCTTGTCATGCACTCCTGTCATATCTTTACACAGCTGACCACTTCTTGTCACTCAGGTTTTACCTCAAATGTCACCTCCTCTGGCAAAGCATACTCGGACCACACAATCTAATTACCTTCCTCCTCCTAATACCCAGGTGAGTCTTTCACAGTTAATCTGTTGTATTTCTTCTAAGCACATCTCAGCATCTGAACGCATCTGTTCATTTATGTTTATTACGGAGTGTCCGTCTCCACACACTCAAATGTAAGCCCCATGCGCATGAATATTGCCTTTCTTCACTCAGCCCAGCTCCTGGAAAAGTGCTTGGCACACAGAAGCCTGAAATCAGATTCCTCCACAGCGTGGCACTCATTTCCACCTCCTTATTCTGTCTCTGTTTATATGTCTGTGCTAGTTTTTAGCACATTACATCTTTTATTTGAACAGCTATTTCCAAAGAAAGTGAGGAGGAGGGAAAGGAGGACATATCAAAGTCTAGGGGTGGCGGGGTACAAGAAGGAATGAATCATTTCTGAAACACACATTCAAGTTGTGTAGTTTTCAGTGTAAAGGATTTGTGCATTTTGTTAAAATTGACCCTAATGTTGCATGTTTTGATTCTGCTATAAGAAGCATTCTTTAAATTTCATTTTCTACGTGCTAGTTTCTAATATATGTATTAAAAATGAATGTGTATATTGACCTCATAGCTGTAACCTTGCTAAATTTACTACTCAGTTCTAGGTAACTTTTAAAATTATGTGGTTTTGGGCCAGGCACAGTGGCTCATGCCTGTAATCTCAGCACTTTGGGAGGCTGAGGTGGGCGGATCACAAGGTCAGGAGTTTGAGACCAGCCTGGCCAATATGGTGAAACCTCATCTCTACTAAAAATACACAAATTAGCCAGGCGTAGTGGCACGCGCCTGTAGTCCCAGCTAGTCAGGAGGCTGAGGCAGGAGAATCTTGAAACCAGAAGGCGGAGGTTGCAGTGAGCCAAGATCGCGCCACTGCAGTCCACTCCAGCCTGGGCAAAAGAGCAAAACTCCGTCTCAAAAAAAAACAAAAACAAAAACAAAAAAACCCTGCAGTTTGTTCCTATGTGCACAATCATCTGAAAATATAGTTTTAATCATATATTCAAAAATGCTTATTCAATATCATTATTATTCTTAAGCACAAGCTATGGAAAGTAAGGCATCAAAAAATCATGCATGTTTCAGGATAGCTACTATGCAGGATTTAAGAAAATAATAGTATTATAGGGGACAGGGATTAAAATAGTTGAAAAATACTGTCTTATAGCAACTTATTATGATGCATATTACATTTTGAACTCTTGGAGAACAATACCATGTCTTGTTTATTTGTCTGTATTCTAGCAATCCTAATAAAGTACATTTTCCAAAGTAGACAATAAAAGTCTTCCAGATACCCCAGTACTATATGCATGGTATATGTTCAATAAAATCTTGCTGATCGATTGAAAGAACCAATAAACAAATTTAAGTTTGTTGAATGATCAGTGTATGCTCAGCCCTGCTGAGACACTATAACAAGAAGACATACAAAAAAATAGAAAATACACTCATCGTTATCCATAAACATCATTTATCAGGTAATGCTGAAACAAATGCACCACAGAAAACATTTGAGTGGTTACCTGTGCATTTCTTTATATGACTGTTCCTTTTCCCATGTGACCCTAACTTGCAGCCAAAATTCTCCTCCCAAAATTCTGCAAACCACACATTTCTTCGATTGTTGGCAAGAGTTCGGCTTCTAAAGTATCGATCAAATCCTATTTCAAAGGAGAAAGGTAAGATTTTAATATTCTTTCAAAATTAAATATTGTCAGAACTTTCGAACGGATGTTATATTGTGATCATTGTATGAAAAGAAACACACACACACATACAACAAATGAGAGAAAGCCAGTAGCCCATAAACAAGGCTTCTCTTATGGCAAAAGCCAAGGAGGGTCAATGGACAATCCCCCTGCACCATCACCACTACTCAAGCACCTGGATCTATGAATAAGTACAACAGGAAAGCCTGGTATCAGTGTCCTTCTTATACCCTCCCCTACTCTACTTCTCCCAGAGGCAGGAACCAGTGACTTCATGCTGAATCCTGGATACTCAGAACCCAACTTAAACTTCCTTCATTCTTTCCTCTTTCCTAGCAGGAATCAATGTTCCAGACTTCCCTGTGTTTCCACATACTTCAAAATTTCTCTCTCCTATATGTTCTGTTTTCAGTTAATTCAATAAAGCAATCATGTTAATGTCACCTTATGGAGTCATGGGTAAGAGAACTCAAGTGTCAGTTTGCTCAGGTAACCACGTTATTGAAGGGAGACCCCCTGGAAATAATGCCTTACTCCAAAGGATAATGTTAAAAGTGAGAATTTCAGTTACTGTCAAACTGATTGGAAAATATGTTTAGAAGATAGACTGCCTCTCAGGATGCTCCAAGTCTTTCCTGTTGCATTTATTTATCCATAGGATAGGCCCAGCATCATATATTCATTTTCTATAAATCAAGTATCTTCCCTCCAACAATGCTATGATTACCATAAATGCCCATGGAAATAAGTAAACTCAAACTCAAAGTGCAATTACTAACATAATGGAAGTAACTGACTATGGCCTTTTTCTTAAAAAAAAATCTAATGGGGACTCTTTCCTAAATACACATACACACTATATAAATATAATAAATATATGTGTGTATATATATAATACATATGTGTGTGTGTGTGTATATATATGCATGTGCATGCTGGTTTAAATACTGGTCTTGACAATTCTGCCACCAAAGCTAAAATTTGTATCAAGCCATCAGTAATGAGTGCATTTCCTCATATTATGATACTCCAATTTTGCCTTTGAGTTTAGATCCAACTGCAATGAAACAAACTCTCTATGGTGCATCCTTACCATCAACTGATGTTCGTTTGGGCAAAATTGTCACAGCCCCTTCTGCAATCTCCTCTTGCTGATAGACAGGTGCTATTTTGGATCCCCAACTATCTGAGCCAATCCAGAGAAAATGCCCACTTTGGTTTAGTTTTTTTGCTGCTTCCAATATCCTCCTATAGGAATAAAAATAATGCATATCACATGTATTAAAAATACCACAATTATGAATATTACAAGAACAGCTTTGGAAAGTTGTATACACTCAGTAGGTCACTGTTGAACAATTAAGACGATCATTCTAACTGCCCACATCTTATCATCTCCTAAAGGCAATATAGCAGAGACTAACTCCAACACATGTTAATTAGCCTTATGCTTAACCTCATTCACATCATTCTGTCTATCACCCTTGTTTGTCTTATCTCATTCAGTCCCCAAGTTTTACTCTGTAGGTATTTCAGATTTACAAACTACAAGGCAGCAGAAGGCAGTCTGTTATTGGAAGGGAATTACAAGCTTTTATGTTGAACATGAAATATGAATCAACCCAAATGCCCATCTGTGACAGACTGGATTAAGAAAATGTGGCACATATACACCATGGAATACTATGCAGCCATAAAAAAGGATGAGTTTGTGTCCTTTGTAGGGACATGGATGCAGCTGGAAACCATCATTCTTAGCAAACTATCACAAGAACAGAAAACCAAACACCGCATGTTCTCACTCATAGGTGGGAACTGAACAATGAGATCACTTGGACTCGGGAAGGGGAACATCCCGCACTGGGGCCTATCAGGGGGAGGGGGGAGGGGGGAGGAGGGAGATTGCATGGATGTTCGACTTTGGGTTTTTTGGTGGTGATATGGTTATTGGATTGATTTTTGTTTGTGTGGTTGGGGGATTGGTTGGCGGGGTGTTGTGTTTTCTGTGATGGTTTGGTTGATGGTTTGTTTTGAGTCTCGTTTTTTTTTGTGTTGTGGGGTGTTCGTGTGTAGTTTTGTGATTGGTGTGTGTTTTTTTGTTCTGGTTGGGGTTTTTTTGTGTTTTTGGGTGTTGGTGGCTGGTTTTGGCGTGTTGTTTTTTTTTGGGAGTCAGAGTTCTTTATATGGGTGTGTGTGGTGGTGTGGGGTGTATGGTTTTATGTTTTTTTTTTTTTGGTGGTTGACTGGTTTGGGATGATGTTCTGTTTTTTATGTGCTGTGGTTAGGGGTTGTGTGATTAGTGGTTTTTTGTTGTGTTTGTTGTGAGTGAGGGGTTGTGTAGTTTTGATATATTGTTTTTTTGATATTTTTGTAGTTTACTTATTGTGTGATGGTTATACATGTGAGATATAAATGATGAAATTGAGGTGCTGCCGAGTTGATGGGTGCAGCACACCAACATGGCATAAGAGTAGAGATACAATATGTACAAGCCTGCACGTATATGTCACATGTCCTAGACACTTAAATAAATAAAAAAAAAAAAAAAAAAAGAGAGAGAAAGAAGAGAAAGAGGATATGGGACACAAATCTGACCCTACATACAGAAGAAAAGTAATCAGCACCTGATGTCATCCTCATTGGCAAACATAATCACTGCTCGAGCATTAGGTGTTTCTAGCAGGCGTTTGATAATTTTTTCAAATTCTCCAGGTCTTGGTTCACGTGGGATTTTCTGTGACTGAGCAATGCAAACACCACCTATTTAAAAAAAAAAAGGGCGGGGGGAGGGGTGATTCAGGAAGAGCATTTATTTAATTAGCAAACTCAATTAGCTACTTTATAAAAGCACATAATTCTGTATGAATATTATTTCTCAAAATATGTGTCACTCTCACCTATTAAGAGCAAATTGTGTTTGTTTGCATTATAATATATTCACCAAATAAATGACAATAATTATTAATCAGACATGGGTTTCTTTCCCAAAATTTAAACATTATTTTTGTGGATATATCTAAGAAAACCAAGATGTATAAGATGTGTGATGAGAGTCAAAAGGTGGAAAGAGGAAGGGCTGTTATGATTTATGCAACATAAGCCAAAGGACAAGTGACAGAATTAATAAAAGTATGAGTATGTCTTATAGTTGAGACCCTTATTAAGTAGCAAGGTCCTTTTGCTACTTTTATTTACTAGTAGACTTCTCTTAAAGTTAATTAAAGTTAATTTCATTGTATAGCTAATAGAACTGCAGCAAGATCCTCATGCATCAGCATAACAATGTCTTATGAGACAAGTGTTCTTCAAGACTATATAAGACACAGGCAAACCCCAAAGATGCCAACTCTTGATTGACGTACATCTCCACTATGAAAATGGCAGAAATACTATCTCATTTTCACTGTAAATAAAAAGAAAGAACCTTATTTTGGCCTCTCCTTCTTAGGCAATGAGGGACAAAAGAGAAAAGTATAGAAAAGATCTCTGCCTCTGAGCTGGGGTAGGAGCAGAAGAAAGAGGTTCCCCCAATTGCAGTGAAACAGAGAGATAACATTCTGAAACTAGATGAGAAAGCAATACTAGCAATAGGTTTCAATTGCATTATGGTATAAAAAGTATTTTTTGAAGTCAGCTAAGAATTAAATCGCCATTTATAGCATTGCTTCAGTAGGCAAAGGCATTTTTACTTCCAAACAATTGACAATGCACTCAGTCATCCAACTGTTATTGCATGCCATTATACTCTATGCACTGGGCTCAACATTGGAAATGCACAGTCTAATCCAGGAGTTACCATCTAGTCTGGGAAATAGGCATTTGAATAAGTTACCATGGAATAGATAATAAAGTATATAATTAATAGGATATTCAATATAATCAGAACACAGAAGAAGGAGTAACTAAAGTGCTTGAGAGAGCTGAATTTTAAAGAGCAAATATACATCCATGTGGGGACAAAGTGGAACATGTCTGGTGGAGGCCACAGTATGTAAAAACCTAGCACAATCATGGCCTATGGTAGAGACTGGCTGGGTCTGAAGTTGGAAACAATGACCAGGTCCAGCTTGAGAATGGCTTTGTTAGACGTGCCAAATTCTGTAGTCTGAATGTTAATATGTTAAAACTTAATCCCCAGTGTGAAAGTATTAGGAGATGGGACTGTTGAGAGGTGACCAGGTCATGAAAGTGGAGTCCTTATGAATGGGATTAGTGTCCTTATAATAAAGACTCCAGAGATATTTCTTGCACCATCTGCCATGTGAGGACACCGCAAAAAGACACTGAACCAAGAAGAGGGCCCTCATCAGCTCTTGACCATGCTGGCACCTTGATCTCAGACCTTCAGCCTCCAGAACTATAAAAATAAATTACTATTGATTAAGCCATCCAGTATATGATAATTTTTATTTTTATTTTTTTAGATATGGGGGTATCACTCTGTCACCCAGGCTGCAGTGCAGTGGCCAGATCATAGCTCACTGTAGCCTCAAAGCCCTAGGCTCCAGTGATTTGCTCACCTCATCCTCCGGAGTAACTAGGATTACAGGCACATGCCACCAAAACCGCACCAGTCTCCTATAATAATTTATTATGGCAGCCCAAAGAGACTAAGACATCAAATAACTTGGACTTTATTCTGAAAACAAGGGGAATCCATTAGGTTCATCAGCAGGAGAAGTACGTGCTGAGCTTTATGCTTTAGGTAGACTTTCAAAGAAGAAAAGTCTGGTAGCCAAATGATAGATTTCCAGGGCTCTGTGATCAAACCTAACACATACAGCAGATGTATGACTAACTAGTGCTAGCACATAAAACTATTTTTCTTATAAGTTAGAGAACATTCAAAATTATGCCTATAATAGCAGGACTCTTAGTAACCTTATAATACACATTCCAGGGGTGGGAATTGTCCATAATACACAGATTGGGCTGTGTCACTGCCTGCAGTTAGCTAGTCTACTGATACACCACTACTAGTGGTGATAATTGATTCATTCCTTCAGTAAATATTTCTTGAGTGCCCAGTATCTGCCAGATACTGTGTGGGTGCTGTGGACACAATGGTGAATAAAAGAAATTCTCTAAGTTCACAGAATTCAGAAATATTATGGGTAAATCAGGCCTAATGCAAAATAAAAAGAAAGAAGAAGAAGAGAAAAAGAAGGGAGAGGAGAAAGAAGAGGAGCAGGAGGAGGAGGAGAAAGAGGAAGAGGAAGGAGGAGGAGGAGGAGGGAGTGGAAGAGGAGGAAATGGAAGGAGGAGGAGCAAGTGGAAGGAGGAGGAAGAGATGGAGGAGGAAGAGGAAGAGAAAAAAGGAGGAGGAGGATGAAGAGGAAGAAGAAAGAGGAGGAAGGAGGAGGAGGAAGGAGGAGGAGGAGAAGAAGGAAGCAGAAGTAGTAGAAGCAGAAGCAGAAGAAGAAATAATACATAATTATAAAGTATAATGAGCCCTGTGAGGAAGAGCAAACGAATTTAATTTAGATTGAGGACTGCTCAGGGAAAGACACCCTAAAGTGGTGTAATATAGTCGAGATCAAAAGGATAAGAGCATGGGAAAGGGCAGCAAAGGGCCAATGGAGTCAACGAATGAGGGCGAGAGGGGTGGGCAACAAAAATGAGATGGACATAAGGGTCAGATTGCAAGGGCCTGTGGAAGACTAGGAATAATTAAATGCTTAACTTTCTCACTAAATGTTTATATTTCTTTGATCTTTAAGTGGCCCATAAGAATATATCTCATGTATGAGCATTGCACTCCATGGAAGAAAAACAGATGAGGATCACTGATACAGACTGCAGCCTGAAGTGGGATGAACAGGAGGCAATGAACCCAGGCAGGAGGTATTGGAATAAGCAGTGGGAAATGATGACTGAGCCAGTGCTACTGGTGCTGGGGAGGAGCAGCTGGAGCTAAGGCAGAATCTCTGAGTTCGAGTCAATGGAGCTTTGTACTGATTTGATGTAAGTAGCGAAGCAACGGGAAACCACGAAGTATGACACCAAGGATTTGGTCTTTGTGACCAGTTATGTGATGGTATCATTAAACAAGTGGGAAATCCAGGAGGATAAGGAGGAGAAAATAATGATTTTGATTGGAGGCAGGCTGTCTTCAAAATATGCATGGAATGTCAAACTGAAAAAGTGAATCTGGAGCTAAAGAGAGAGAAGGGAAATGTAATACTTTTGTTAGGGGCTGATAGGTTAGGTAACTGAAGTGTTGTGGGGCAAAGAGGTCACTGAGAGAGAATATTTAAATCAGCAATAGCAAAGGTGAATTCTAGAACTCTGAAAAAAATCACCAGGTTTGGAGGAGGAAAGGAGTGATTACGTATTTTGAGAAAACTTTTGGAATGAAGTCTAGAGGTAAGTTGAAGACTGTGTATAATTTCTTTAAAATGCAAACAAACAAACCTCTGTGAGTGGAAACATTAGATAACTGCAAAAATGTAACACTAAGTAACACTCTCCAGGGAACAATATCTGTTTCAAAAGATGACTGCCCTTTTAATTAAATTGCCATGATTACTTAAACATCCCATTAAAGGCATGTTATATGCTGAGTATCATTCTGAGACTGTTACTGACTCTGTAGCCATAAAAAATTAAGTTCTGAAAATTTTTATTATGACTGTTTCAGAAGAAGCAAACAAGCAATCCAAACATAGTTTAGTCTGAATTCATTGATTTATTTATTCACGATGGACCTATTAAACATTTTTGTTTGTAAAGAGCTGAGTTCGCTGAGTTGAATTTTAACATAGCTTAAACCCATTTCACTTTTTACTATTCCCATACCACACCTCATATCTTTCAACCTGGTCAGTTTGTATTTTCCTGGAAAGAGGCACTGGAGTATTAATCTATTTAAGCTGAACAAATGCTTGTAGAGAACCTGTTTCACATGGCATTGTGCTGTTTGGTGCCTGTAGATATTTTATTAAAGTGTAGATTGATTATTTATCAAATGATTATAGTTAGAAGACTGGGATTATTTCCTGAACCCTGATACCCATTCACACTTTCTTTCTTCCTGTCAGTCAAAAAGTCAGACAGCTAATCTATTCGTAAGCACTCATGGTCTACCATGTTTCAGGAGTTACAGACAAAGACTGCCAGTCTTCAGCAGTTATGATATAATTGAATGACAATGCGTACACATAAGAAACATCAGACAAGGGTGTAAATTAGGTAACACAGATAACAGCATAAGATATACCACAGTTCAGTCATAAATGACAAATAGGTCATCCCCTAAAATAGTCCTATGACTTCATAAGAGGAAGGGGTCATTACATACTGTTAGAATTTGGTTTTAAAAATCCAATGAAATTCAAAGATTCAGACCTCATCAAAGATACGTTTTCCATACAATACTCCACATCCATTGCTTGACTTTTTAAAGAGACTCTCTATCTTGATTTAAATTCCTGGGGTGGGTGGGTGGAAGAGAAGTTGCCCTTCATCAAATAATTTATCCACCACATCTACTCTTCCATGTCTCACTCTGAAAGATTACTAATTGTATACAATTCAAGGGACATTAACTTTCCTATTCTGCAGGGATGTTCCTGTTCTATAATTTTTAAAGCTTAGTACTTACAGGGAAAATGTTATATTAAGGAATTTATAATTGGGTGTTTTCTAAAATTTCCTGGCTAGTTTCCTTGAAGCCTGTGTATTTTTTTCCTTCTGGTTACTTAACAATAATTTAAAGATCATTTATTGAATTTAGCACTTCATGTACACTTTACAATACACATGATCACTCCTTTCCAGTCTCATTTACTCAATGACACCATCTCTATTCCTAATGGCAGAACTTGAAGGTTTGTATCATGACCATCTTTCTGACAAGGAAAATGAGAAACAGGGGTACCAACAGCTTGCAAGATACTGAAATCCAGGTTCAAAACCAGATTTGTCTGCCTCTACATCTAGATTTCTTCCATCATCTTGCCCATCCACAATTGACTATACCTGTGGCTTTATGATTTAGTGACTGCAAATGATTGATGCATAAGATAAAACATATTTAAAGACTTGTTTTTTAAAACGCTGCCAGTTGTCCCTTGTAAATCTAATTGACAGCTACATAAATACAGTCCTTCTGTTGAGTAATAAGAGCTTAATTAAGATACTTGGAATTCATGCAGATTATAGAAGTGACTTAAAGCTCTCCAGCATATAGCCAGTCTACCCTCCAAACTTCCCAGCTGTTTCTGTTGATGCGTGTTCTCAGGAAGATTTTTCTGAGGTTCTTGTCTCCTACTTCTTTTGTACTGCAGCAATCATAATAATTTTAATTTTACTTTTTTTTGTTACTTCTTTTTCCTTTTCTTCTTCAATTAGAAATCTATGAGTATTGAACCTTATCTTTCAAATTTATCAGTATACCCCAACACGTATCACTGTGTTTGGTACACAGACTTCAACAAACATTTGTTGAATGAATAAATGCAAGACTTGTGATAGGTACTTCTAGGATAGAGAAATAGAAATGAGACAGTCCTGCTTTCAAAGACTTCTCCATCAAGTAGGGGAACAAATAGCTATATGTAAATATATGTTTAAAAGTAGATGTCATTAAAAGAAGTAAAAAAATTATACATATGGGTCATGACTATGCAGAGGAAGTTGTCACTGAAATGGGATCTGCCTCCCAAAATAGTTTCTATTAGGGTACCATGAATTAGAATACTACCTAGGCCTTAGTGTATTCATCTGTAGAGCGGCATTAGAATTTCCTCATATTGATACAAAGGCAAATTTGTAAACAATGCCATTTCAGAATTTTTACCTCTGTAGAAGGCTGAGACTTGTGGGTGAGTGGTCAGGTGTCTCAGATATGAGAGATAAAAGGCTTGTATGTATTGATTTGCTAGTGCAGAGAGATGGTGGAATGAGAAAGAAAACATATTTGTCAGAAGACCTGAGGGTGGCCCCATGTAATCTTGAAAAGTCTCTCATTTCTCAGTTTCCTCATCTCTGTAATGAGGTTCATAATAACTATCTCTCAGGTATACTGTGAGAGTTCATTTATAAACGGTAAATTTCTATGCTAATGTGGCACATTATTATCAGTGTTAATAACAGTAATAATCATAACCAGACAATAATCATCACCAATACTGAGAGACTTGATATTCAGCCCTAAAACACTGGTTTTTCAACAGATCATATTTTTGAACCCTTCACCATTTTATATGTAGTATTATCAAATATCCTAAATTCTGAAAAGTGATCCTTGCTCACCTGCCTGTGCCAATAGATGAAATGACTAGGTTTCACTGTTGATTTCATTGTTGATTACAATGTGATTGGGACAATTTTAAGGTGAGAGAATGGGAAAAGTTATTTATATTCTTCTCCCATCCCCCAGTTCCTACCTCCAAGAATTAATTCTCCTTTCAAATGGATTCCATAAGTAGTAAAGATTTGGCTCAAATATCTGAGTTGAAATTAGAATTTAACTCTTTAATAAAATGGTTAAAACTATTAAAATATTAATGGTGCCAATTGGGTTAAGCAAAAGTTGTTATGGAAACAAGCACATGTTGTTTCATTCAAACATGTGTGCTACGTTTTTAAGAGGTTGGAATCTAATGTGTTGAGATAATACTGTTGGACTCTCCTAGAAGTAGACCTCAGAAGGAGTTTGAAATGCACAAAATTTGCTCTTGGCATCTACCTGATGGAGGGCTCCAGGGAAGCAGAGAAATCCAGGCAGAGAAATCCAGCTGGCTATGGCCCAGTGACAGGCTGCTGACACCACAAGCTCTGAGGCTAGAATGGCCCTCAGAGTTGCTTTAAAACAGGCCACAAAGGCCAGGCCATTATACCTCCACATCAATCAGCGTGATGATTCATTTTATGCATCAGTTTGACTGGGCCACAGGCTGCCCACATAGCTTGTTAAACATTATTTCTAGGTGTGTCTGTGAGGTTGTTTTCAGAAAAGATTGGCTGGAGCGGTGGCTCATGCCTGTAATCCCAGCACTTTGGGAGGCTGAGACGGGTGGATCACGAGGTCAGGAGGTCGAGACCATCCTGGCTAACACGGTAAAACCCCGTCTCTACTAAAAATATTTTTAAAAATGAGCCAGGAGTGGTGGCAGGTGCCTGTAGTCCCAGCTACTCAGGAGACTGAGGCAGGAGAATGGCGTGAACCCGGGAGGCGGAGCTTGTAGTGAGCCTAGATGGCACCCCTGCACTCCAGCCTGGGCAACTGAGCGAGACTCCGTCTCAAAAACAAACAAGAAAAAAAAAGAGAAAAGATTAGCACTTGAATTAGTGGACTGAATAAAGCAGATTACCTTCTCCAATGCAGGCTGGGATAATTGAGGGCCTAAATGGAACAAAAATGTAGACCAAGGTTGAATGAACTCAACCTGACTGCTTGAGCTGGGACATTGATCTTCTCCTGCCCTCAGTGCCTCTGGCTCTCCCGCATTCAAACTATACCACTGGCTTTCTTGGGTCTCCAATTTGCAGACAGCAGATTGTGAAACTTTTCAGGCTCCATAATTGTGTGAGCCAGTATCTGACAACAAATCTTTTTGGTTCTGTTTCTCTGGAGAACCCTGACCAATACAATGAGTCATCAGATCTGGGCCACTCTGGAAGAGGGGAAGGTGACCTTGGGCAAGGCCTCTAGCCAGGGCAGTCCCACACGGGGTTCAGAGCTGAAGACTGCCTATCTATAGCACTCCCAGAAATAGGAATAACAGGTCCTGCACTGATGGGATCCTGAAGGTCAATTCACCATATGTACATTAGTGTTAATAATGTATAATTGAAATGTATACAAAAATGAAGATACCATTTTTCTGAAACAATAGCATACTATTGTTTGCCTTATAAGGCAAATAATTAATAGAATGCTATTTTTTAATGTTAAAACTCCCTTTCAGAGACGTCTTGTTGCACAAAGAAAGGCAATCTATACAAACGGTAGAAAACTGGAATTGTAGCCAGCAAAAATAGGAGAAATAGGACCTTTCTGGTATTTCAATAAAGATGTTTTGTTAAAACAATCTAAAAGGATAAAGAACTATGTTTTAGTTGTTGCTCATTTATAAGACAAAAATCTCTATTAATAATAGAGCAGGAGAAAAATAAAACAAGAAACAATGTCACGGCACCAAGTTCCAACTGTGATGGAAATTGAGGATTAACTTATTGTGATGAAATTACTTACAAAGCTCTGTATAGAATACTGTGTGCTTTTTAAAAAAACAACATGAGTACAGTATTATCAGTATCTCAAGTTGGTTCACAATTTCCATCAAATTAAATTCTACATAAATCAACTCAAGTCTCTGGTTATACAATTTGTTAGCCACATGGCAGACTTTGGTTTTGGAGTACAAATAAGCCAACAAAATTACCATTTTATCAATTGTTAAAGAGAATGACTAGAATATTGGTTAAAAATGATTAGACTTACAGTTTGCCCATAAGAATTTTGCCTAGAATTAAACATTTTTTGATCTAATAAAAATGTGATACAGCCCATCCACCATTATTTATTTCTTATGAACATGCCTTCAGATAATAGCAATGAGCAAAACAAAATAACCAGGTGTTTTTTTTAAGGCAACAGAAACATATAAGCTCTCTGCCCTAAATATCCTTAGCATCATTTATATTTCCATCTTTCTGAAGACATAAGTAAACTAACAATTTGACCTAAAGTAATTGGTCCTTTAGTGGTAGTTGAGTAAAATTTGTTCTATGGTTTAAATAAGTGTAATCACGCCTCCTGTAACAATATTTTCACCTCCTCATGTGGTGTAAAACTGGGACTTAGCAGCAAAGTGCACAACATGAAACTGTAAGTTTATCAGCTTAAAGTGTACTTTGCAAAAGAGAAGATTTATCTCGCACATCACTGTAAAGAAAAAGTGTTATCTCTAACAACATGGATTAAAAGAGCAAAACTGCACTTATATTTATGTTCATTTTCTCTTTCTCACTTTCAAACATTTTATACTTTTTCCTCTATCAAATGCCATGTGGAATCTTAAGGGGACTCTGAAAAGCAATGCAATGAAGGAATGATACAGAAGAGGCATGCACTACCATGCATGGGGAAGTAAAGACAATCCACTATGCAATGGGACTGCAACAGAAGCAGACACTTCTCAAAAGAAGACATACAGCTGGCTAACAAACCCATGAAAAAAGTGCTCAACATCACTGGTCACAGAGAAATGCAAGTCAAAACCACAATGAGACATCATCATACACCAGTCAGAATGACTATTATTAAAAGTCAAAAAATAACATGTTGATGAGGCTACAGAGAAAAAGGAGCACTTACACAGTGTTGGTGGGAATGTAAATTAGTTCAGCCACTGTGGAAAGCAGTATGAAGATTTCTCAAAGAACCAACAACAGAACTACCATTCAACCCAGCAACCCCATTACTTGGTATCTACCCAAAGGAAAAGAAATTGTTCTACCAAAAAGACACATGCACCTGTATATTCCTCATAGCACTATTACAGTAGCAAAGATGTGGAATCAACCTAGGTGCCCATCAGCAGTGGACTGGATAAAGAAAATGTGGTAGATATACACTGTGTAATGCTATACAGCCAGAAAAAAGAATGAAATCTTGTCCTTTGCAGCAACGTGGATGCAGCTAGAGGCCATAATCCTAAGCAAATTAATGCAGAAACAGAAAACAAAATACTTCATGTTCTTACTTGTAAGTGTGAGCTAAATCTTGGGTACACACAGACATAAAGATGGGAACCATAGACACTGGGAACTCCAAAAGGATGGAGGGAGTGGGGCAAGGGCTGAAAACTTCCTATTGGGTACTATGTTCATCATCTGGGTGATACGATCAACAGAAACCCAATCCTCAGCATCACACAATATACTCTTGTAACAAACCTGCACATACACCCCCCAAATCTACAATAAAATAGATACTTTTAAAAAAATAAAATCATAATTAAAAAGTAAAGAAAGGACCTTGGCACAGAGAGCCCCTTTCCTGCTGTCTGCAGATGTACTCTGAGAGAGATGCTGTGATCTGGAGGTGGATTGGGTCTAGGCAGGTTCACACTGGGCTCTCACTCAGCCACAACTCACCACAGATCCGGAGGTCTGCTCAGAGGAACAGAGGAGTGGGGTGAATATGAATCTCATCTCTGGGGTCAAACTTCCTAGGTCGAAATCCTGACCCTTCTCTTCTTAGCTATGTGAGACTGGGTAAGTGAGGTGGCTTCTTTGTACCTCTGTCCCTCATCTGAAGATTGAGAGGATGCCACCCAAATGGGCTTTGTGAAGAGACTCAATAGACACTCAACACATTATGTTTTCCTCAGAAAACACCTGTTAGTTGTAAATTGTTTAAAATTAAAATCAACAGCCCCCACACAGAAACAGTGACTGTCTCTCATCAAGTGATATTCACCTGCATTACTTCTAGAAACCTCAAATTTCATTCCCCAAGTATACACAGAATCACATCTCATACTAGAGATTCCTCAAGGGGGATATAGAGTCAGCTGCAGAAAGCTGCATAGTTAGAAGAAAAACTTACGCTCACCACAATAGAAAGGAATGTCTGATATGTTGCCTCTTCTTACCTCTTCCTTTGAATTAGAAATGTCTAAGGAGACATAGGTATAGGAACTTGGAAAGATTCAGAGAAACAAAGAAAGAAATATGAAAGAAGAGAACCAGGAAGGGGAAAGGGGAGAAGAGAAATGGTGTCAGGGGAGAATGAAAGAGAACAAGAGTAGAAAGAGGAGAGCTGAGAGAGAACACCCAGTCCAGAGGTATCTATGGAACTGGGCAGAAAAGGAATTCTCTGTAGGGTCAAGAAAGCAATTGCGAGGTGAGGAACAATTGGAGAAGGAGCACTTGACTAGGTTTAAATGAATTTCATTAATGTGTTATGTGCATTTGTATTTTTTTGGATTATTTTTGGTGAGTAATTTGTGATCTTTATTTTGTTCTGTCTGTTTATTTGTTTTTGCCATTTCAAATTAGGTTCCCAGATTCTGGAGTGAAAAATATGACAGGAAAGTTTCAGAAGAGAAAATTAACTCCCTCTAAATGCTCAAATGACCAATATGAACAGACTCTCGGACATATTTTCCAGCCCATTGCCTGGAAAAACCATTTTGACAAAGACAATATTGAAATCAAAGTGAGCACTGTTTAAATTTCTTACCTGTTCTGGACTTTAAAAAAAAAACAAAAACAAAAAACCAGCATTAGACTTTGAATTAAGCTCATTACAGAATTAATAATTTCATTACAGAACTGTACCAATTAAATACCCCAGTGTATCTCTAAGTCTAGTGAAGCCTGATATCTGTGAACACTCACTGGATGTGTGACAAATACATGAATAAATGAGAAGCCACTGTTTCCTGATATAGTGAAATTATCTAATAGATAAGCATATCCATGTTTTAAAACCAACATCATTCAGAAAAAGGCAAAGTATCTTGGTATCTGTGTTATATGTGTACATATCATAAAGTCATTTCCAAGTCATAAAGGTATTTCCAAATACCTTCTGCAGATAGGACATTCTCAACAGTACATCAACAGCAGCTATTAGAGCTTGAAATCTATGTGCACTGTTCTACTCAGCACCAAGTAATATCTGATTCTACTTATCAGCATTACCTGTATTTTGCTATGTATTAGCTTTCAAACAGTGAGGGGTCCTTTTCAACAGATACAAGGATTGAGATTCTCAATTTAAGAAAGAAGAAACTGATAGCAGAAAGGTCATTCTTATTTTAGCCAAATAACCCTTCTGAGCAAGGGTTGTACAATGACCAATGTATGGCAGTAACCAAACTATGAAATGAACTTCAGAGAACAAACATCAGCACCCAAAGCAGTTAAAAACTCAGTCTTTCAAGGAAATGCAGGTAACACGTAGTGTTTCCCTAGGTAATGCAAGATCATTCCCTACCGGAGGATTTGATCCATGTGCTTAGTACATAAAAGGGTTAAAAATGCAGTTATGTTTTAACTTTTGGATACTACTAAAAGAAAGGATCGTGAATAGATATGTCTTAGATAGCAAGCCCTCTAACATTTTCTTGGGCTCCAGGGACAATCCTATCCTGGCCTCCCAAGTAGCTAGGACTACAGGTGCGTGCCACCATGCCCGGCTAATGTTTTTGTTTTTTGTGGATATAGGGGTCTCGCTATGTTGGCCAGCTGGTCTTGAACTCCTGGCCTCAAGCAATACTACTGCCTCTGCCTCACAAAGTGCTGGGATTACAGGTGGGAGCCACCATGCCCAGCATAATTCTTTGAAGAACTCTTGTCAAAATACATTTTGGACTAGATTTTATTCAAAATAGAAGACAATTAGTAGCTTGAGAGGCAAGAACATCCTCCAACCACACACACACACACACACACACACACACACACACACACACACAATTCTATTACCTTTTCCTTAATGAAAGATCTACTTTTAGAACAAATAGAAAATAATAATATATTTGAACAGAAAAACACTATTTCACTAATGTTTTAATATCTAATTTCAGCCTCATAATATCCTAATGCTATCAGGTTAGTAGGGTAAACATTTTAAATTTCTTTTTACATGGAAAAAACTGTCCCCAAAATCACATGGCTATTGAGGAGTCAAATGCAAACCTTGTGAACCTAATCCTAATAGCGAATAATTACCGCACTTTGCTGTTATCTCTCAATAATTGTCTCCTTGGTCATTAGGTCGCCTCAATGTACATAATTAAATACAACATCAACAGGTAAGGTGGTATATTCAAAATGTGAACTTCAAAGTTTTACATCATCAAGGCTGCATAGTTTAGATAAATGTTTTTTGGTCTGGTTCAAGTTGGACAGAAATTTCATTGACTGACATCCTCTCAAAAGAGCCTATTGCAAGCTATTTTCTCCATAAACCCGGGTCTGCCTGTCATCCCTCATGGAGCATTAGCTGAGCTCTTGCTACATGCTGAGCTCTCTGTTAGAATCTGGAGTTACATGAATGAATAAGAAAACACAGTCCCTCATCTTCAGGAGATAACAGTAAACAACACAATATGTAAGCAGATATTACAATTTGATGTGAGAAATGCTATAATATAGGGCAGCCTAGGGACAAAAGACCAAGAAAATGGAATTTGGCAACTGTAAGTAAGATTCACTGGCTCTTGCCAGAGACCTTGGAATTACACAGTCAGAGAAGCAAAAGAATAGTTGTATGATACACTGATATGCGTCAGAATCAACAAGTCAGAAAACATTTCAGAAGTGAGATTATGCTTGATTCAGCCAGCCAAAAAGCAGCAAAATCTATTTCTAATGGATACTACCAGTCCACAGAGATGCATATTTCCTTTGACAGTGTTGTCATTAAATATGATGTAATAAACACCCTGTTTTCTGTACAAAAGGAGATTTAATCTTACTTTTCCACAATAAGAAGCAGACAACTCATGTTACTGTAGAAGGAATACAGAAAAAAAAAATTACGTTAACCATTAAAATGACCACTGGAAGAGGAAACAGGAACATATCAATCCTAAGAATAAAGGATTTCAGCTGGACTCAGTAAAATGTAATCACAACTAAACAAACAGCTATCTACAAGGCTTTATTTCAATGTTAAAACACATCAGAACTTGTGAGAATAGGTTTTTAAAAATTTATTCCTATTACTGGAAATTCTGAAAATGTGCAAGCCAGGTCAATATTGCATAATTTAAAGATGCACTTTCAAACAATCTTTTACTGAAACCAAAAACATCTACATTCTCAGTGTTATAGGAAATAGAGCAGGTGTTTTATAACATTCTGCATTAAATGGTATTGTTTATCTAAGGGGGTTCTTAGAAAAGAACATTAAGCTTTCAACAATCCCAACATCATCCAAGAGCAAAAATGAAAACCGATCAGAACTGCAAATAACAAAAGGATAACAATTTGTTACTTCATAAATTTCTGTGATATAATTTCTATAATTTCCGTTCATGCAGTGACTTCCAGATAAAACTCATTCTCCTTGCAAATGCATTATAGCCTAACCATATGTAACATGTAAATATCTACAAATGAAAAGAAGCTTAGCTTGTTAAAAAAAAAAAAAAAAAAAAAAAATCTTTTTAAAAAAAAAAAAAAAAAAAAAAAAAAAAGATCCTGGAATATAAACAGAGTAACAGAAGCACTCATTCGAGTTCACTTATGGCATGCTATCCTCTTCTCATCCCTGCAGTGGAGCACACCCATGTTCCCTCTGCATGACCCTGGGCAAGATATATAACTTTGTGGCTATCAGTTCCTTCATCTGTGAAAAGAAGGGTGCTTGACAGGATGATCTCAAGATGCCTTTGGATTTCAACATTTTGTGTTTCTATGAATATACCACATAGCTGCCTCCCATGAGTACTGTGAATTATGTAAGTTCTAATATGGGAATAGAACATCATGTAAAATACAATAAATTGCTTTTTGAAAAGCCTAGAGGAGATGAACTAGAGGGTACATCAGAAAACTTTTCCAATTCAAAATTATAAATCCTGACTTCACAAGTCAAAGCATGACTGGGGATCTTACAAACATATTTTCTGTAAGAGTATTGCAGCCTTGGTCAGGTGCTAGGGGTCTGATGACCAGTTCATTGGAGCACTATAGTTCTCTTGTCAGTTCAAAGAAAAAATGGAAGGAGTGTGGGGGAATAGGCTGAAGATGAAGACAACAATGGCTTCCATTTTACTATTCAATAATAGCCTCGCTTTTCCTCTCCTCATCCATTTCTCGCTCCTATTTATTGATCCTGCTCAACTTTCCCTTTCTCTCCCTTGCTTTTCCTTCTCTTACTCTGTCTTTCCCATTTTAAAAACCTGAAAATGGAGATGAGTCACCTGATACAGCACCCTTTCAATTACTTCCGTCCTGTTACCCTGAGACTCACTAATAGCAGCAGCAAAAAAAGAAAAGACTGTTGCATGGCCTGGCCTCTTGTTGAGCATGGAAAACAGAACACATTCATTTACCTCCATGTTATGAACTGAATGTCTGTATACCCATAAAATTGACATGTTGAAGCCCTACCCCTCTGATGTGATAGTATTACCTTTAGGAGATAATGAGGTTTAGATGAAGTCATGAGAGTAAGATTCCCACATGGGATTAATGTCCTTAATAGAAGAGGAAAGATCAGGCTGATCGATCTCTCTCTCTCTCTCTCTGTCTCTCTCTCTATATATCTCTGTCTCCATTCACCATGTGAGAACACAGTGAGAAGGCCATCGTCTGCAAGCCAGGAAGACAGCTTTCACCAAGAACCCAACCAGGCTAACATCCTAATCTCAGACTTTCCAGCCTCCAGAATTGTGATAAATAAATGTCTCTTGTTTAAGCCACTCAGTTTATGGTATTTTGATTTAGCAACCTGAGCTAAGACACTCTAATTCCTCCAAATACCCAACTAAATTGTCTAGTATAAAAAAAGTGGGGAAAAGAGGAGAGAAATGTCATCAATGTTTTGAAAGCTGAAAAGCAGATGATTACCAAGTCGCATTGACTTAACAGAATAGAAAAAGCTCAGTGAGAGCCCACAAGGAGCAGGACTGGGGCTGAGGCCAACAGAAACAAAGCTAGTGTTCCACTTAACATGATGAAGGCCCTAGAGTGGAGGTACCAGAGACTCCAGAAGGTGGGGTTGAAAATGGATTTGGTTGAAAATCTCTCAAGTCCCTTCCCTCAACTCCAGTCCCTCTGCACAGAAGATCGGAGAGTCATTTTCTGTAAAGGATGAACTCAGGGACATCAAACACAGCTAAAGACATAGCGAGTTTCTATAGAACAAAAGTCTGCACACTGAATAGATAGTCCCTGGTCCACTCTCCCTGTTTAGCATCCAGACTGCAGTAGCCTAACTTACCTCCACCCACCCACCCCTGCCCCCACTAAACCCCATACAGAAAATTGGAAGAGTCTTCTCTGGAGAATCTGGCCCAAGGGTGATGACATACTGATACTCATCTATGGATGTCTCCCAACTAAATAACCAGTTCTACCTGCTCAAGCTAAAGTAAAGCCCACTGGCCAATGACTTTGTCCTCGCTTCCAGGGCTCACAAACACCATGTCAGCACCTTACTCTTAATTTCACAGCAGACATTTGAGAGGAGCCTCTACTGTGAAAGTCAGAAACCAAAACAAACAGAAGAGATAAACTCAAAGGACACAGAAATAAGACATACATAGATAACTTCAAGAATATTAATATCCTCAGAGAAAAGAAGTGTGTCCATGCAACAAGAATAGGAGGCTAAAAATACAAACATTCAGAGGGCAAGAAAGAGCTCCTAGAAATGAAAAAGGAAAAGATAGATAGAAATATCTCAATAGATTAGGTATAAGAGCAAGTTGAGAAAATATTTCAGAAAGTAAAACAAAGGAAAATGATCATAAAATTAGAGAATTCATTCGAGAGGCTTAACTTTCCAATTTTGAAATCCCCAAAAGAGAAAATAAAGAGAGGCCATTACCAAAGAAAAATTTAAGAATATTTCTGAGAACTGAAGGACAAGAATTTTTGGATTGAAAATATTTACAAAATGCCAGCAAAATGAAAAGAGAAGGAAGGGGAGGGAAGAAAACCCTGTATGAAGGAACATTAACACAAAATTTTAAAACACTCATGAGTAAAAGATTACAGAAAAGGATTAAGGCTCACAATGGTTTCAGGATTTTCACAGCAATAATGTGAAGTCAGAAGAAAATGGGGCAACACCTTCAAAATGATAAGAAAAAATGAGTTTTATTTGAAATGAAAAGAAAGCAAGCCAAACTATATATCAAGTGTGTGGGTAGAATAAAATCTATTTCAAATATGAAGAAAGCTCAAAAAATCGTTTACCTTCCATGCACACCTTTTTTAGGAAGCTCCTCAGGGATGGAAGGAAGCTTTCCAATCAAGGATGGAAACAAGAACGAACGAGACCCAGAATCCAAGTAGCAGGGAATTCAGCACAGGAGAAAGAAAGGGGATTTCTCAAAGTAATGATGAAGAGAAGCAGAGTTAACAGCCATCAAAGGTCCAAAGATCATCCCACCCAGATTAGAGGAGGGAAATGGAAGTCTCCAGAAGACTCTCCAAGAAGAAAAGAAAAGAAACTGAATGGATGGGCTGTTTGAGGTGTTTGGATATACTGAAAGCATATGTACAGTTCTGTCAAAGTTTGAGGATGAATTGGTAAGTTATATAGAAATCTAAGCATATGACAAAGCAAGAAATGATTAATTTCAGGAAAAACAAAATGTTTAAGAATAGAAATGGTATTTTAGTACACTATCTAGACTAACTGTAACTTCAAGTGCAGAATCATAATACAAGCACTGAATACTAATTAAATCAGAATTATGACACAATCCTACTGGAAAGATTGGAGGAAAGGAAGTGTATGTGTGTTCATACGCATATCCATATACAATGTGTGTATTGTGGGGAGTTAAGTCATCATCTTCCGTAGTAGACAGACAATCAAAATGAAAGTTAAAAAAAATCAAGAAATAGCAACATACAAATGTTATGTGAAAAGTGGAGACAAATAACCAGAAAAAGAGCTAAAGGGGTTGGAAACAATTGTTCTTGGAGATAAAGATTCAAAAGTAGGGGGAGGGCAGTGGGTTTCTGTTAAGTCCAGTAGCACTGTATACAATATCACTTGGGTACAATACACGTTTGGGGCCCTGATTTTTAAGGGCATTAAGTGGGAGTGGGGATGATATGGTTTGGATGTGTCATCACCCAAATCTCATATTGAAATGTAATCCCCAATGCTGGAGGTGGGGCCTGGTGGGAGGTGATTGGATCACGAGGTCAGAGTTCTCATGAATGGTTTAGCACCATTCACCCTTGCTACTGTACAGTAAGTGAGCTCTCACAAGATCTGGTTGTTTAAAAGTGTATAGCACCTCCCCCTCCCTCTCTTGGTCCTGCTCCCGCCATGTAAGACTGTTCCCACTTTCCCTTCCACCATGAGTAAAAGCTCCAAGGCCTCCCCAGAAGCAGATGCCACTATGCTTCCTATTCAGCCTGCAGAATCATGAGTCAATTAAACCTCTTGTCTTTATAAAGTACCCACTCTCGCGTATTTCTTTATACCAGTACAAGAATAAACTAATACAGAGGAAAAAGAGTTTAAAGACAGCAAGATACTTTTAGTCCTATATGTTAGGGAAGCATCTTCTGTAACCAGGTTTCTCTTTAAAACTTTTCTGCACCTTTATGCCTGTGCCTGTATTATCTTACACAGATTGTTTATTTGTTTGTTTGTTCTGGTGGCATAACAGGTGCTTGTTTAATATTTTTAGGAACGAAATCCAGAAAATAACATGTATTGACTAAAATAAGAACCACATAAAAATCCATGTTGCCTGGGTTTAAAGCATCTGCTTTTCATGTAAGTCAACACTAAACTACTAAACTGTCCCTAACTGGTCTGATATCCAAATGTCAAAGGTTCTTTTCAGACATATCAGTAATTGGTTTTAATAACAAATAAGACCTATCATTTAATCAAAACCACTACTGACACTTTTTCTGGATGTTGTTTGCAATATAATACTATGTTTGTTGCTATAATAAAGAAAACAAGAGTCCTCTCACATAAAGACATAGTTATTACCCAAGTAATCTTTTTTAAGCACTTCAAGGGCCACAAGAAAATGAAGTTCAGTGGGCAAAACGGCTTCAGAGAACAGGGAAACACATGAGAACCCAGAGGTAGGTATTTGCAGTCATGTGCCTTGGCAGAGTTTAGTGTCCTAGCTATGAGGTATGTGAGTTTATAACTTTGGTAGGTGTTCAGTAGTGTTTCATAAGAAAATAGAGTGGAGTGTGAAATCTATCAGTGGCTGTCTTCCAACCCCTCCAGATAGAGCTTGAAACTCTGGCATGAGTGCTTTTAGAAAGAGAAGAGGTTTGAGAAAGCTTCTTGGCAAAGTCTGAGCTAACCCATTCAGATTGAAACTAGATGAGTTCTATTTGAGAAATAAATCACAGATTCCATTAATCTGTGATTCAAATACATCTACATGTATTTTTTTAATATATGGTCGACATTGAGGCTCTGGAATTAATTACCTCACAGTTCTCCAGAAAGGATCTGGAGTGGTTTCTTTTCCAATGGCAAATGAGCCACCTACGTCTAGACTCTTTGTTGATTGAAGAGACTCCTTGCTCCTCATCACTTACACAAGAGAAAGGAGAATCAAACATCCGCAATAGGGGGAAAGGTCTCGCGCTGAGGCCCATGCCAGGCAAGGGGACTGGATCCCAACGGACAGAGAATTTGGGATCCAAGTGATGAAAGAAAGAAAAGGTGTTGGATTCATAAGGCATTCCTTCATTTTAATACCAAATAATAACCATTCATTTTAAATCTTGTGGATTTCAAACACCACTTGGGCATAAACTTGGGAACAATCATGTAACTCAAAAAAATGTTAGTTTCCTGCATTATGTCATTCCACCACAGGGATTAGACGGCACAATCCCTCAGGATCTCATGGATGTCCCAGATATAATAACTCACGTGATACCAGGTTGGCACATTGTCTTCTAGTAACAGGTTTTTCTCACCCTCCACCAGCTCATAGCCACAGTCCTCATGTGGGTGATGCTGCCTGCCTTTTTGCTTTTCTTTCTTTCCTTCCTCCTTTCTTTCCTTCCTTTATCCTTTCTTCCTTCTTTCCTTCCTTCCTTTCTCCCTTCCTTCTGACTCTCTCTCTCTTTATAGAAAAAAGTACTAATCTTAGAAGCTGATTATGTCAATAAGAATCCGGCTCTTATCTGGTTCTAATTGTATACAGCATCATGCGAAAGAAATTAATGAACTTGGGAGCCTCTCCAAGCTTACAATATATATAAGAAGTTGAATGAGGAAAATGAAGGAGAAGGAGGTCACTGACCCTTATAAGAACCAAATCCATAGGCAAATAAATGCTGCTTCACAATACTCCAGGAAAACAAGTCCCCAGTGAATGTCCTGGAAACTCAGCATGCAAGACCACAATTTATGTGAGACCAGGAGAAAAACAGGCAAAGAAGAGACACAGAGAGAGAGAAAGGAAAAAAAGATATAGAAATGAAGGGAAGGGAGATGGTGGTTAATGACTTCAGGTAGAATGTGACAGAAGAGAGCAAGATCTCAAAACAGGATTTTTTTCTTCATGTTTTCAATTTATTATTATTCAGCATGGAAAACTCCCCAAAATAGCACTTGATTCATCATTTTCAGAGCTATCACAAAGATTTCTTCTATTTTCTGCAGAATGGTTAACATTTCAGTTATTTTTGCATGGGTGCCATAGCACAACATGAGCATAAAACTGTGAAAAATTAAATAGCTCAAAAAAGTGTAGGTGGGCTTCTGTGAAATTTGTGCTTTATGAATTTTTAGAAAGCAAAATGCTGTACTAGAATTGCTGCACATGTGTTCTATTATTAAATATCTAACTCTTCTAAATTGGGAAGGATAATAACAAGCAATCTGTGGGAAAGCTGAAGATCTAAACAATACAATTCTGAAACCAAAATAAAACTGATTTGGTATTTTTTGCTTTTTTAATTGTTAAACAACATTGTGGAGTCATAGCACAAAGACATAAAGAAAAATTTCTGAGAAAAAATATTGTCCATATTCCTATCATCCCAGCATTAAAAATTATTATTTGTTTCAGTCTTTATCCACACAAATCCATAAATTATGAATATGCATGTACTTTTTGTGTTTCGTTTCTCATGCTATTACAAGAGAAGCAACAGAAAGAACACTTGATTTTTAACCTAAGATGTGGTTTAAGTCTTGGCACACAGTCATTCCTCGTATAGTCCTGATAGTCATCATTTTCTTAGCTACCTAATATCCCACAAAATTGATGTAACCAATTATACTTACTCTTCTCCTTCTTCTTGGACATTTAGGTCATGACCAATATTTCACAGGTCTAAATATCACTGCAACACATACTTCCCTGATACAGCTTTCTTCTTATATTCTGTTTTCTATATCCTTGATATAAATTCACAGCAGGTTGAATGCATTTATAGCTTTTGGTACATAGTACCAAATTGTTTTCCAAAGTATTTATATCAATTTATACTTTTATTAGAAATAATGATTATACAGCAGCCTTGCCAATATTGAATACTGTATGGTTAATGTTCTCTTAATGTAATATATGGAAAATGATATCCCATCATATTATATAAGTTTCAATGTTAGCTTTATTACATTTTATGATTATTAGTATAAGCTGTCAGGAGTTCTGAAAGTTAATAAAATTTTAAATTATAGCTTATAGACTTGTAAAAGACTATAGATATTATTTAACCTAGTCTTTCACCCATGGAGAAATTTTTGCAGCAATATCTTTGATGGAGACCTGATAATTATCTTACACTCCTCATTGTGCTTAATTTCCCCCACTCAATGAGTCACTAAGTCCTACTGTTTCAAACCCAAATCCCTCTCAAATCTACTCCAGCCATCATTTCTTTCTCATCACCACCATGGCCTTAGTTCAAGCCCTCCTTACCTCTCACCTGGGTTACTATAATAACCTCTTTGCTGGTATTTCTGCCTCCAGTTCAATAATTGGCATACTGCATGTGGTCTAAAATTTCAATCTGATGGTGAACACTACTTCTCTATTTAAATACTTCAATAGCATGTTATTTTCTTCCAGGACAAAATCTGAACTTCATGGCATAGCACGCAAGGCTCTTCATAATTTAGCTCAGACTTCAGTCTTATATCAGTAACTCCACAACCATCTGCCAACAACTAATTTCATGCTCTTACAAACCTTCATCTGGACATGTCCTGCAAGATGCATTTCAAGGGTCCACTCCTCCAGGAGACCTTCCCAGCTTCTTGTCTTCCCAGCATTGATTGGACATTCATAATCTCATTCAAACAGATTATAAACCTCTAATTGGAGCATTTATTCCATTGCACTGTGTTTGTCTAGTTCCACGTTTTTCCAACCAGCCTATTGGTTCTTTAAGGTGAGAAATATGCTTTTAACTCTGTATCTTCAGTGTCCTATACAGTGTGAGCCCTTAATAGTGGTAAATACATGTTTGTTGGATTAACAAATAAATAAATGAATGCTCCAGTCTCTGTTCAGTGTCTTGCAGTGGTAGTATCTTATCAAACAGGCCATCCCACTTTTATTTTATTATATTTTAAAAAAAAATTTTAGAAGCAAGGTCTCACTCTGTCACCAGGCTGGAATGCAGTGGTGCTTTCATAGCTCACTGTAACCTCATACTCCTGGGCTCAACTGATCTTACCACATCAGCTTCCCAAGTAGCTACGACTACAGCCATATGCCATCACACTCGGCAGTATGTTTTTTTCGTTTGTTTCTTTGTTTGTTTTCTCTTTAGAGGCAAGGTCTCACTATATTGACCAGGCTGGTTTTGAACTCCTGGCTTCAAGTAATCCTCCCTACTCAGGCTCCCAAAGTGGTGGGATTATAGGTGTGAGCCACCATGCCCAGCCCTGTTTATTGCGACTTTAACAATCAGAGGGCCTCTTTTAAATTTCTGCTACCTGTGACTGGGCAAATGGTCTGTTAAACAAATTTACAAGAAAAAAAAAACTCATCAAAAAGTGGGAGAAGGATATGAACAGACACTTCTCAAAAGAAGACATTTATGTAGCCAACAAGCATATGAAAAAAAGCTCATCATCACTGGTCATTAGAGAAATGCAAATCAAAACCACAATGAGGTACCATCTCACGCCAGTTAGAATGGTGATCATTAAAAAGTCAGGAAACAACAGATGCTGGAAAAGATGTGGAGAAATAGGAGTGCTTTTACACTGTGGGAGTGTAAATTAGTTCAACCATTATGGAAGACAGTGTGGTGATTCCTCAAGGATCTATATCTAGAAATAGCATTTGACGCAGCAATCCCATTACTGGGTATACTCCCAAAGGATTATAAATCATTCTACTATAAAGACACATGCACATGTATGTTTATTGTGGCAATATTCACAATAGCAAAGACTTGGGACCAACCCAAATGCCCATCAATGATAGACTGGATAAAGAAAATGTGGCACATATACACCATGGAATACTATGCAGCCATATAAAAGGATGAGTTCACGTCATTTGCAGGGACATGGATGATGCTGGAAACCATCATTCTCAGCAAACTATCACAAGAACAGAAAACCAAACACTGCATGTTCTCACTCATAAGTGGGAGTTGAACAATGAGAACACATGGACACAGGGAGGGGAACATCACACACCAGGGCCTGTCGGGGGGTGGGGGACTAGGGGAGGGATAGCATTAGGAGAAATACCTAATGCAGATGATGACTTGATGGGTGCAGCAAACCACCATGGCACATGTATACCTATGTAACAAAGCTGCACATTCTGCACATATACCCAAACTTAAAGTATAAAATAATAATAATGTGCAAGGTGGCCAGGCATAGTAGCTCACACCTGTAATCCTAGCACTTTGGGAAGCCAAGCGGTGGAAGGCTTTAGCTCAGGGGTTCGAGACCAGCCTGGGCAACGTGATGAAACCCCATCTCTACAAAAAACACAAAAATTAGCCGGGTATGGTGGCTTGCACCTGTAGTACCAGATACTTGCGGGGGCTGAAGTGGGAGGATCACTTGAGCCCAGGAGGTGGAGATTGCAGTGAGCCAAGATCATGCCAGTGTACTCCAGCATGGACAACACAGTTAGACCCTGACTCAAAAAAAAAAAAAAAGTGCAAGACACTGTTAAAGCATTTGCTGGCCTAAAAGATACATAAAATTGTTCATCTTGTGTGACTTACTAAATATAATATGGATAACATCTTTGACATGTACCTTAAATATGAGGTCTACCCTTAATAGGAGGAACTACAAAATTATTTTAAAAAGAAAGTGTGAACACTTTTAAGGAAAAAAAAATACATATTTAGGGTGATGCAGAACCTCAGGTCCAATCTGGCTGTATGAGAGAATCCTCTTGCAGGTCAGAAAAGGTTGTCTGAGGAAGCAAGGCTGGAAGCAGACTGCCCACAGGCAAAGGTGTTGATGCATTTAATGGGCTCTGGCAGCTACTTTCACATACATTCAGTATAGAAGAAGGAGTTGAAGTAGAAAAATGGAAGAAAACAAAAGGAACAAGAACAAAGAAATTCGCTTAAAGTAAAGGAATTAATAAGTAAGGAAGAAGACCAAGGGGAAGAGACATTATATCATATTAATTATATAAGCACAAAAAAGCTTAAAAATAAGATAGCCCAATGCTAATGTGATTTAATTATTATGTTGCCTCTTTTCAAAGGAAATACTGCCTTTTGTAATCTGTCTAGTGCTGGCCAGTGGAACTTACTGCTGTGACAAGCACATTCTATAGCTGTGCTATTGAAGACAGCAGTCACTAGCGACATAGGACAATTGAGCATATGAAATGTGGCTAGAGTGAATAAGAAACTGAGTTTCAAATTTAATTTTTTAATTTTTTATTTTATTTTATTTATTTTTGAGACAGAGTCTCACTCTGTCACTCAGGCTGGAGTGCAGTGGCGTGACCTTGGCTCACTGCAAGCTCTGCCTCCCAGGTTCAAGCAATTCTCCTGCCGCAGCCTTCCACATAGCTGGGACTGCAGGCACATGGCACCATGCCTGGATAATTTTATATTTTCAGTAGAGATGAGGTTTCGCCATATTGGCCAGACTGGTCTTGAACTCCTGACCTCAGGTGATCCACCCCCCTCAGCCTCCCAAAGTGCTGGAACTACAGGCATGAGCCACCATGTCCAGTCTTTAATTTAAATGTAAATAGCCACATGTTGTTAGTGTCTACCCTTTTTGGTAGAGCAGAATTCTGTACTCACACAAGATTTAAAATATAAAGAAACTTACATTTAAGGAAGACCTAAGGGACAAATTCCCCTGTTTGGGAGATAATTAAATAATATTTATATTGTTTTTTGCAATTTACACTGTACTTTCATGCATTGAATTAGTAAGAATATAGAAGATAAGATGAATGTGGAGTCTCCATCAACAGAGGCCATAAGAAAGGAATCATAGCCCTGTGTCTTCACCAATTAGAATGTGATTCTCATGGAGCAAAGCCCTTACCGAACTATATTAGATAGGAAGGAGACAGCAGTGATTAAGAATGAAGACTCTAGAGCCAGACTGCCTGTGCTCAAAACCCAGTTCATATTTCCTGGCTGTGTGATCTTACTGAAGCTACTTAACTTCTCTGTGCCTGTTTTCTCCTTATTTTAATGGCAATAGTAGTAGTACTGACCTCAGAGAGTTGATACAAGCTATATGAGCTAGCACATGCAGAACAGCGAGAACAGTGGCTGGCATACAAAATAAATTGCTCAGTGTAGGTTAGAAATTAACTAAGGGATCGGTAGTCCTACAAATGCGTGAGAAAACCTCTTTAGGAGGGACACAGTGCTCTGGTCTTGCCCAGTCCTCCTCCTGACTGTGATATGTTTTTGCCTCAGGAATGTCAGATGAGGTCTCAGACAAGGTTCTAGACAAGGGAAAGCACAATGTTAAACAAATGATAATGATGGGTCTTCAACCAAGTTTTCATTTCCTCTGATAATCCAGTTCCATCATCCTATCAGCCTAACTGTTATCCTATTTAGTTTTCATGGCCACTTTTCCTTTTAACTTCTAATGGGTTACAAAATATAGTTAAGATTATGAGCCTGATAATTCCTATCAATTATTAAATGTTTCATGTGAGCCGAGTATTATAAGTGACATTCAGAGTCAGAATTCTTGGAGACCCCTACTTTTCACCTTGCAGCTGAGGGGTATTTTGTATTCATAATCTTTGCTCTTTGTTATACCCTGGCCTGTTCCTGAACTCTCTCTTTCTCTGCTTTTCCAAGTCTCCTCTGTCCCCATCCATCTGGCACTCATATACCCGCCTCACCTCTCCTTCCACCTCTCTCCAGCAGGTTCACTGCTTGGTACGGATGGAGAGATACTTTTGAAGTTTCCAGAAAATGCTCTCAAGGGCAATGAAGCAATTTGTCTGTAAGCAGAGCTGATACTGAATGCCTTGGAATGGAAGTAAAATTTAGAATATCCAAGGGAAAAAAAGGCATTAGTTAAAATAGAGGATGATTTTTAAAATAATTATCAGGAGTAATGGGAAATAAAGATTTTCAAGGTGTGCCAGAGCTAACGAGCCACAGCATACGACAAGAGCTCCTATAATTGCTAAGAAAGAAAATACAAGAGTATATTTTATTCTCTTCCAAACACAAATTCAATGATGTGCTTTGAATCAGTACATGAAAACACTCAGGTTGCAAAGATTCTGTGAAAAATAGTAATCTCTAGGGGCTTATGGATTAATCCTTACCCAAGGCATGCTTTTGCATGCTTAGTATAAATTATTCTTTATAAAATTGCACTGAGCATAATAGGACATGTAGCTTGTAACTAGGTTAACAAACAATAGATTAATAGCATTTCATGTCACTCATAGATAACTAAAAAGTCAAAAGCCCAAAATAGTAATCGAGAATTTATAAAACATTGCTTCAAATAGAAGTCAAGTTCTATCCTTCATGTTTTGGAAAATACTGGTATTATCTCAATAGTTTCAGAGGGCAGAAGTCTCACCAAGACAACTGAACAATGTAAATATGTCTTTATAATTCTTTATTTTCTAGTTTGAAGTTGTAAAAAAAAAAACCTCATAGGAAGAAAACACAGTCTCCTGCAACAATCTGAGTTACTAATGAGTCCACTGCTTCCTCAGTCTCACACAACATTCTAGACAAATGCCTCAGCCAGTGCTATTTAGTGACATCAGCTCACATTCCAATATATTTTCTGATGTGTATAATTACAAATACTTAATAATTTATCATGGTTGCTTTGAGGGCATCACACAGCACTTAGCATCTAACTCAAAATAACTATTGCCCTCCTCACAACAAATTCCAAAGTCCTCATTTTTCTACTTACTTTGCTAACTAACATTCCTTTTAATCTTTAATTTCTCCTGGAAATTTTAAAATAGCATCTTAGAAAGAAACTTAAGGGTAATGTTGGGTCAACCTTACCAATGCAGGAGTCTCACTAGCATCTCTAAAAGATGGCCATAAATGATTTTTTCTATCCTCCTCAAGAATAGAATATGTTTTATGTTGGTTGGTAGGTTGACTACTTTGTTTAGTTTGCCTTTGCTATGAGTCTTTCTTAAGAATCTATTAAGTTAATTGCGGCATTCAGACATTTATTTAAAGGGCAGTAGAAACCAAAGTATGTAAAGGCTAATACTCTTCAATGCCAAAAGTAAGAAAGCTAAGAAAGGTCAATCAATGATTAACTTGTTTATCCTTAGTTAATATAAAATAAAGGATGTATTTTTAGCTGACAAACTAAATTCAAGGTTGGCATTACACAAAAATAATCACAGACAACCGAATAAAGAATTACCACAGTGTTAGTTATTTAAGACACGTTCTTGTGTATCCATGGTTGATCAACATACAGGATTCTGTGAAAAATTATTTTATAAAAGCATAGTGTTCACCCTTAAAGAGTACACTATCTTGCTAGAGAAAATAAACAGACATACATATTAAGGCATATTATTGCATTCAAAGGATAGCAGGTAAATAATATACAAATATGCCTGGAGACTACAAATTAAGTTTAATGAAATGACTTAAGCACTTTCTTCTCTCCACTTTCTTGGAGAGGTACAGGTCTTATAAATTAGGACATGTGAAAAAAGAATAATAGTCCCTTACAACCAGGCAGGAGTGAATATTATCAGGTTACACAAAGAAGAAAAATTCAAAAGAACTGTCAGAAATGAATTTGTGCGATTCAGATTGTGGAGGCAAGAAAAATAGAGACAAATGGATTCCCTCAAATGTCTGATTAAGACCACATTGGCTATGTAATGAAGTATAGAAGATCTCAGGTTGTGGAGTTATATCATATCAAGAAGTAATAAGTTAACTGAGCTGTCAGAGTTCTAGTGGCTGAAACCTATTCCTATCCAGGAAAGGCTAAAACCAGAATGAGGATGACTCTGATAGTGAAAAGCCCAAAATTCTTTCTCTAAGGAATTATGTGTGCTCACTCCTAGAAAGACCCATCCTCTCACAGTTACAAGAATGACGCCTTCAGCCTCACAAACACAGCTGCAATATGGCTTAGCCTCCAGCAGAATGCAATTGACAGAAACACATTTATCTTCCTCTTCTCCAGAGAATAATTTTAAACGGACTGGATTCAAAGCTACAGAAAAGCAATGGGAGGGCTCCTTTAGGTTGTACAGTCAGGTGAGAAGAGCAATGCAGGTGAATAGTACATCCTGGAAAGAGTTAGGAACACAGATGAAGGATTGGATGAATGTTATCTGGAAATTTCCTCTAGTCAGGTAAAAGCTGAACACACCAAGCTCTGTGACTTGGTCCAGTCTCTGTTCCACTCACACTTTACTGGCTACTTTTAACTATTCTCTATGTAGCCTTCTCTGAACCCATATTTACCAATCCCAATTAAATTCTCACAGCACTTGGTATTCTTAGCACTAATCACAGCTTACAGGTTGATAACGCTGGACATACCAGCTGATTATGTAAGAGGACAGTGGGGAAGTCAAGGGCTCTGTGCTGTGGGGAGAAATGCTAGGGTTCAAATTTTGGTTCCAACAATTCCTAGCTATACATAAATGTATTTCACACCTCATAATGCTATTGTAAAGATTAACAACCAGTACATGTAAAGGATGCAGAAAAATGTCTGTCATGTGATATGGGCTCAATAAATATAGGGTAACATCCATGGACCCATGAGAGCAGGAACCATGTCTGTTTCATTCTCTACCACCTCTCTGGGGCTAGCACAGTGTTTGGGAAGCAGCAGAGCTTGGTGAATACATGTGGAGGGCATGAATACTTAATCACTTCATTCTTTGCTACCCATTAAGCCCTTGATATATTTGTTGATACATATTTACTGTGTCCCCTTATTCCCCAGTTGCTAGGGGTAAGACATTATTCGTTTTGTATGACGCATACAACTCTTCATGACGTTGATACTTAAACTTAACCAAGTACTTGCCCAAATACTTAAGGAGTCAAATTTAAAGAAATGTGGATGGAGGCAAAATCCCCCAGAGTTCTCAACTATGCTATCAAGATGCTTCTACATTATAAAATGGATATAAAAACACATAGTTCTAGCATATATTTTAGAAGGCAAAGAAATGGTTTATTCCCCTAACTTATCAACTGAGAGTCTTTCAGCCACAAAATGTACTTATTTAGCCCCACTCTAAATCATTCATAAAAATGTTCAGTGATGGGTCTCCACAGCATGCTTATGACTTTTTAAAATTGATTTTAATAATGGTGTACATGGAGGTTAAACCACAGAGTTAAAAGTGAACACACTGGTAATATCTAAGCCAGAGAAATAGCAATACAAAAAAATTGAAAGGCAAATGAATAAAATATATCTTCAAATGACTGGCAATATTGAAGTCAAAAAACACTAAATAGTATGAAGTTACACTTAAGGGTCAGAGACAGAAATCTCAGATACTTTGTGCCTTCGGTTAGGGTCAAAAGAGAGACAGTAAACACTTACATGGGTCAAACAAGACATGGGCAGAAACCAGAATGGTTCGTTGGTAGGACTGGATCTAAAGGAGGTAGTCTTTTTTGTGATATGATTTCTAGCTTTCTGAGAGAAAACAATATTCCTTAGCATAAATCTCAGAGTTAGAGCGTAATTTCTTTGACTAAGATAGTATATAGTTCTCAAAGGAATACTTCGACTCCTTGGAGGTTTGGAGCCATGTGTCAAAAGATTGTGCAAAGCCACAGGATAAACATAGCTTATTTTCCTGCAAATCATGTTTTTCTTAAGTATTGGAAGCATGTGGAGATGAACGTTTTAACTGGTAGTAATTTAGATCTTTCGTTTATGTAACAGATGAATAAATTGTGCTGTAGAATGCAAGATTTCCATGCATTTTTAAAACAAAGCATGAAACTACAGAGAGGCATCATGCTTGTGTAGATCACTTTAGGCTACCTAGGGCTTTGGGTTGAAGAGGGAAACTTCAATGGCAAAGACGCAAAAACAAGAGGGAAAGGAAGTGAAGGACACAAAGACACAGTTCACTGTTGTGGCTGAGACCCAGAACTCCTTACCTCAGAACTACTAACAGCAAAGGTGGCAGAGATACCGTGGTAGAGACTGCGAAACGCAAACTTACTAGAACCGGCAACCTTCAACACCCACGCAGGATGGCAGCAACTAAAGCTCACAAAACACTAGAAAAGTATGTTACCAGAGTTGAGGAGATGCTATGTGGGCATGGGGAAGGAGCACAACAATTTCAAGGTTGGAATGAGACAAAGGCCAGAGCATCAGAACTGCAGTTACTTGTCAACTCACCAAATGGTGAGGGATGCAAAGGCACAGGTGTGCACACTCACAAGGTTCAGAAGTGAATTTTGACAACTGTGTGTTAGAGATGATAACAGTTCAACTGAGATAGCAAGGAAATTGCTTATAGATGTCCACATGAACTTAGCACATCAGAAAACAATACATATGTATACCTTTCAAACCACATTTTCCAACGCTACTCACTTTCCCAGGCTTGATGTCTCCTCTGTGTTTTCCTCCTCCTCTAACCTAAATAAACCTTGTTCCTCAGCATAAACTCAGAAAGCAGTTTTGTCTACAGGTTCAGTGTTTTCAGGGGCAGCAGAGATTCAGACAGGGTAAGCTGGCCGCTCATCTCATCATTTTTACTTCTTCATTCACCAGCATAAGTGTGCTTGCTCTCAGGCACACATTACCGCTACCAAGTCTGAATTACTCTATCTGGGCTGGCAATGATAGCAGTATTAAGAAAAGATAAAAAACCATCTAAATCATGCTGCTTGGAACTAGTTATAAGCACCTTTCCAGACACAGAATTTTCATGCTGAAATTATAATGTGGTTGGCTGAAAGGAACTCAGAAAATGATGGATATTTGAACTTAAAACATTTGACCACTTGTCCTGTGATTTTTTTTCTTAAAACTCAATTCACATTGTATTTGTAAGAACACAGGGAGAGAGCTGAGTAACAGGACCAAGATGAGATTTTTCTTTCCTATCACTTTTCATGATGGATAGGCTCCTTAGGAAAGAAAAAATATTTAAGGGCCTGCCACGACTCCAGTCATGTTTTAACCTCATTTTATAATCCGTCAGCAGGATTTGTTAGAGACTATCTGACTCCCCCCACTATCTACTCTTCACTCTTCCTTTTGGTTATAGATTTCCCTGAATTTTATTTAGGCAAATGGCTATCCCACTAGAGACTATATCTCCCTACTTCCACCAGCCTCCTTTGCACCTCGGAGTGGTTAAAGGACTAAGCTTTGGCCAATAAGGTACAACCAGGAAGGATGTGCATACCTTTCAGCTCATGTTTCCTAAGGACAATGTTCACCCTCCACTTTCTCTCCCACCTGCCCCTTCCTGCAGACTGGAATGTGAGCAGGATTATGGGAGCCAGTTTCAGTGCTGCAACTGAGAGCAACCCCAGGGGACTCAGCAGAGTAACACACAGAAGGAATCGGGGCTTTCTCTAGTGAATGTTGCAGAGCGGAAGTACCGACCCATCCTGGGTTGCCTACCTGCCTTGATTGAGACCACTGGGTAAAAAAGAAATTTTTAGCTTGTTTAAGCTACTTTCACAAACCTCTTTGTTACAGCAGTTTAGCCTGAATTCTAACATAGAGTTGCTACCTAGAGGCGGATATTGCCATAACAAAACCAAAAATATCTGAGACCAGGTCACATGCTGTAAGGACAGAGATACAGATATTGACGGCTGGAAAGTGAAGACTCTTGCTAGAAAAGCCAACTTTTTCTGTTCCCCAAGCAGAAGGTAATACTGTTGCTCAGAGCATCCTTCAAGAACCTCCTATATTCTCCCAGGCCACACAATGGGAGCCAGTTCAGCTGCAGACATTCAGGTGGGGCAGGCCTGGATTTCCCATTCGAGTCTATTGCTTCAGATGACCTCAAGGAAGAAGCCCTGAAACTGAGGGAGTTAGGAGTGGGCTACCAAGCCAATAAATAAGCTACGAAGCCAATAAATCAAAAGGTAGCTAAAAACTATAGCCAAAGGCTACTTCAATGTGGAACTGGAAGCAGACAGACTGGAATTTTTGCAGGTATTACATTGCCAAAGAAAACAAAAACCTGGCTGACAGAGTTATGACTGTTTAATCACTAAACTAAATCTCAGGTTCCCAAGCCTGCACCAGTAGAAAGCAAGCTGTACAAGGGGGGAAGCTACCAATGAGGGCATATTCTCCAACACCCACCACAGATGTGGCTACAAAAGACAGAGGCCATCCAGGACAATGGACAGGGAGTTATACCCAGAGAGTGAGTCTGGAGTGGCTGAGATGACCTAATGAAGACTGCCAAGCAGTTCTTGCCCAGAGAAATGTGGCAACAACAAAGTGCTAACTCCTACTGACTAGATTCTGCTGTTTGCTTCCTATTTTCCCTTTCCAAACAGGGATTTCAGAGCAGATAACTCATCCTTTAGTGCCAGGGTCACTGGAGGCACATCTACTCTGATAGAGAGGCCTGAACGTATCCCAGAGGCCTGGACTCTCAGCTGGTGCAGTAAATAAATGGACTTTGGTTTGCCTCTTTGGGAAGAAGGGGGCGTATCCTCTGTGTGGGATGAAGGGTAGGAAGGGATACTTGGATACTAGAAGGACAAGCTGTAAACAGAGACTGTTCCTTATTTCCCATGTCCATTCTTCTCTTGTCCTTTTAGGTAAGGAACTACCGGAAAGGTGGCTCAGCCAGAGTCTACATTTCACAACCCCCTCTTGTAGCTAACTAGACACGGCCATATAACTAGATTTTGGCCAATAAAATATGAATTTTAGCCAATGGCATACATGTTTATAAAGGACATTTTTTGTCCTTAACTTTCTCTGTCCCTTTCCCCTTCCCATGGGCCAGAATGCAGATGTGAAGGAGGGTGCCACCACTGAGCACCTGGATGGGGACAGTTCCCTAGGGGTGCAGAGCAATAAGACAGAAAGAACCTGAGTGTCTGGGTGACTTCATGGAGCCAAGCTGCCTACTCTCCCTGAAATGCCTTCCTAAACAAAGTCTATGTTGTTTGAAGTATTACATTTTGACATCTAATTTTTACAGCTGCCAAACCTGTACCCTAATTAATATAGGAGAAAATTGGAAAGCAAAGTGGTTTGAGTACAAAGTCTATATATTGTGTATACATATGCATGAGCTAAAGGTGAGGACCTAGAAACTGTCACTTTAGAAAGAGGTGGTTATAAGATAAAGTAGTAAGTGCATTAAAATCCAGCATCCCTCACCAAATCACAGCTAAGAAAACTCATTCGAATAAGTAAAACCATATTCAATTTGAAAACACCTTATCTTTAAAAAATTGTAAAATTAAGGCAATTTTCTTCTTTTTCAATAATTTAAAGCTAATAATAAAATATCACTTGATCAACTCAAGAAAGAATCCCATAAAGGAAAGCTATCTAAATTGATAAATGGTTACATGTACAAATATTTAGTAACAAATATCAGAAAATAAAATCACATAGTATAGAGGCAGTTAAGTGCTCTGATCCTGAAAATAGATGGATCGTTTATACATCCTAATTCTCCCAATTACAGGCTACCTGACCTTCAGCTACTTACCTAGATTCTCTAAGCCTCAGTTGTCTGTGCTTTAGTTTCCTATGGATCAAATGAGATAATGTACAAAGCACTTGGGGCAATGCCCAGTTCATAGTAAGATTTCAATTAATTTTGTCTAAAATCATTGCCACCTGATAGTAAAAATATCTCTATCAATCAGAAGACAGGCATCTTAACCATCAGTGTTCTATAAGACTGACTTCTTTCTGAGGTTGGCAAGCCACAAAATGCCCCATGCCTTAGGTTTTAAGGAAAGACACCAATTCAGTCAGGGCATTCATCCATTTACTACGTGTGTTGATATCTTAGCATGAAAAGCACAATCAACGTGATAAAATAAAAATATACTTCTAGGTTTAAGAAGCCAATTCCCATGTCATCCTTATTTAGCTGGATAGACAGCTAAATTGGACAAGTCTCCACACATCTTTGAGACTAGGTTTCCTCATCTATAACATGGAGAAACAATATCTCCCTCATGGATCGCTATGGGTATTAAATGAGAAAATTCAAGCACCTGGTTACTACTATGCCTAGAACGAGTAAGCATTCAGATAATGGATGATGGAAACTTTATTACTGCTATAGTTATGGCTACATAAAATAGTAAAACACCTTATCATAAGAAAAGTGTACCTGCATGTATTTGAGACCCAATGGTTGTAGGGTAACTGCTTTGTGCTATCTGTCTCATCATACTGATGGCCCACGCTGACCACACATATTCACTCACTTCCAATCTTGATCGATACCAAACCATTATTTTTGCAAGCCTGTTGTCCAGAGATGGGATGTATTCATGAAACACGGACTTTCCCCACTCTGTGAAGTCATATAGCTTGCATGAGATTTTATCCATAACATTGTTTCTTATTAGTGTCACATTCTGTTCAACTAAGTTGACCACTCCAGGCTAAGGGATAATTGCAGCAATGTGTGTCATCCAGTATCCTCCAAAACTTAATGATTTTACAAACTAAAAGTGTGTCTGCAAAGAAAATGCCATCTTAACCTTCAGGGAGCTGATTGGGACAATTAGTGTAATCATTTTACCCAACATCCAGGGTGGACCAGGGGCCTTTATCTTTCACCTGTAACATGAAGATGAATCTGAAACTAAAGCACATGCTTGACACTGAAGGGAAAATGAGTCTTTTCTTTTCTGGATTAAAATAGAACTTTCCCCCTAACCCCCACCTACAATTCCAATTATTTATCCCATTTCTATCAGGGCATAAGCTATTTAGCATGGCTTATCTAATCCATTGTCTTATCTTTATTTTTTAAATGATCAATTTTGCCCTGGCTAATGCATTTACAGTGTTTCCTCTCGCAGGTTTCTGATATAGTCACCACCCAGGTCTGACCCAATTTTCTAAGCTGATTTTTCTCAACCATGGAGCTTCTTGCTGAGTGACTTCACAGTTCATCTGCTTCCATTCCCTAAAGCCATGGTCCCTGAGACCATCTTGGCTGCATATGGTGGGCACTCACTGGAATGGTTAATATTGCTACCCTCTTCACTGAGGCCCCAGAGGAGTATGTAGGCCCAAGTCACACTGCTCAGCGGTGTTAGATCTAAGACCAGAATCCATCAACTTTGTTGTCACCATGTAGACAAGGGCCCTTGATCCTCCATCACTCAAAACAAAATTAAAGATGAGCTCCCAATTGAAGTGTTCTACTGGTAACCTTACATAGGCACAGACTTATTCCAGAACTCCTGGTTATGCTATAATATCCCTTGCAAAGTTTTGGCTGTCTTCTATGATTGTCATTTTGGGTCAATTTGTTGTTTTTGTTGTTCCTTCTCTTCCTTTGAGGATGCTTTTGGATTTGTCCAGCTAGATTGTTTGGTCTTTGGCTGATTGTCCCGGCTAAGAGCCCAGCCTGGAGCCAGTGCCCACTGTGTAAGCAATGCAGATGACATTGTTGAAAAAGGGACTCCGTGGAGCATTGTTTGCTTAGTTGGCCACTTTTTAGCTATCTGTTTGCATCTACCTTGATATAAAGGTGCTGATAATGAGGGACAGAGTTTTATACATTTTAGTTAATCATCTCTGCAGCAGGTTTTTATATAGGATTGTGATCAATGTTGAAATTCTACCAATCCGCCCACACTGACTCATTAGTCATGAGCATTTGTCATTAGACATGGGGACTTCCCAGTGCCCTGCACTGTTTGGACCATGTGCTTAGGAAATACTGGGTCAAAGGACATCTATCCAGTGGACATCTTCAATCTGAGCAGAAACAGTTCTAATTCTGCACTTCCTGAAATGAAATCTTGCCATAATCAAAGCAAGAAAATTAAATCCCTTCCTAGAAATAAAATATATTTATTTGAAAGTGTTTCAGGCCAGGCGTGGTGGCTCATGCCTGTAATCCCAGCACTTTGGGAGGCTGAGGCGGGCGGATCACGAGGTCAGGAGATCGAGACCATCCTGGCTAACACGGTGAAACCCCGTCTCTACTAAAAAAAATACAAAAAATTAGTCAGGCATGGTGGTGGGGAACCTGTAGTCCCAGCTACTCGGGAGTCTGAGGCAGGAGAATGGAGTGAACCCGGGAGGCGGAGCTTGAGTGAGCGGAGATCGCGCCACTACACTCCAGCTTGGGTGACAGAGCAAGACTCTGTCTCAAAAAAAAAAAAAAAAAAAGGGTT
>NW_016805834.1:2390889-2455682 GCF_001698545.2 Rhinopithecus bieti
CGAGGTCAGGAGATCGAGACCATCCTGGCTAACACGGTGAAACCCCGTCTCTACTAAAAAAAATACAAAAAATTAGTCAGGCATGGTGGTGGGGAACCTGTAGTCCCAGCTACTCGGGAGTCTGAGGCAGGAGAATGGAGTGAACCCGGGAGGCGGAGCTTGAGTGAGCGGAGATCGCGCCACTACACTCCAGCTTGGGTGACAGAGCAAGACTCTGTCTCAAAAAAAAAAAAAAAAAAAAGTGTTTCATTAGCAGGACCAATTCGGGTCATTTTTTTAAATAGTTAATTTTACTTCCAGAAAATAGCAAACAAGATAATACTCAAATGCTCAAATGCAACCATTGTTGCAGAATCTATAAACCCAAAAGTCTGACAGATTTACAAATAATCAATATTATAAACAAAAATCACATCTACCTAGAAACATTTCTTTTAAAAAATCTGCTGGCAAGTCCCTCCACTCTTACCTCAGGTGGGCCATAAATATTTTCTTCCAAATATATAGGATAACCAAAACCTTTCTCTTTCTTTAAACAACAAAAATCGGTTTATAATTAAAATGCACTTTGGCATATCTTTCTGCAATATTTTCCTCACTTGAGTTGGAGTAAAAATTTGAGAGAATTAGTAAAGCCTGTTAACCTCATGAATTGTTTTCTGGGTAGTGAATTTGGTGAGGTGACTTCTCCAGATTTTCAAAAAGAATCAGGCAGGAAAATTACCTTCTGGATGTTTTGATTACATGAGCCAGCAAATTTCCAAGCATCTACACTCCCAATAATCAAGCGATAGTATGGAAGGCCGTCGTTACTATATTGAGAGCGTGTCTATTTTTTAAGTGTCAAAACCGCCTGATAATGAAATACTCACCATGTGGTCCAAGATAACCACCTGGCAGGCCTACATGCTATTATTTTTTTTTTTTTTTTTTTGCATTCTGCATGTCTTTTGTCCTCTCTTCTTTATATCATTTCCCCACTTCAGACTGTGAAAGTTGCTTGAGGGCTGAGCCCATATTGTCAATAATTCATTATAATTGGAAGCAGTGGGTGCTTAAGCACTCATTACCTGACAAGGAACGTCGCAATAACAGGCTCAGTTTAGAGGTCAGTGCTAACAAGGCCAAGGTCCTAGACCTGACATGGGTGGATGTGGACGTTCGCTCTGCTCCATGACAATAAGCCAAATACCTTGGTCTGTGATACTGCTCACCCGGCATGCAGCAGGGAGGTGCGGAGCATGAGGAGTATGTGAATGTCCTAGTCCAAGTCCGCAGAGCAACTAGGATTGGAGAAGTATAATCAAATATTGCTCAGTCCAGAAGAATCAGGGTGTGGTCCAGGTCAGAAGCAGGCAGAGTAAAGATGAGATGCACTGGCTCTAACCTTTGTTTCCTTTGCTAACACACCCAAGTGACAGCCATACTTCCATCAGTAGCACAGACTCATGAGGACTGGTCATTAAACAAGAGAGTACTCCCATTGGGCAGGTAAAGGGGGATGTGTCCATTATTGTGAGGGGTGCATGTTTTGACAAAAGGATCCTGATACTGATACCCAATACTGAGTTGAAATTCAGTCAAGTAGAGCAGCACATATGAATCACTTGGGGATCTTATTATAATACAAATTCTGTTCCATATGTCTCAGGTGGGACCTCAATAATAAGCTCCCAAGTGATGCCAAAGCTGCCGGGCCTTTAGCTCTCACTTCGAAAAGCGAGATTCTAGATTTTTACCAGATTGGCCTGTGTATGGGAATCCTGGACCTCATGAAACTGGAGGTTCAGAAACATCTGAAGAAATTGACAAATTACTAAATGGTCAGAGTCACCAAGTTTTCAGGAATCCAGAGATCAGACCAGTCACAATCACTCAAAAGATGCCAGAATTCAGTCCCAACCAGTGACCTGGGCTCCTAAGTCCCTTGTTTCTCTGTCTCCACTACCCAGAGCAAGCAGTCAGGGACCGTGGGACACGTGGCAGAGCCCTGGTCTTTTGGGCATGGGCAGATCAAAGTAGCTGGCTGCAGAGGATGCTAAAGAGACAGGTGTGGTAGGTACCAACAGGAGGCTAGGAAGCCAAGGTCCTCCAATCTCAGATCCCTGTCTTAAGGGTAAGATCAAAGGCCGGCACAAAACTTACAGATCATTTTATACAAAACTTGGTATATGCTTGGGGCCTTGTGGGACATCTTCTCCATATCAAATCCATGAAATCATTGGCCCAGACTCCATTTGTCTTTAACAGGAAGGAATAGCTGTTGGGGTGATTCAAGGTGAAACCTTATCCATTTCTTCCCTCTCTCTCATTGACGCCTTGTATGTGCAAGGTGGTGAGGCAGCTGAAATTAGGACTATAGAGTCCTTCATGTTCACAGAACAAGCGCTGCAAATGGGTGTGAGTCAGCCTTGAGCTCAATCGAGAGTAAACAGACAAATTTACATTCATATATGGATTGATTTAGACATTTGTCAAATATTTGCTAAAAGAGCTTTTCACTTGTCTAAGGAAGGCATAGCCTTAATATTTTTCTTTCTTTCTAAAGGACTCGTTTCACCCACGTGCTTGATGAAAGTTTAAATATAAAATGCCTGAGATGAAAATGTGTATTAATATTTTCTGTCTTTCCAGGTAGATCTGTTGACCTCCTTCTTGTGCTAAATCTATTAACAAACAAATAAAGCTGAGGTCCTTAGATCAGTACTGTAGCCAAGAGACACTAATAGTACCCATCAGAATCAGATGTTAAGCCTCTCCAGAGAGCTCCTGGCAACCCGAGAGACTAAGCTGACATGGGCATTCCTCTGACTATCAATACTGGAAAACAGGATCAAACATATCCAAAATAAATCTTATAATATGATCTGAAATTAAGAGAAAGATAGGAGGTTCTCAGAAGCCATGAATAAATACAGAAGTAAAAGTCAGGAATATGAGGTGGACCTGGGCTGCATGTGACATCCTAAAGGTGTATTTTTCAAGAATACAGGCCTTCAAGGCTGGGCCTGGAGTCCTGGCCTTGGGCCGTGGCCCAGCAGAGAACTTAAACTAGATACTTGGTCCATGAGGGCTGCACAGGCTTTGAGGAGAGGATTGGAAAACCCCCAACGCAGCCCAGGGGGCTGAAGCAAAGCTTAGTTTCTACTGTAAATATAGAAATTACTAAAGATGTTAAACAGTAGTCAAAAAGAGATTTAGAAGTGAGATTTGCCAGAATCCATCTTAAATTTCAACTGTTGCAGAAAATAGAAAAACAAATTACCAAAGTTTCTATTATGATCTCGATAACCAAAAGAGAACATAAACTAAGCAAAAAGACAAATCACAGACTGAAAGAGGATAAGCGTAAGACACAGATAATTAGTCTGTGTATTAGATAATTAGTCCAAAATACATAAAGGACTTACAAAAGTCAGGAAAAGAAAGCCAAACAATCCCATATAAAAATGAACAAAGGACATATATTAATACTTCACTACCAAAATGATTCCAAAATCTAGTAAGTATATTAAAAGATGCTCAACTTCAAAAATAATCACAGAAATGTAAAATGACTAATAATGTGATGTCATTTCACACCCATCAGGTTAAGAAGTATTAATACCAATTGTGAGTTAAGATATGGGGAAACTTTTATATCCTGCTGGTGGGTGCGGAAGTTGGTACCAACCTTTTGGGGGAAAGAATGAAAATGTCTAGTAAAGGTGAAGTTGCAGAGGCCCTAGATCCATAAATTACATGTGTTGATGTTTACTCTAGGGAAACCCTAACATATGTACACAGGGAGCCATGCAAGAATGTTCTCTGCAGAAATATTCACAATGGCAGAAAATACAAAATCTAAATATCAATAAATAAGCAATTAATAAATACATGGTGGTATATTCCAATGTATAGCATTTTATTTCTTTATAAAAGGAAAATCTCTAAATTATGTTATAAATGTTTCTATTACTTAATCAGAGTGATGGATATAGAAGTTTTTATTTGTGTTTTCTGTATTTTAAAACATTATTTTATACAGGTTGAGCATCGCTTATCTGAAAGTTTGAGATCCAAAATTCTTCAAAATGTCAAAACTTTTTTGATGCCATCATGGCCACAAGCAGTAAAAAATTCCACACCCCTGGCCGGGCGCGGTGGCTCAAGCCTGTAATTCAGCACTTTGGGAAGCTGAGACGGGCGATCAGAGGTCAGGAGATGAGACCATCCCTGCTAACACGGTGAAACCCCTCTCTACTAAATACAAAAAAAAAAAACTACGCCGGCGCCGAGGTGGCGGGCGCCCTGTAGTCCCAGCTACTCCTGCGAGGGCTGAGACCCAGGGAAATGGCAAAACCCGGAGCAGGAGGCTTTGGTGAGCTGGAGATCTGGCCACGGCACTCCAGTACCGCCACCACGCAAGCTACGACTCCCCCGCCTCATAAACCAAAAAAAAAAAAAAAAAAAAAAAAAAAACCACACACGAAAGAAAAAGAAAATTCCACACCTGACATGTGACTGGTTGTAGTCAGAACACAGTCAAAACTTTGTTTCATGCCCACAATTGTTAAAACATGTTGTATAAAATTGCCTTCAGTCTATACATATAAGGTGAACATGAAACAAATGAATTTCATGTTTATACTTGTGTCCCCATCCCCAAGATATGTCATTATGTATATGTAAATATTCCAACATGTGAAAGAAATTGAAATCCAAAACACTTCTGGTCCCAGGCATTTCGGATAAGAGATATACAACCTATAAATAACATTTAAATAAAAATATATTATAAAGTCTACCCAGAGCTATACATTTTGTCAAGGGAAGTTATATCTCCCCATCCCTATGTAGAGACACACACATAAAGTCCTGGAAGAATACACAGAATTGTTACTAGTGTAACTTAGGGAAAAAAGTAGAAGAGTAGAAGACCAAAGAGGAAATTTTCCCTTTACTCTGCCTAATTCTGTGTTTTTCACATATTTATGAACACATATGCACGTGTTCAATGTGATTGCAATGAAGCCTCAATTAATGTCCTTCCTACATCTACGCTCTTTGCCCTGTAACTTTGCCTTCTTCCTTCTGATTCTGGCTGACCCTGTGAGTTGGTTTGGCCTACAGAATGCAAATGAAATGATGATGTGCCAACTACAAGGTTAGGTCTTAAGAGACTGTCGTGGTTCTCTTTGATCTCCCTCTTGTAGTTAGACTTAAACACTCTTAGAGAAAGCCTGGACTTGGCTAGGCACAGTGGCTCATGCCTGTAATCCCAGCACATTGGGAGGCCAAGGCAGGAGGATCACCTGAGGTCAGGAGTTCGAGATCAGCCTGAGAAGCATAGTGAGACCCCCCCCCCATCTCTACAAAATATTACAATGTAGCCCAGTGTGGTGCCACCTGTGGTCGGAGCTACTTGGGAGACTGAGATCAGAGGAACGCTTGGGCCTAATAGATTGAGGCTCCAATGAGCCTGAGCTGTGTGCCACTGTACTCCAGCCCAAGTGACAGAGCAAAACTCAGAAAGGGAGGGGAGGGGAGGGGAGGGGAAAAAGGAAAGAAAAAGTCAAAAGAAAGGAATGAAAGACCAGGACTTGCCAGCTGGATAGTGATAAACCATGTTCAGGAGAGGCTAGTTATCCTAGCCAAAGCTATTCTATACCAACCTATGGATACAAGAGTGCCAAGTCATGATCAACAGATCTGCATACCTGATCCACAGTGACTACAGACCCAAACTGAGACCAGAGAAATATCCAGCAGACCTATAAACTCATGAGCAATAGTAAATGCTTATTATGTTAAGCCATTAAGTTTTGGGATGGTTTTGTTATGCCTCAATAGTTAATTGATACAAACATTCATCAGATGTAAAATTTTTAAGAGTGGATAACAGGTCCATCCATTTGAGAAAAGGTGACCTGCTGATTCATACCTAGACACAATATATAACAATTCCAAGCCTTTATGATTAATGTCATCAATAGAGTTTGACATCAGAACTTGCTCTATATTGCCCACACACTGTCCAGTTTCTTATCTGTAAGATGTGTACTTCGTCTTCCATGAAGCTGGAGCCCCACTAACTGAGGCTTAAGTGGGTTATTTTAGCATATCTTCTAGCATGATGTGTCATGTCAAGTGCCCTTTATGAGGCTTCATTTACTCTTCATTTACCCTTTGTGATGCTATTCAAATTGATGTAGGAAAAAAGACAACAAAAAACAAATTATTCATTAATTTGTGCTGCATTTGGCAGGAAAGTCCAAGCTAATATGAACATAAAGAGAAATCAAAGGTGTTTAATATGTCATTAAGTCTTCTCCATACTGAGCCAACTATGAAATAGAAGCTTGAAGAATAACATTAATACTTTGCCCCTTGTACATATTACCAGACAATATTATTCAACATATTGATTTAGTTGTAGAGATCAAATGCTTGGTGCAGCAGAAGCGTACAAACTGGAGACTCCAGAGCCTGCACTCTGCTTCAGACCAGTGCTGGGATTTTGAGCAAGTAACTTAATTTATATTTTAAGTATAACTTGTTTATCTTAATTTATATATATCATATATATATATGCACACACACATATTTATATATACACACACATATATATATGTATATATGAAATAAAGAGGCTATTGGACTTATTTCTTAGGTTCCTCCCAATATGAACATTCCAAGAGCCTGTTACAGTGAAACAAGCCCTGAGGACTTCCTATTATAAAAACAACCTTTTCATTACATTTTGGTCTCCATAGATTTCAGTGTCCTTTCTCTTGGTCCAAATCACTCACTTCAAAAACTTGGACTAAAATCAAGATTTTAGCCAAAAGAAAGCTGAAAAGTAGTTGCCATCAGAGACTCCTTAATACCCTATAGTTAAACTGACTAATGGTGCTCTAAGGATGAACCATTAGAGGAAATGGTCAAGATCTTCATCTCGAGGATGAGGAAACTAAGATCTTGAAAGGTCCTGGGATTCGCTAAATGTCAGACAGCATCCTAGCAAGGTGGATAAGTTCTACTTTTAAGTTTTGTGATTCCAGATGCATCCACTAATCCACTCATGTAAGATTTATCAAACACTTACAGACATTATACTAGGCACTAGGGATCCACAGTACCAAGACAAACCAGTTGCCCTCAGGGAGCTCATAGCCCGGTGGAAGTGAAAAATAAGAGAAATACTATTGAATCTTGTCACACATGATTTGACAGGAATTTATGGGATGCTCTGAGAATCCAGAGGAAGGAGTACCTTACTCTGCATGAAGAGACAGGAAATTTTTCATGGAGGAGGATACAATTGAGCTGCATTTTGAAAAATAAGGAGTTTTGAGGCACACAAGACATGAGAGGAAAGGGCACAGAACAGAGGATATGCAAAAGCATTTAAACACACAAATGCACACACAGATGTGTTTGGGAGACTGTAAGTGGCTGGATATGCATCCACTGAGGATACAGGCTGGGAATGTCAGGAGGCATAAAGGAAGAAACAGGCAAGAACAGATGATGCCAAGGAAAGGAGTTTTGACTTTTGTCTAGGGAGATAAGGAAGGAGCCACTAAATGACAGGTAAGGGGCATGGCTATCCTTGCTTTCAACAGACAGCATGCACCTAAAGAAGAGAAGATTGAGAGGGCCCAGTTAGGAAAGGAAGGACAGCAGTGGGACGCTAGTTCGTGCCTGCTGCTCTTTCTCTCTGCTGGATTTCCTTCACTCCAGCCTCAATGTGCCATTCATCATCAATGACCCCATCCCCTGGGGAAGGCACTGGAGACACTCGGGATTCTCAGATGGACCAGCCCAAGGACCACAGCCTACTGCCACTCATGGCTGGCTCAGTGCATAAAGGCTGTCCTGAACCCAAGAGAAGCATGAACTTGGGGGAACCCCAGAGTCCCACAATAAGACTCAACCACAGATGAGTGTGGTTGAGTGACATAAGGTAGTAAAAATTCTAACAGACATGGGTTAAATTTCAACAGGTGGTTTACTAAGTTGGTAACTGTGTGACTTCAGCAAGGTTATTTGACTTCTCCAAGCCTGAGAGTCCTCACCTATCAAATGGAGATAACACTAATACCTACCTTGTATCCTGGATTTATTCAAAGAAACTATGCAATTAATTCTGTTTCATTTGTGCACTTCTGGAACATAGCAAATACTCAGTAATTCATAATTATAATTATTAATATTCAGCATCATGCAGTCAAGCACCTTGTCTATTTCCAGAGAAGCTTGGAACCTGAGACATGGTCCTAAAAGAACTCTCCTCAATATCACACTCCCATTCTCTCCCCTCCAGAGACCTCGAAGACAAAACACTACATTTAAAGGCTTCTTCCCTGATCCACAGCAGCATTTCTTAGATTCTTATGAAGCATATTTAGATTAAGATAAATAAAATATCAGATCTACCCTTGGAGTAGCTAATAAAAAAATTTTTAAGTGATTTTATTCCTTCTACCTCTAAGAAGATCCTCTTTTAAAAGGTGCAATGAGTACCAGAATCAAAATATATATTACAGGTTTATTTTTCATATGGCAAAAGCAGTATGCCTATCTCTATCCTCGAATATCTCCATGGTTTTGTGAGTTAAGAATTGGAGTTAAGAATGTCCCTTTAGATGGAAACTTTGCTGAAGTTTCATCCCCTCATTTCTTGCCCACATGGGTTTAAAAATGAGAATAAATCTAGATCTTTTACATCACTGGAAATTTTCATATGTCTCAGCACCATCCAAAATGTTGGCAATATTAAGAGACCGGCAATACTTCTCACATGATGGAGCCAGAGGAATAAGGAAGGGTGGGGAGGAGGAAAGGAGCAGAGGAGAGCTTTGGGAGAATTTCCCTGACTAATTCTTCTTCAAAACTGTGAAACTTACAATTTCTAAAAACCATAGTCATGATGAAAATGCCTCCTTTAAAATTGCAGCCTTAGAGGAAGCCTGTAGGCTTCTGTCGAGTATTTTAGATCAAAGACGTGGGTTTGAAGTTGAGGTTAATTCCCTCACTTTGCAGTACTACTAAAATGAACATCACAAACAAAGCCTGAAAAGCAAAGGCTTTTCAGCATAAATTCCTTGAATTTAACTCTATCTTTTCTAGGTAAGCACTTGGAAAACACTGCATTTACAAAATAGATAGCTGGTTGAGGACCCAGGTGATTCAAACATTAGAATTTACTGAGATTTCTGCTTAGTTTGCCTGTCTGCTTATTCAGTTTAGCTTCACACTTGATTAATCAGACCTTAGGTTGAAATAATCAAATGATCTGATAGAGCTTTCTGGTAACAAGAATAATACTGCAGAAAAAATATTCACAATAAAAATTGAGATGAATGATTCAGGTATGTGGAATATAACATTATGTTTAAATTATACATCTGTTGTCAAAAGATACATACTTTGTAAATAAGTATAGAAAATTATCTGGAAGAATTGATGCTAGTATATTAATAGCAACTTTCTCTGGTTAGTAAAATTTGGGATAATTTTCATTTATTTTTATCTATTTCTCTCTCTCTCTCTCTCTTTCAGTATTGCTTTGATATAAAGACAGTTATTTTTTAATACCAAGTATTTTCAATTGTATACATAAACCAAACCATCAAAAACTTCAGCTTAGAGTAAAAATTTGTACATTTAAGAGCAATTGGCAACACAATAATGATTATAGCCAGCTTTAGCTTCCATGTTCCATATCCCATGCTAAGCATTTCCCATGGCTTATCTGTAACCCTATAAGATAGGTATTCTTATCATTCCTATTGTATAAATTAGAGAAACTGAGGCATAAGGATGTTAAATAACTTACCCAAATTCACAGTACTAATAAGTTGTAAAAGTCAAAAACTTTTGGTGGTACAGACCACCTGATTAACTTCTATTTTGTTCTACCTGGATTGATCCTAAATGCAGCAGCTACATGTAGCAGCTTTGCCCAGATCTTTTTTTTAACTGTCTTATACTTGCTTCTTTTATAATAATATTAAACTTCCTTAGTCTGTTAACTGGCACGCCTTTCTGCAAGGGAAAGTGGTACATAAAGAAGATATTGTCATACATCTACAAAATGGAGTACAATAATGCTATATAAAAGATTAATGAAGATCTCTTTGAATTGATACAGGCTAAATTCCAGGATGTACTGTTAAAGCAAAAAAGCTAAGTGCAAAAGAGTATCTATATTATGTTACTCTTTGTATAAGAAAATTGATTATAAGAAAACACATGTGTAACTGCCCATTTGTACAAAGAAAACATGGAAGGAACTCACCAGAAACTAAAGAAACTGTCTATCTACAGAGGGCAGGTGTCAAAGAGCTAGAAAGAAGAGGGAAATGGTTGTGTGTATCAAGACAGGATGGAGTGACAGATACTGCCCAGCGTGTATCATTTTGTAAAGCTCTGGCTCTTAGAACCACAGTTATGGTTTTTCACATGCCCCTAAGCAATATTTTTCACATGCCCCTAAGCAATCAACAACTAAAACTAACCATGATGGGGATCCAAAATGCAATATAAAATTAACAAATAAGCCTATTGCAAGTGAGTTGCACAACTACACTGAAAGGATGGGGAATAGTAACACTAACCTAAATAACTACAGAAAATAGGATCTTGACTGGATACCATGAAGCTAAAGACAAATATAAATGCATAAATGCTATAATTTAGTCAGTAAATATGTTCCTCACAGGGGCACGGGATAGCAATTCTGAAACTGTGTGTTCACTAGAATCAAACAAAGAAGTAAACATATCATGGAAAATAAGCAGATTTCTATTTGAGAAATAAATTACAAATAAAGACAGGAAAAAGCTAAAAGTGAACCCTGAGTTTACAGTATTTAGTATAAATTGTATGGTACAAATGGCTTTAAATATCTATATAGACAGACAGATATAGAAATACAGAGGTGTGTATATGTGCAGGTTATATACACACATATATTTCCTGTCTTTGCCTGCTGAGAAGGCTTAGAGCAATGACATCCCAGTAGTAATAAGCACATCTAGCATGAAGATCTCAGTTTCTAAACACCATTATCTGATTAAAGAAAAAAAGAAACTTGGACAAGTGATTGATTTCAGGACTAGAACAGGAGGAAAAAATAAGCTTAGAATATATCGTGAAGCAAAAAAGTAAGAAAGTTTTCAAAAAACTAAATAAGGGCTTACCAAGAGAGCACCAATACTGAATGAAAAGAAGCTCCTAACAGCCAAAGCTGGAACAAATTGAACAAGTTAAATGATAATGTTAGAATATAACACATAAAACCAAGTAAATATCTATAAGTTCATACTCATGGATATAAATAATCTATTATCTAAATAGGAAAGACAGCTCTTCCTTGGTTGTAGAATTCCAATTTAAAAATGTTGAAAGAAAGAGGAAAGTGGAAAATCACCAGTAAGCAAACACCATAATAACAATTGTAACTAGAACCAAGATCCACGGATGTATGCTGTAATCATTGGTTCACAGTCTAAAGAGAAACAGGATTTGCACAGTCTTAAAGCATGTCCCCCAAGATCTTTCTTAACAATAAGAGAAAAAATAGTAACTATAAAGTGGAGAACCCAGCAAAAACCACCTTATGCAAGTGTCATGGTCAACACCACCACTAATAAAACATATTGGCATCACAAATTCCATGACATGATGCACTGAGAAGACCACATCATTTCTGCGGAATTCTTGCCAAAAACACATAACCTCAAACCAAACATGAGAAAACACAAGACAAGCCCAAACTGAGGGACATTTGGCAAAATAAGTATTCTGTACTCTTCAAAAATATTAAGGTCTTAAAAGTTAAGGAAAGATGAGAAACTGCTACAGATTTCAGGAGACTAAGGAGAAATAACAAAATGCAACATGGGATCCTGAACAGAATCCCGGAAAATAATAACAACGGAACATTGATGAAAAAACGGGTAGAATATGAATAAGATTTTTGTTTTATTATTGGTATTATATCGATGTTAATTTCTTGGTTCTGATAATTGCACTCTGGTTAAGTAAGATTTTAATATTGAGGGAGGCTACATAGGGCAGGGATATGTAAAATTCTCTGTTCCATTTTTGCAACTTTTCTTTAAAAGTAGTTTGAAATTTAAAGTTAAAAGAAAAGGTACTGCCTTTACTTCAACAGAATTAAAAATGTTTTTGGAAAAGTAAATCTCCTTTGAAGAGAAAGACCGGGTTGAGGGGAGAAAAAAACCACTGATGTGAAAATTATACCAGGGAAACTACATTTCGTTAAGTTTCCACTTTTTGATACTTATCATGACTTAAGAATCTATAGCAGCAATTCTGTCCCTTGAAGTCAATACACTGAGGTTTTATTCCTCAGCTATAAGCAATCTTAATTTTCAGAAATCTTAATTTTCAGAAATTTTCAAAGATGCCTTTGACAGAAAGACATCTTTCTCTCTTGCAAAGATTGCAGCCTTAAAAAGCTGTTGTCATTTCTCAGTTGTTTGCAACTCCAACAGTGAAACATCGCCACGACATTTGATTCTTGGCTTAAAGGAACTCCATCGCTAAGACGGACAACTTGGACAGTATATTTCACTTTTGTTTGCTCATGTGTTGCATTTATTTGCTTTCACTCATCATGAAAAGAGCCAGGTTTTTTTTTTTTTTCTTTTTCTTTTTCTACTCCTCCACCTCATTCTCTCCTATTTAACTGTGTCTGTCAGAAGGAGAGTTATCAAGAGGAAGCTATGCAAGTTAATCATTCAGGGCCCCAGAGTGCCCAGGAACTGTTTGTTACAATAGCAAAGGGAATGAAGCATATACAATGAAGCCTCCAAGCAACAAACTAATTAATACCTCTCTCTTCTTTGAAGAAAATGACCCAATATTGAACTCCAGTGGATTATACAACATTTTAATTTACTATCTGCTAAATGGATGACTACTTTATAATATGCATTTCTACTTATTCATTTACTGACAACATCAGTAGCCATTCAAATTGAACTCCCTGGCCAAGGTCTAAGAGAACCCTGACTAGGACTAGAAGATTTTTAATATACACTATTATATACTCATGCCTCTTGTTTCTACCAAATTAGATGCCATATGGAAAGAATGTTGCACACTGCTGGCACACAGAGCAGCCAGGAACTTTTCCTTGTGGCTTTCTTCTTCCCTGCCTCTACCTTTTCTTCATGTTGTTATTGGTAAACTGTTTCCTAAGATGTACTTTCCAGATAACAATTCAGAAAACAGGTAGGAGACACACACACCCTTAGAAATACCAAAGGCAAACTGAAAACTGCTGAGGAATTAAAAGGCAGCATGGCAAGGTCATAAATCTCCCTTAATTCCAGTCATGGGGACATGAAAATCTGAAGTCCCCTAAGCCTTTCCTCAGCTGGATCCTAAGACAGTAGGGCTACATGCCCTCAAAAGAACTTCTGGCTCAAAACTGACTCTGCAAATAATCCAATGTGTTCCTAGGGTTGCTAAATCTAGCACATAGCAATATAGGATGTCCATGTTCCAGGCGATATTTGGGACATACTTATACCAAAAATTATTTGTTGTTTATCTGAAATTCAACTTTAACCTGTATTTTAATTGGTAGTTCCCTTCCCCCTTCTGAGAAATAGGTAAGTAATGCTACAATTTAAATTCCAGACCTGGACTTTTATATAGATTCATTACTTTCTAACTGTGCTACTGAAGCAATTTAATGTCCTTACTGTACATTTCCTCATCTGTCAACTGAGATAATAATAACAATAACTTTCTCATAGAGTAGTTGTGAAGAGTAAATCAAATAATCTATACAGTACCTGGAATATACTATGTATTCAATACATGTTTGCTTTTATTGTAATTACTTTAGTATTACTGTTTGCATTAAAAATATTTGTTGAAAGAGGAAACAGGTTAATAAACAAAGATTAAATTTTACCAGAAAGACAGTATCTTTGCTAAGCAAGGTAGAAAAAGAAGAGTCTGTGAATAAATTAAGAATCTCTAAATTACACTGTAAGATTTTCCTGTGATCCCCAAATAATAATTACTGTCAGGCTTCAGAATGAGGAGAGCTTACAGAATTTTCTTGCGTGTTTTACACATTTTTCATTTCAACTCAGAATAAAAGGCAAAAGAATGAGTGAAACAACTAAGATAAGCCCAAACAAAAATGAGGAAAAGGTGTATATGTAAATTAAGAACACACTTATTCCTAGCCTCTTTTCAAGAAGGAATGACAGTGACCTCTAGTAAAATGTTTCTGTCTGGAGGCAAGATTACCCACGCCTGGGTAACGGCCAATGTTTAAGCCCTGCTCTTAGAAGTGTCCTATCTACCTCTCCCACCTTCTTTTCCTCAAGAAGTCAGCTACGAACCCATCAACACCAATACAAAGGCTGTAAAATAACATTTTCCTCTTGGCTGGATGCAAAAACTAGAACTGCAGAAAAGTTCTCAATAAAAATTGTTTGAATCACTATCAACTCATTCTTTCTGCTGACTAGGAAGTTAAATAAATAAATAAAAGGGACTCCAAGTCACCAGTTATGCCAGCAGTTTCCAAAAACTATTCTCTCCTTCCCAGGAGCAAGGGTCAACATAAATGATTTATTTTCTTTATAACTAGTACTTATAGGTATTTGAGGGTGCTCCATAGACTCAAATGGGCTCCTTTTCTTTATCTGGCCTCAAGAGATTAATTATTCCTGTCAATTCGACTCTATCTTCCTGTTAACAAATCCCAATGGGTCCTTTCCCCTACTCAATCAGATAAACTCCAGATTCTAACATTTTAATGATTTTTTTGTCTGCATTACAGTGCTGCTTAATTGTATAGCTTTTAAAGAATGTGTGGATCTCAATAGGAGTTTTTTTTTTTTTATTTCCTTAATAAGAGAACAGCCTGACAACTTTGTCAACTTAATGAGTACACACTGATGTTTGCTATGGGGGATTGTTCTAGTGATTATAGGACTTCTTTTCTAGAGATTATATTCCCATTTCAAATGTTTTTTTTAAAAAAAAGGAACTTGGATGGTCAAGTTCAAGACTGAGTATATTAAACAGCACCCTTTGCACATATATATGTGACGTGTCCAACAGAGAGCACCAATTTGACATGTCCAACAGAGAGGGACCAATTTTGGTATATTATCAACTACCTAAAATATAAACAGCACTTTAAAGCCTTGGGAACAAAAATGTATATGTAAAATATTTTAATCTACGTTTATCACTCTAAAATTTGGATATTGTCAATTTTAAGAAAAAGGAGAAGAAACAAGCATATATGACCACCTTTAATGTTTGAAGGTTTCTGAAGAGGCAATGATGAGAAAAAAGATAATGTATGGTGGAATTAGAAGGATCCACTATATAACTTACCATTATTTTATTTCTCTGAGCCTCAGTTTCATTGGAAAAAAGCAAATAACCAAGCCTATTTCACCGGTTTTGATTACACACAGCATTGTGAATAAAAATAGTGTCTGACAGCTAGTAGGTGTTCAATAAATTCTAAGTCTCAATTTGCTTTTTTTCAACATTCCCTTTTAAAATGAAGAGAGAACTGAAGAGGCCACAAGTTGATTTCTTTATTACTTTCTAATACTTTCGTTATTAACCTGACAGGAACATGAACAGGGAAAAACAATAAGCACATAATAGGAAGAGATCAATAGCTTGTGATGAGAAGACATGAACCTTGTCAGAATTCACCATAGAACACATGAGGAGCAAACTTTATTCTTTCAACTTATAAAATTTATCTTTTCTTCTCTCTGATAATGGAGTATTTCACTCAATACAGAGCCCGCTATTACCATGAATGAGTTATAAAGACAGACCTAGAAAAAGAAATATAATCTATGCAATGAAAGACCTTATAATGAGTACATGAAGGTTTTTCAACTCTGGATAACAAATCAGAAGCCCAGGGACAGGACCATGGTATGAACACTTTTTTAAAGTTCCACAGCTGATTCTGGAGCCTAACAAAGTTAGACTACTACATTGGTGCACCCATAGATGCTGCAATATATCTACTACATTGAGGTACAGGGAGCTTGTGCCTGGAAGATAAGGAAGATCTCAATCAGAGAGTTGAAAAAAAATTAATAAGCACTAAAGCATGGTAACTAAAAAAAAAAGTCAAACACCTGTAATATAAAAGTCTCTTTCACTTCCCCCCAACAATTAGATAACCTTGAGGTCTCTTCCAGATGGCAGCAGCAACCTGTCTGGAGCAGCTGTGGCAGGGACACCAGCTGCAGTGGGGAAGGCTCCACAGGAATAGGTGGGAGCCCCACCCCCTACCGAGTTGGAGTGCCAAGCTTCTGGGCGCAGCTGCAGTCACTCAGCTGCAGCTCCAGACTGTGCAACCCTGCTCTCTCAGGGGCGTGGGAATCCCCCACTGCCCCCGCAGGCTCAGAAGTGCCTACTCCTGATCCCTGGCCTCTCTCTGCTCCTGGTGCCCATTCCAGTGCAGAGTAAAGTTGCAGCTGAGCCCCGGCACTGTCGCAATTCAGCTAGGTATGTGCGCACTCAAAGCAGCACTGACATGCCAGGCCCCTGCTGCCTCAGCCCCCTCTGGACTTTGGGCACCAACAAGCATAGAAGGGAGGCTGGGAGATGGGGGTGGCTCAGTGTGGGCCTGCAGGCACCCCTCGGCATGAATAGCCTGGACACCATGAACAGAGGCAGGAAGCAGTCAGGCTGAGAGCAGAAAGGGGTGGGTCCTCGCCCACTTACAAGCCAGGGATGGCCTGAAGCCCAGGAGCAAGGCTGCTCATTCTGGGTGGAGTCTGCAACCAGAAGTGAGAACTTACGTGCTTTTTCCGGGCCCACCCATGGCCACTGATGGACCAATCAGCACACACTTCCTCCTTTCTGAGCCCATAAAAACTCCTGGACTCAGCCAGTCTCAGACAGAAATTGGGATTACCAACTGCAGGAAGGAGCCACCTACTTGGTGTCTCAGGTCTCAGGGGTCACCTCAACTTGTTGGGATGACATGCTGGCAGAAAGGAGCTACCCTTCTGAGAGCTGTTTTGCTGCTCAATGAAGCTCCTCTCTGTCTTGCTCATCCTCCAGTAGTCCACATACCTCATTCTTCCTGGATGTGGGACTGAAAGAGCTGGATGTGGGACTGAAAGAGCTGTACCACAAACAGGGCTGAAAAACGCCCCACACTCACCATGTTGCAGGCAATGAGAAGGTGAGAAGAGCTGCAGCCCTTCAGGGAGCCCAGACCTAGGGGCTACCTGAGCCAGGGACTCTGCAGTTCCTGGCTCAGGGCTCTGCAGTTCCTAGTGTCTCCAAGCTTTCAGGTTACACCACATTCCACTTGCCCAAATACCAGTGCCCACAGAAGAAGCCGCTTGCAGTATGTCTGGTCCAGGCGCAGCCTTGCACAGAGCTGGCGCCTGGAGCTGCCTGCCCCACTGCAGCAGCCAGCGCGCCTGGCTGTGTGCAGTGGCTGGACCCAATGCTCGCTTGTTCACACAACCCCTGCCACTCCTCGCCTGGCCCGCCTTTAGCAGATGTGGGATCCGGACTGATAGAGTTGGCTGAGCTCAGCTTGTCAGGACAAGTGGGCGTAACAGACCCTGTGGGTGCGAGCAATATTCAGGCAGAAGGCGCCACCCACCACTGAGGCTTCCGGCTGGCAAAGTGACACCCCCAGGATCCTGTGACATTCCCTTAAAGAATAATCTATATGGAAAAGATCTAGATCTATTATTATATTAAGGGTTTTCTCTGCTTCTTCCCTGCTCTCAACCTCATGCGCAGATATACCAAATAATCAACACTCTACCCAGTTTATTTCATATATAAGTATATTCAGTAAAGCTGCCCAATGTTATCAAAACTGTGAGGGACTAACCATCACAGAGGATATACTTAAACCAAATTTCATTTTGTTGACTCCCTAATAAGCTTCAGAAACATTGAAAAAATTTAACCTGGGTAGAAGGAAGGAGAAATCTGGAAGATAAAAGGATATGAGGCCAAAGAGCTTTATAAGACTAACCCTGGGAAAAAGACTTTGAAGCAGAGAGTGAAGGCTATTAGCTCTAATTCACAGGGTCTTGTGAATCCACAAAAATTTTAAGGACTGACTTGGTAGGACCTATAATTGAAAGAAAAACACCACAATAATAAGAGGCAATAAGGACAGTCTACAGACAGTAGTGCCCAATACTACAATACTACAGAAAGAAAACTACAGTTGACCAAACCAGACATGGAACGTCTCCGAGCTAAAGCCACATTAGAGAACTAGAAGAGAGGGACAGAGGAAGTGTTTAGAAGCAAAATTTAGCAACAGTGAACTTGAGGAATAAAGGAGATGATTTAAAGACTATTTTTGATTTCTTGTTTTAGAGATAATAACATTGTACAGGGATTAGAAGAAAGTCATGGAAATTTATATACTCATTGTATTCAGCTTGAACAATAGAAATGGGACTCAGCTTTTGCAAGGAAAATGTACACTTTCTGGGGTTGAAAGGTGCAGAGATTTCAAGCAAAAAGGGCTACTTTCAAGGGAAAAAATCTAAAGCTCACCTGCAAAAATTTGCTTACCAATTATTACTTAATTATTTGCACCATTTATTTTTTCCTTTAAAGGACTTTAAATTCCTTGTGGTCTTTGCATCCTCCATGATTCCTAGTAAAGCAGTAGGCTCAGATATCTTGAATTTAATTTGATCCTAAGTCATAATTTTATCAGAAGCCATCTGGCCTGGGTTCTGAAGTTAGATAAACCTAAGGCAAAATCAGCTTCATCACTTGTTAGCTGCGTGGCACTGAATAAATTAATGATCCTCTCTAAACTCAGCTTCCTCATCTATAAGAGCCAGTTGTTGCAAAGATTAAAAGGGATAATGTGTATGAAGTAGTTATTACAATGCCTATCAAACTGTAAGCATTAAAAAAGGGTAGAATTTATTATTTGTTATTGAGCTCTTTATTTTTTCTTCACACACACATAATCCATAGCACCTGATGCTACACATTCATCAGCCAGCCAGAAACCCAGGTAAATCAATGAAAAAGAAAAGGACACCAATCAACCTTTCAATTTTTCTACTCTGACAAGATTCTGGCAACTAGTGGTGAGGGAAAAAAAAGAAATCTGCAAACATATATCATCTTTGTCATCAAAACAGACTCAGGTAAAGTCACAATTAGCAGAAGTCTTTACAAATGAAGACTAACTTACTAATGCAATACTGTTTTATTCAAGTTCTTCAAAGATCCAGAGGAAAAATTACCCCCCCTAAAAAACACAATTCAGATGACTTGGGTTTTGAAAACATGCAGAAAACAGAAAAATCATTTTCATTATCAAAAAGTAGACAATGTTTTGTTTCAACAACAATGAACAAACAAAAATAAACTAACATTATGGCCTGAAGACTATAGTATTCTTAGAATGTTGGTTTAGAATTGAAGAAAACTTATTGTATAAAGTCATATGTTCAAAGGAGATCCTATCAGGGGAGAAGGAGAGGCAATCATCTTTATTTTGGGCAGACATAAGAAAACAATTTTGGAGCCTTAGACTAATACCTAGATTTGGCTTTGTTCTAGACCCAGAAAAACTATTTTTGGATGCTATTTCCCCAAATACATGTTAAAAAAAGGAACTGAATTCAAATATGCAAATGGTATTGGACTATATCATTTTCAAGCAGGTAACTTTTAAAAATCCAGACTATTCCTGTCTTGAAAGCAGTGCCATTTAATTTTGTTCTTTTCTTGTTATTCCCACTTTCTATATGAATTGAGTGGGATCTCAGATCCCCTTGCTAAATGGTTTAGCAATACTTAAAATTCAGCAAAGAACATTCCCATCTCCAGGAGGCACCTCTCCATCATTATGGATAACTGACATATAAACAAATGTGATGCCCAGAATTGGAGTCAGTTCTGCTCTTGAAAATGTTCATACATCAAACAATTATTTCCTTATTTTCATAAACACAGTTCTGACCATATTATCATAGCTAAAGGACAAAGTGTATAGCTCTCAAAATTCAATTGATCTTAGTTATCTAAGTCTTACTTTAAATGAAGATAACAGAAATCCTTTCTCTATGTAAAAAGGTTAAACTTAGGGAAAAAAGTGGAAGATTTTCTGGTTCATCCTAAATAGGCTTTGGAGAAAGAATTGCTAAGTGTGAAACTCCTCACCTACTGCATTTAATTGATCAAAGTGTTTTGTAAAACAAGTAAATGCAGAATTTTGAGAGGCATTTAAAGGGCTTTTCTTTTGGAAGTTAACACCCTTTGCTTAATTTACCATTGATTTCCATTCTCTTTTTTCTCTTATACCATCACCGTGTGTAAGTGAATATAGCAAGAGTCTCATTTGTCTAGAATAAAGTTTGAATTGTTTATGCTGCAGATACTCATGGGGTCTGTAAACTGTGGGATGTGTGCATTCATTCTAGTCCTGTCAACACCATGGGATCCCTACTATGTGCCACACTCTGCTTAGGTTGGCTCTACTCCTGCCTCACCACAGAGCAGGTACTCTCAGACACAGCAGATCCCAAGAATGGATGCTTTGTACATGTTCTGTTTTCATACTATCTCTCCGGTAGCATATGAGTAGAGGCCCAGGAGCCTGAAGGAAAGCACTTGTCCCCATCATAAGCCTCGTGGGAGGAGAGAGAGAAGTGCTTATTTCTTCATGCCCTTTTTGCTTGGACATCTGCTAGTCAGGCATAGCTGAGGCCTGTTCTCCAGTCAGAGGAGAATCACCCAGTACTGCTGTTCCTCCTCTCTCATCTAACCTGGTTCTAAGTATTTCTCTGTATCCAGCATAGAGGAGACTTGATCCATCCAACGGCTCCATCTAGAAATGAAGCAGCTTTCTTTGCTGTTGCCATGGGCTCCCTTCTCCGCTCTCCTAACCTTTTTACCTATACTCTTTCTCTCCTCCTTCCAAACCCTGGGACCAGAAGAATAATACTGTTCATATATACAATGTTCATTTTAATTACATTTTTTATTACACATAACTAACTGTCCTGCTCAGAATGCATTTCAACGTTGTGATAGTAATAAAACAACAATTATGTGCTAAGCAATACATTTATATTTTCTCCCCTAATAGCCCTGCAAGGGTGGGTAGTAGGGCCAAGCAAATTGAGGCTCGCATAGATTAAGTGACTTGGCCAAAGTCAAACAATCAGTAGTAGAGACACTATCAGACCAGGTCTGTCCGAATACCAAAGCCCAGCCTTTTACATTGCCCCAGTGCTGCTGCATATGGTCAAGATGTGAAAAGCAAAGCAAAAATAAGATTATAGCACCAGGAATTTGTTGAATACACATGTGCTTCCCTTCAAGCTTATCAGAAAATTATTTCACTTTATTTCAACAAAAAACAAACACTGTAAAATTAGTTAAAGTAGCCTAAACATTTGATCTGTATTACTGTGAGTAGAATATACAGAAGTTTGTTTAAATGAATACTGGCAATGGAGTAGAATATAATGCACCTTAATTGATTTAAGGATACTGTGCCTCTTAATAGCTCAGTTAGCAATTTCCAATTTTAACCAATCCTCTTCAATAAGAGCTTGCTCAAAACACTTAACATTGTTTTCATTGAATCCCTACAGCTAGAGCAAATGTTGCCCACCATGACAACAGGATCAGCTAAGCCCACAGTAAATGTTTTACTACCACAACCCACATATTTGCTCTGGCCAGTGGTTTGCCCTATAGGTCAGATTGTTCTCATGAACTTACCCTCAAAAACTAAGTCTTGTGCTTAGTACTCAAGATGGCTATGTTCTCTAAAGTCTTTAATTCTGTAGTCACCTCTCCACTAATGAAAACATAGAGATCTTTGACCCTAACTTCTCTTCCTATATGTCTCTGTCCAACCTTTGTAAATATACATATATATTACCTATGTTTAAATCAATGAATTTATTCATCTATTCTGCATGCAAACCAAATAACTCACTGAGTTTTGTTTGTTTTTCAAGACAGGGTAGACTCTAGTTTAGAAAAAAATATTTTTACTTGCCTTATCATGAGACCATAATTGTGGGGAAAAGAAAGAGAGATCAGACAGTTATTGTGTCTATATAGAAAGAAGTAGACATAGGAGACTCCATTTTATTCTGTATTTGAGATGCTGTTAATCTGTGACCCTATCCCCAATCCTGTCCTTGTAAGAGACATGTGCTGTGGTGACTCAAGGTTTAACAGATTTGGGGCTGTGCAGGGTGTGCTTTGTTAAACAAGTGCCTGAAGGCAGTTTGCTCATGAAAAGTCATCACCATTCTCTTAATCTCAAGTACCCAGGGACACGGACACTGCGGAAGGTCTCAGGGACCTCTGCCTAGGGAAGCTAGGTATTGTCCAAGGTTTTTTCCCATGTGATAGTCTGAAATGTGGCCTCGTGGGAAGGGAAAGACCTGATCGTCCCCCAGCCTGACACCCATGAAGGGTCTGCGACTGAGGAGGATTAATATAAGAGGAAAGAAGGCCTCTTGGCAGTTGAGATAGAGAAAGGCATCTGTCTCCTGCCCTTCGCTGGGCAATGGAATCTCTCCATGTAAAGCCCGATTGTGTGTTCTATTTACTGAGATGGGAGAAAACCGCCTTAGGGCTGAAGGTGGGACGTGCTAGCGGCAATGCTGCTCTTTATGCACTAAAAGGTTTATGGAGATGTTTGCATATGCATATCAAGGCACAGCACTTTTCCTTAAACTTATTCATGTCACAGAGATCTTTATTCATATGTCTTACTGCTAACCTTCTCCCTACTATGATCCTATTATCCTGCCACTTCCCTTTTCTAAGATGGTAAAGATAATGATCAATAAATACTGAGGGAACGCAGAGACCGGTGCCAGCTCGGGTCCTCTGTATGCTGAGAGCGGGTCCCCTGGGCCTACTTCTTTCTCTATACTTTGTATCTGTGTTTCACTTCTTTTCTCAAGTGTCTTATTCCATCTAACGAGAAACACCCACAGGTGTGGAGGGGCAGGCCACCCCTTCACTTAATGACAAAAATAAGGCCCTCTATATTATCAATTTCTCTTTATTTTGGCCAGTTTCAAGTGACTATTCATTTCCAATTGCTTTTTCTATTTCATTTTTGCATATCTGATACCATACAATCACCAATTTCTGTTTCCCACATGAACATTATTTCTCTTCTTAGCACAGTAATTTCCCCAATACATGCAATCAATAACTATCAATTGAATCTGAATTATTTTAAATATACATAACTAGAAAGAGATGACATGATTGTATTATTTAGAAAATCCCTTCGTCTCAGCCCAAAATCTCCTGAAGCTGATAAGCAACTTCAGCAAAGTCTCAGGATACAAAATCAGTGTGCAAAAATCACAAGCATTCCTATACACCAATAACAGAGAGCCAAATCATGAGGAAACTCCCACTCACAATTGCTACAAAGAGAATAAAATACCTAGGAATACAACTTACAAGGGATGCGAAGAACCTCTTCAAGAACTAAAAACCAATGCTCAAGGAAATAAGAGAGAACACAAATGAAAAGACAGTCCATGCTCATGGATAGGAAGAATCAGTATCATGGAAATGGTCATACTGCCCAAAGTACTTTATATATTCAATGCTATGCCCATTAAGCTATCATTTACTTTCTTCACAGAATTGGAAAAAAAATACTGTTAATTTCATATGGAACCAAAAAAGAGCCCACATAGCCAAGACAATCCAGCAAAAAGAACAAAGCTAGAGGCATCACACTACCTGACTTCAAACTATACTACAAGGATACAGGAACCAAAAAAACATGGTACTAGTACTAGAACAGATATATAGACCAATGGAACAGAGGCCTCAGAAATAACACCACACATCTACGACCATCNTTCAATGCTATGCCCATTAAGCTATCATTTACTTTCTTCACAGAATTGGAAAAAAAATACTGTTAATTTCATATGGAACCAAAAAAGAGCCCACATAGCCAAGACAATCCAAAGCAAAAAGAACAAAGCTAGAGGCATCACACTACCTGACTTCAAACTATACTACAAGGATACAGGAACCAAAAAAACATGGTACTAGTACTAGAACAGATATATAGACCAATGGAACAGAGGCCTCAGAAATAACACCACACATCTACGACCATCAGATCTTTGACGAACCTGACAAAAACAAGCAATGGCGAAAGGATTCCCTATTTAATAAATGGTGTAGGGAAAACTGGATAGCCATATGCAGAAAACTGAAACTGGATTCCTTCCTTACACCTTATACAAAAATTAACTCAAGATGGATTAAAGACTTAAATGTAAGACCTAAAACCATAAAACTCTAGAAGAAAACCTAGGCAATACCATTCAGGACATAGCATGGGCAAAGACTTCATGACTAAAACACCAAAAACAATGGCAATGAAAGCCAAAATTGACAAATGCAAATGAGATCTAATTAAACTCAAGAGTTTCTGCGCAGCAAAAGAAACTATCATCTGAGTGAACAGGCAACCTACAGAATGGGAGAAAATTGTTGCAATCTATCCATCTGACAAAGGGCTAATATCCAGAATCTACAAAGAACTTAACAAATTTACAAGAACAAAAAACAACCCCATCAAAAAGTGGGCAAAGGATACGAACAGACAATTCTCAAAAGACGACATTTATGCAGCCAACAAACATGAAAAAAAGCTCATCATCACTGGTCATTAGAGAAATGTAAATCAAAACCAAAATGAGATACCATTTCATGCCAGTTAGAATGGCGATCATTAAAAAGCCAGGAAAAAATGGATGCTGGAAAGGATGTGAAGAAATAGGAATGCTTTTACACTGTTGGTGGGAGTGTAAATTAGTTCAACCATTATGGAAGATAGTGTGGCGATTCCTCGAGGATCTAGAACCAGAAATATCATTTGACCCAGCAATCCCATTACTGGGTATACACCCAAACAATTATAAATGATTCTACTATAAAGACACATTCACACATGTGTTTACTGCGGCACTATTCCCAATAGCAAAGACTTGGAACCAACCCAAATGCCCATCAATGACAGACTGGATTAAGAAAATGTGGCACATATACACCATGAAATACTATGCAGCCATAAAAAAGGATGAGTTCATGTCTTTTGCAGGGACATGGATATAGCTGGAAANTGTAAATCAAAACCAAAATGAGATACCATTTCATGCCAGTTAGAATGGCGATCATTAAAAGCCAGGAAAAAATGGATGCTGGAAAGGATGTGAAGAAATAGGAATGCTTTTACACTGTTGGTGGGAGTGTAAATTAGTTCAACCATTATGGAAGATAGTGTGGCGATTCCTCGAGGATCTAGAACCAGAAATATCATTTGACCCAGCAATCCCATTACTGGGTATACACCCAAACAATTATAAATGATTCTACTATAAAGACACATTCACACATGTGTTTACTGCGGCACTATTCCCAATAGCAAAGACTTGGAACCAACCCAAATGCCCATCAATGACAGACTGGATTAAGAAAATGTGGCACATATACACCATGAAATACTATGCAGCCATAAAAAAGGATGAGTTCATGTCTTTTGCAGGGACATGGATATAGCTGGAAACCATCATTCTCAGCAAACTAACACAAGAACAGAAAACCAAACACCACAAGTTCTCACTCGTAAGTGGAAGTAGAACAATGAGAACACATGGATACAGGGAAGGGAACATCACACACCAGAGCCTGTCAGGGGGAGGGGGAGGCCAGAGGAGGGATAGCATTAGGAAAAATACCTAATTGAGATGACAGGTTGATGGGTGCAGCAAACCATCATGACACGAGTATACCTATATTACAAACCTGCACATTCTGCACATGAACCCAGACCTTAAATTTTAAAAACAGAAAGAAGAAACATTTGTACCAAATATTATACAAAACATAGACACTATCAATTAATTTGTCAGAAAGTATTTGTTAAGTATTTATTTTGTTAAACACTGTCCTCTCCATTAAAAATATATCTAGATTAGTGTTCCTCAATAGCAATCTGATACAAGTCATGTTTGTAACTTTATATTTCCTAGTAGCCACATTTAAAAAGTTTTTTTAAAAGGTTAAAAGTTTTCGTTATTATTTAAAATTTTAATAAAGTTATTTTATTTGGCCCAAGATACCTGAAATATCACTTTAATATGTAATAATTATGAAACTATTATTGACTGGAGTTCCCACACCCTCCCCACCATAAGGGTTTTTTCCCTAATATATCCTTATTCCCTTATTTTCTCAAAAAAATTCAGTAAAGTTCAGTATACTCCTCCTCCATGAAGCCTTCCCTGACCACTGGCATCCCCACTGACCCCACACTCTGAGTCACTTGGCACACTGTGGACATTAGTAATTACACATAAGTGTAATTAGTTTCTCATTACATTTATGCATATAAATAAATAAGCAGAAAATTGAGTGGTTTTTTTTTTCTTGCCAGACTGTGAGCTACCTAAAGGAAAGTCCATGTCTTTTCTTCATCCCGTCTCTAGTCCCTAGCACAATGTGTGACCATAGAAAGCATTCAAAAAATATCATTCAATTTATATAAAAACAGGAAACAGCACTCTCTAAAATCAAAGTAGAGCCAAAATATATCTCCATAAGAATATAAGAAAGGATTTATGGATATAGGAGGAGGTACAGAGATTTCTTTTGTTGTTGTTCTTTTGTTTTGTTTTGTTTTCTTTACTTTTTTGTTTTGAGGCAAAGTCTGGCTCTATCTCCCAGGCTGGAGTGCAGTGGCATGATCTTGGTTCACTGCAACTTCTGCCTCCTGGGTTCAAGCCATCCTCCCACCTCAGCCCCACAACTATCTGGGACTACAGGCATGTACCACCACACCCAGTTAATTTTTGTATTTTTAGTAGAGACGGGACCTCACTATGTTGTCCAGGCTGGTCTAGCACTCATGAGTTCAAGTGATCCGCCTGCCTCGGCCTCCCAAAGTGCTGGGATTACAGTCATGAGCCACTGTGCTCGGCCAGAGATTTCCTAAAGTTGTTTGCAATTATTTCACCTTAAAAGAAAAGAAAACAATAGTAGGCATCAGCTTGCATGCTGGAAATTTTCATACAGAATAATATTATGATGACCTTCCCATGAAAGAGAGAAAGAGAGAAATATACATATAGTTATATAGTCACATGTATGTATATAGTGATATATAATGAAAAAAATATATATATAGTGATATATATATAATGATTTCTATACTTAGGGAGTAGACATGTTTTATTCTAATAGCAAAATAATTAAAGATACTGTTATACTGGTCAGCATGACCCAGCCAGAAAACTTTTTATTTACTAAACTTATCTTCTCAATGAAACAAAGCAATTGGGCCAACAGAAATCATTTGCTACCCAACTCACTCCTAGATCTTCGGAAAAAAATAAGTCAATGCAAAATACAATTGTATTTGGAAAGGATGGTGATAGATCAGGATTGTGATTCTGGTCTGGTCTGATCGACAAGAGTCAGGGGGCAGGAACAGCGGTAGAGAGGGAAGGTGAAGCACCCATTGTTCACAAACTGGGGCTGCTAGCTCTGTAATATAACATTTTAATGTTCCCTTTAGGCCCAACCCTACCTCCTCTGATCTCCCCAGGACAGAAAATGGTAAGGATTTATAACATGGAGTCCTGTTCCATGAGGCTCCCTCACTCTGCATCTATTGTTAGATTTATCCATCCTGAGAGATAGAATGCCTAGACCATAACATAACCTATATTGGGATCATGGGTGACAGACAGATGGGTTTCTGGTAGTTGTTGACACTGCTTTGTTTACTCTGTGTGTGTGTGTGTGTGTGTTTGTGTGTGTGTATACCTTTCTCCCTTTATATATCATGTATCAAGATTATTGAATTTGATCAAATACATGGTTTGACCAGGAAAGATTTGAATAAACTTATAAACTTGACTTAAATTCCAAATCCATTTAGCATCAATGAAAGATGAAGTTCTTTTACTTTTTACTTTGTTCATGTCAATTCAGAGATACCACTGAATTATCAAGACTTCCTCCTATGTCTCACATCATCAAAGCTACATATTAACACACATTTTTCAAAGTGAAAATAACCCACACTTTATTTCTGTAAAGTTCAATGGATAACAGTATTCTGTGCTAGAATAAATGCCTCACAAGCTTGGATTATGTGAAAACCTCTTAAATCTACATCCCTTGAGAAAAAAAAAAGTACAGCACTCTCAGATGCATTACAAGGACCTTGCTTCTTCATTTTTGACTTTCATTAGGAAATCATCTCTTCTATTTGCCCCCAAATGCAAATGCTTCTTCAAAACATTTTAAAATGTTCAATCACATAAAACAGAAAGCAGCCTTCATGATTAGAAACTTACAAGGCTTCATATGTTATTTCTTTAATCCAATTCATCAAATCTTAAAGGTCCAAAATTCACATACAGCCCTAATAAGCTTTGAAAAGAATAGTCCTCTCTTCAAAGAGAACAGTACTATTAATATACAACTGGTTAAGTTTAAACTAATAAGTCATAATGAAGCAAAAGTAGGTTTTGAGGAAACTGCCTTAAGCCTCCATGACTTTATAATTCCATGTTGAGCACTAATAATAAAGCCCAATTCATATGTGTGACTACATAAATATTCATGCACAGTTAAATGTGCACCTATAAATGTACAAGATACATATGTAGATGTAAATGCATTTTATGACTTCAGCTTATGAAAATGTCTTATCTGTTGGTCTTGGAGAAACTATCACTTTGATATCCATTAGATGCAATATATGAGTTTATCATTGTATCACCATCATGTTATAATGCCATTGTCTAAGATTTATCTATTAAACAACTCAGAAGTATGTAAATGCTCTTAAAATGAAAAGAAAATTGTGAAGCTATTAAATCATGGTCAATAAAATATTTCTATGCCAGTCATTGTCTAATCATCTGACTCCATCAAGGCTTAACTGCAATGATTTCCAAACCCCACTTGACTACTTTTGCCTCTTCCTCTGCATCCTTGTTATAAGAATGGTAAATTGCTTAGATTAGTTGACTGCCACTGTAAGGCCAAGTAGCAGCCAAGCTTTGAAGCCAAACCAATGATTATATTTATAAAGTTGCCCTAATTAACAAGGAAGCAATCCTAAGCATTAAATGGTTAAGCTTTATTTCAGCTATTTACTCAACTTAGTTCGGCTATTTACTCAACTTAAGAAGTCAGGACCATGGAATTAAACATTTGTATTTTGATGCAGTTTCTTCCATAAAAATCATCACAAAATTTTAGGAGAAACATTCCTATAAAGCTTTTTCTTATTGCATAAGATTAAGGAAACCATTTGATTCAAAGGCTCAATGCTGATAAGCTTTAGCAGATAATAATAAACTCTCCAAAGAAATAATTCGATTCATACTAATTTGCATCAGTCTTATAAATGGCAGGATATGGATGGTTGTGGGATGGAAGTAGCCGAGACTAGCCAACAGGGAAACTGTTAAGTGTATAAGGGAATGTGTATGCTAAATAGCTTGATTTAGTCACCCCACAATGTATAGAGGCATAGCTCGGAGATGTCACAGGTTCTATTCCAGACTACTGCAATTAAGTGAATATTGCAATAAAGTGAGTCATGTGAACTTTTTTATTTCCTAGTGCATATAAAAGTCATGTTTAGGCTACATTGTAGTCCACTGAGTGTGCAACAGCACTGTATTAAAAAAAAGTACATACATTAATTTTAAAATGTTTTATTGCTAAAAATGCAAATGATCATCTGAACCTTCAGCAAATCATAATATTTTTGCTGGTGGAGGGTCTTGCCCCGATGATGACAGCTGCTGACTGATCAGGGTGGTAGTTGCTGATAAATGGAGTGGTTGTGGCAATTTTGTAAAATAAAACAACAATAAAGCTTACTTCATTGATTGACTCTTCCTTTCACAAGAGATTTCTTGGTAGCATGCGATGCTGTTATAGCATTTTATCCACAGTAAAAGTTCTTTCAAAATTGGAATCACTCCTTTCAGACCCTGCCACTGTTTTATCAACTAAGTTTACGTAATATTCTAAATCCTTTATTATTTCAACAATGTTCACAGCATCTTCACCAGGAGGAAATTCCACCTCAAGGAAGTATTTTCTTTGCTCATCCATAAGAAATGACCCTTCTTCCTTTCAAGATTTATGAGGAGATTGAAGCAATTCAGTCACATCATCAAATTCCACTTCTAATTCTAGTTCTCTTCTTATTTCCACCACATCTGTAGTTACTTCCTCTACTACAGTCTTGAACCCCTCAAAGCCATCCCTAAGGGTTGGCATCAACTTCTTCCAAACTTCCTGTTAATGTTGATATTTTTACCTCCTTCCATGAATCACAAATGTTCTTACTGGCATTTAGAATGAGGAATTTTTTCCAGGAATTTTCATTTACTTTGCCCAGATACATATAGGTATCACTATCTAAGAAAGCTATATCCTTAAAAAAAAAATGTATTTCCTAAATAATGAGACTCAAGAGGTTAAGTTACTCCTTGATCCATGGGCTGCAGAATGGATGTTGTGTTAGTTAGCATAAAAACATTAATTTCCTTGTGTATGTCCATCTGAGCCCTTGGAAGACTAGGTGCGTTGTCAATGAGCAGTACTATTTTGAAAGGAATCTTTTTTTTCTGAGCAGTAGGTCTCAAGAGTGAGCATAAAATATTCATTAAACCATGCTATAAAGACATGTACTGTAATCCAACCTTTGTTTTTCTAATTATAGAGCATAAACAGAGTAGATTTGACATACTTCTTAAGGGTCCTAGGGTTTTCAAGATGGTAAATGAGCATTGGTTTCCACTTAAAGTCATCAGCTGCATTAGCACCTAACAAGAGAGTCAGCCTGTCCTGTGAAGCCAGGCATTGACTTCTCCTCCCTATGTATCAAAGTCCTAGACAACATCTTCTTCCAATAGAAGGCTGCTTTGTCTACACTGAAAATCTCTTCTTTAATGTAGCCGCCTTCATCAACACTCTTCACTAAATCTCCTAGGTAAGTTGCTTCAGCTTCCACATTAGCAACTTCTGCTTTACCCGGCACTTCTGTTATGGAAACAGCTTCTTTCCTGACACCTCAGATTGTTTTTCTGCAGCATCTTCACCTCTCTCAGCCTTTATAGAATTGAGGAGAGTCAGGGCCTTGCTCTGGATTAGGTTTTGGCTTATGAGAATGGTGTGGCTGGTTTGATCTTCTATCCAAACCACAAAAACTTTGTATCAGCAGTAAGGTTGTTTTGCTTTCTTATCATTCATGTGTTCACTGGAGTAGCATTTTCAATTTTCTTCAATAACTTTCCAGTTGCATTCACAATTTGGCTGTTTGGCAAAAGAGGCTTAGCTTTCAGTCTGTCTCAGCTTTCGACCTGCTTTCCTCGCTAAGCTTCATCATTTCTAGCTTTTAATTGAAAGACAGAGATGTGAATCCTCCTTCCACTTGATAACATAGGGACCACTGTAGGGTTATTAATTGACCTAATTCCAATATTGTTGTGTTTCGGGACATAGGGAGGTCCAAAAAGAAGGACAGAGATAAGGGAATGCCTGGTCAGTGTAGTAGTAAGAAAGCACGTAATATTGTTCAATTAAGTTCGCTATCTAAACAATCACAATAGTAACATGAAAGATCACCATAACAGATACAATAATAATAAAAATAATTTGAAATATCAGGAAAATCACCAAAATGTGGCACATAAACACTAAGTGAACACACGCTGTTGGAAAAATGTCACCAATAGACTTGCTCAATGCAGGGTTGCCACAAACTTTCAATTTGTAAAAAACTGAAACGGTATCTGTAAAGTGCAATAAAGCAAGGTATGCCTGTACATATAAACATCATGTTGTACATCATAAACATACAATTTTTAGAGATTATGACCAGTTTATATGTACAGGGACTGGGTAGTAACAATGTTAAAAACAAATAACCAAAGAATAGGAGGGAAATAATAATAACAATTGTAAAAACATATTAAACTCTATCCTTGCATTAGGCTTTGCTATCTGCCTTAAACATATTCTATTTTATGCTTGTCAGCATTTCATTCATTCAAATATATTCATATACATCTCACTGAACATAAAGTAGATAAGGAAACTGAAGCCCAGAAAGTTACTCCAGATTTCAAATCACTGAATTGTTGATAGGGGCTTCAATTAAAGGCCAGTCTTATGAATGCACTCAACTATTACACTACAATGGTAGCCAGCTTCATCAATGATCTTAGCTGAATTTTCTAGGAGGACTATGAGTCCATAGTAGTAGCTCCATAGAGCTACTATCCATTTACAATAGATTAGTTAAAATGGAGGTTGCCGGCAGATTTTGGGGTTTGGACAGGTAGTTTGGACTCCCAGTATAGAGACCAAATAGCAACAAGAGCACAGGCAGCAATAAGATCCAGGTGTATAGGGCAAAAGTCCAAAGATTTATATTCAAGGCAGAAAGACCCAGGAGGAAATAGCTTTCAGGTATAAATCAGGTAACATTTTGAAATTCAAGCCACACATCAGAAACAGGTATCACAAAGAAAGCATTTCAAGATCTGCAACAAGGCCCTCAACCCCTCTGCCCTGTTTATAAGACACCAATCTGCATTAATAAGTATGCACAATTCCGTGGAGGTAGAGACAGGGTCTGCAGGTAACTGTAGCCGAAAAACAGGTCTCTAGGCTGAGTACTGCTCATGCTTCTAAAACTTCCACTTCCAAGTTCCAAATGCTATGCTTTCCCCTTTTCCAATTATCACTATCTTCATCCCCATACATGTCTATTAGGAAAAAACAACAATAAGACATCTACTTAGTTCAGTCATCCGGGAAATGCTGTGGATAATATGGTACTGTGGGTCAAATAACACATTCAAGAACCAGTCAATTTGGTGAAAAAAGAAAAATCAAATTGCTTATTTTGCATCATGCAGAGCAAAAAAATTACTATTTGAATGTTGTGCTTTTCAAATAGTTGTACTGGTGTTGAGTATGACACAATCATATTCACCAGGCATCTCTACACTGTCACTCTGGTATATTATTTTTTACACTGCCTTTTCTCTTCTTGGAATCAAATTTAGTTACCCTTTGGGGATGCTTAATTCCTTAATGTCATTCACCTTTTTTTTTTTTTTTTAACTAAGTAAGCAGGTTCTTTATTTTTCAACTAAATTCTTTAATCAGCTTTTGTTCAGAAACTGTTTATTTATATCTGCATTACAAATGCTAGATTTAACCAATCTATCAAACCAGGATAATACATGGAAGGATCTTGTCAGTTCGTCCTTTCCTCTTAGGAACAAAGATGCCATACTTTGGACTTTAAAAGAAAGGAAATAATAGGATTAGACTAAGATTGAGGACAAGAGGATGTCAAACGAAAGAAAAGCATGTGGTCCTTCTAAAGACTTCCCATCTAGTATGGGGAATTGTAATCCATTTGTGCTAAATGCTTTGACTATGCTTATTATGCAAAAAACATTAGAGCCTAGTATATTTTGTTACCATAGTTCTGCCTACTGGGAACTATAATTAAAGCACATTTGAGCAAATGCAATTTTATTTGTTATTAAGCAACTAAAAGCTTAGTCAACCTTGCAAATATGGCATTATCTTAAGATTACAATATAAGCCAGACAGTTATCCAATAAACTTTATTAGGTCCTATCTTTATTAGCTATGTCTTCTATTCCTACTGCAGGAGCATTGTATGCTATATAACAGTGGTCCTAATAGTTCTAATAGTTTAGGATGCACCAGAACCACCTGGAAAAGCTTGTTAAAACATATTACTGGGCCCCACTCTCAGAGTTTCTCATACCTTAGGTCTGCGGTGGGGCTCCAAAATTTGCATTTGTAACACACTCCCAGGGGATGCTGATGCTGCTGGTCTGTAGACCACACTTTACAAACCATTGCTTTGCAATATAACATAGTGGTTAGAGCTTTGGAGTGAAACTCACCTGGGCTCATGTACTTGCTCTTCTACTAACATGTACATGTCTTTGGACAGGTTACTTCATCTCTCTAAGCCTGTATCTTAATCTATATAGTAGGGATAATAACACCTTTCCAATAAGCTCATTGGGATAATTAAATAAGATAAAAGTATGGAAAGTGCTTAGCCGAGGTGCTGGCAAGAGAGAAACCAATGAATGTCAGTGATAAGTTTATTATTGTTGTTAATTTGAAAAATATGGCAAGATCTAGGTCAACATATTTATAACCAATGGTGTGCATCAGACTCAACTGTAGAGCTTTTGTAAAATTCACGCAGTGAGACACTGTCCCCCTCACAGATGTTGATGCAATCAATATTTCATTGATTCTAAGATGCCACTGATCATAAGATGCACCATTATTTTATGTATCACTAAGAAAGATAAGGCAAAAATTAAACCATGATTATTCTAAGTGAAATAAATGAGACATAGAAAAATACTGCATAACCTCTCTTATATGTGGAGTCTAAATAAAATGTCAACTATACAGAGATAGAGAATAAAAGGATACAGAATAGCAGTTACTTAGGGTGCATCGGTCCAGAAATATAATGAACAACATGAGGAATCTGTAGGTTGAGTACCCCTAATCCAAAGATTTAAAATCTAAAATGCTCCAAAATCTGGAACTTTCTGAACACAGACATGATGCTACACGGGTACCTGAGATAGTGAAAACATTGCTTTCTGATCATTCAACATACACAAACTTTGTTTCATGAACAAAATTATTTAAGATATTGAATAAAATTACTTTTAGGCTATATGTATACGGTGTAATAAAACATAAATTTTGTGTTTAGGCTCGGATCCCATCCCCCAGATATCTCATTATGTATGTGTAAATATTCCAAAATCCAGAAAAAGGCCCACATCTGAAACACTTCTGACCCCAAGTATTTTGGATAAAAGATACACAACCTGTAGTTAATAAAATTATATTGTATTGGGCATTGGCATTAAATAAGTAGATTTAGTTGCCTGCTTTTGTCACCAAAAAAGTAACTCCATGAGATGATAGAGATGTTAGTTTGCTTGACTATAGTAAATACCTTACTGTCTACATGTATCCCATAACATCATGTTGTAAGCCTCACATATGCACAACAAAACTTATCTTAAAAAAATTTGATTAAACTAATGTAAAGCACATCCAGATTTCAGAAATGAGAAAATATGGAGAAAAAAGTGCATACTGGAACTGATGAAATAAGGTAGCTGGAGATGTAAGTTTGGGCTTGCTTCCCAGGTTATTGTGATGTGCAATTCTGATTAAAAACCACTAACTTGGCTGGCCTTGGTGGCTCACGCCTGTAATTAATCCCAGCACTTTGGGAGGCTGAGACAGGTGGATCACAAGGTCAGGAGATCAAGACCATCCTGGCTAACACGGTGAAACCCTGTCTCTACTAAAAACACCAAAAAAAAAAAAAAAAAAAAAATAGCCAGGCGTGGTGGTGGGCACTGTAGTCCCAGCTACTCAGGAGGCTGAGGCAGGAGAACAGTGTGAATCTGGGAGGCAGAGCTTGCAGTGAGCCGAGATCACGCCACTGCACTCCAGCCTGGGCAACAGAGTGAGACTCTGTCTCAAAACAACAACAACAACAACAACAACAACAACAACAACACTAACAGTCCATGTGACAGCTGCAAGTGGGACTCAAAGTTCAGATGCCTCAAAGCTGAGAGAGCTCAAAGGTTGGAATCCCCATTCTTAGAACAAGAATATCACCCAATATCATAATCAACCACCTAATTCCATAGACTGTTGACGAAACAAAAAATATTTCCTCTTGGTGTAAGAGCACCCACCCTCTAAACTTAGAAGAAGACTCCTCCCACTGAGTAGCAGTTACCCACATGAACTGGTCACGTTCATGGCCAGAACATATCAGTCAGTCAGATCAAAGGAGAGTACAGCACAGTTAGCAGGAAGGTGTCAAGGTGTTAGACCAAGATACATTTTTCTTTGTAAACATGAATTCCAATCTTGAGATGTGAGGATTATTTAGGGAGACAAAACATGATGTACATTTCAGGGAGAAGAGAAGATGATGAAGGTCACACATGTTACCAGGACTTGGCCCTAGAAGGCTTTTATTTTCCATCTTGAGTTTTAAATTGCAGTTTGTAATTTATCTCAAAACAAAGTAGATTTTGTATAATCTGATTGTCCTATCAAGTTTATGGCCACTCCCATTTGTCTTCACTCTGGGAATCTTGGATGAAGGTGGGGAAGGCATGGGCCTACTCTCAACTTTATGCTAACACTCCTGCCCATAGGAAATGTATTAATTCTGTAAGCCATCACAGAACAGGACAAGATCTTATGACAGTTTTATTAGGGAGCTCAGAATTTCTAACAACTTCAGTAATTATCTCTGGTAGTCTCCATGCACATGAGTTAATTATAACCAGAAAATAAAATAATACCTATTTCAGCTTCTAAAAATTCTAACAATGTAAATCTCTAATGAAATGTTGAAATAATACATAGCTGTTTTTACAAACTTTCCACTAAGAAAATTTCATTTTAACTCCTATCTACCTCATGACCACCCAGTCCCCCCTTTATTATTACTTATGTTAATATTCATTTAATTATTATTAATTTTCTAACCAGGGCTTAACTCAGATGGACAAACAAACATGAAATGTTTAAATCAGGGACTGCCAAGGACATTTCTTCAAGGTCCAAATAGTGACAAATTATAGTGATAATGAAGTTGAAAAACATATGGATATGGATGACTTTCTCATTTTCTCACTGTATTGAAAACACACACCCACACTATCAATGAAATCTATACTTCTAAAAATATATTTTCATACCTTAGAAACCTCTTCTGGTCCTGGTCCATATTGAATTCCTTTCTAAAATCAGAAATTAAAGCTTTATCATAATACTATTTTTAAAACTATGATGTTCTTAAATTTTATGATTCTGATTGGAGAATGGAAAATACAAAGTATTGGCCGGGCACGGTGGCTCACACCTATAATCCCAGCACTCTGGGAGGCCGAGGGGGGCGGATCACAAGGTCAGGAGATTAAGACCATCCTGGCTAATATGGTGAAACCCCGTCTCTACTAAAAATGCAAAAACTTAGCTGAGCATGGTGGTGGGCGCCTGTAGTCCCAGCTACCTGGGAGGCTGAGGCAGGAGAATCGCTTGAACCCAGCAGGTAGAGGTTGCAGTGAGCTGAGATGGCACCACTGCGCTCCAGCCTGGGCAACAGAGTAAGACTGTCTTAAACAACAACAACAACAACAGCAAACCCACGAAAATATAAAGTATCATGAAATTTAACAAAAAATGGTCTTATCTTTCCAAAAGGATAACACTGATTTTATTAAAATGTCTACATAATTTAAATGACTGCACATGTGGACTAAAATTTAATATAAAACTCAGTCACCTGAATAATGATAACTTAGAATCAGTCACACTGGTCATAGAGAATATCTGCTGACTTGAATGAGAAGGAAGCAGCCATGTCTTTATAGGAAACTAGTTCCTGTTTTACTATAGAGATGACAGGGGTTTCGGGTTTTATTTATTTAGTTATTTTATTTTTCATTTTTTTTACAGATTTTACCTTGATTTAGTTGCATAATGAATGCAACACCTATTTTCCACATAAGAAGATAAAGACTGATTTGAAATTTTTCAATTCTGTCCATCACTGTCGTATCCAACTGACTCATTAGCATACACCTTGCTGCAAGGGTTTTATCTTTACTGGGGCATTCTTTGTGTGCCTTTTCTATTTTGACCAAAATGTATATAAATCTCCTGAATTTTCATGACACTGATGTGGCTAAAAATTTTCAATATTTTCAGTTCCTTGAAAATACAAAAACAACCTTAAGAAATAAGAATTAGCCATCGTTCAGAGGTTCTGATGTGTTTTAACAAAAACATCAATTATTTCAAGTTCTCTGCTGATTAGAAAATAATGGATTTTATTTGATACGGCAAAGCAACTTATTATGTTTTGTGCTACCATAAAATGCATCACAATTTATAGTAATTACCTGAATATTCAATTTGTTTCCAGTATCCTCCTCTCAGTCCTACATGTCTGTTAGAGAATCAAAGGGTACTGCTTGTCTAAGAAATATGCTAAAGAGAGAACAATACAACATCTGCAGAAGGAAATAAGAATCATTAAATGCCCTTTCCTTCTTTGATACAATTCCTAAGATTATAGAAATTGAAGATAACTTAGCACATATCACCTCCAAAGAGAAGAGAGGAAGGTCTTTTAACTTAGCCTTGTGAATAAAATGGATTACAGAAGCTGAGTGCCCAGACAGTGAGGCAGACCAGTAACAGTTTCAACAGCTATATCCAAATGGTGTTAACTAGTGGATCAACATCAACCTAGTTCTAAATTTCAAAATCATAGAATTCTTTTCTGGGTTCCACTTGTTTCACCATGTTACTCAATGTCCTGGAAGATAATAGAGTGGACATCATAAAATTTGTAGAAGGGAGAGTGGCCATGTGGATGACTGAATGGGGTTGGAAGCTGATAGGTTGGAGACAAGGACTATATCTGAAATTAATAAAAATAAAGTTTAAAGTACTTATAGAAATGAATTATCCACAAATGAAAAGTGATAATAGAAATAAATTGAAAAGAAATAGAAGTAAATTTAAAATGATGTGATTAAGTCCAAAAGGACAATTGTTTTGTATAGAATGGAGAAGATGTGGCATAGTAGCAATACATGCAACTAAGGCTTAGAAATTTTAGTCTAGAGAAAGGTTAATGTGAATCAACAGTAAATGGAATGTTTTTTGGGTGAATAAATAAATGTAACGTATCATAGGAGGGGAGAGGAGGGAAGGAATAAGAAAAAGACTAGGGGAGTGGAGGGGAGGAAAAGACAGGAGAAGAGAGGAAAGAGAGGAAAAGGAGGAGAGAATCTGTATAAAAGGATTCACAGTTGGGGAAAGCACATATAGCAGATACTTAAAAATACTTCTATGTATTTAGCTATGTACTGAATTAGATGAACATTTATATTTATCATGTATATCTAATTTTTATTAGATTTTGAAATATTCTATTGTGGTTTTTGTTTTAGCAGATTTACCTGGTTAGTTATAGCTTGCTTAGGCAAGTATTAGAATTATTCTGATTTCCTTGAGCTCTCTGCAGCTTGGCCGGGAGAGGAGGGCTACTTATCTCCATATAGCCCAGACCACCCAGGAAGTACTGCAGTACAACCACGGAGAAACTGAGCACATTCAAGAGTGACCTGAGATGTACAAACAATCAAATCATTAATATCCAAGAATTTCTCAAAGCACTTGAGCATATTTACCCTGGAGATCTGATCAGCATGCTCAAATATCCTAATAACTTCAATGGGAAAAAGAATTGGAGGTGTTGTGGTTGACCCCAGTGGTTACAAGGAGGACAGAGGAATTAGACTTTCTAAGGCTACCTCGGTGTCAACATCCTCTAAGGACAGAATGGCTCAGCTTGGGAGCTACTGACCACTCACTGTCTCTCCTAAAGATGCTGACACCCTGATTGGATGATCCTTGGAAAGATTTTTGCAAAACCAAGTCAAGCATTAGATAGGTGGCAGGATTAGATGATCTGTGAAAGTCCCTCCAAAACTCAAGATTCCAATATGTAAACATTTTCCTGTGGTGCAAATTAAATCCTTACAAAAGACATTCGCTCATAAAGACAATGAAAACAAATGGTTAGCCTAAGGGAAGTGAACGAATCTTCAGGAAACCCTAAGAGACTCTCCTGTTTTCTTGCTTGTTTGCTCGTTAGAGAACTAATCTCCTATAAAACGGGAATGTATTAATATTTCTTTGTCCTCTGCTATACTGGCCGACTTTGGGAATTTGCACACAGCACGCTTTATCTTGCTAAATATAATAGTCTGTCGGGCATTCTTCCTTTGTGAGAAATCCTTATTCACTTGCATAAATTATGTCTAAAGATCTGAAGCATACTTTCCTTTCTTTAATACAGACTATTCCCAGAAGTAGCCCGAAACATGCCAAACATCTGCTCCTACATGCAGCTCAATACATGATATTGATATGTATTATCACTGGGTGAATTCTAAATACAAGGCCAATTTAGCATACTCCTGAACAATTCCCTCCTCCTCTCCCGGCCAAGCTGCAGAGAGCTCAAGGAAATCAGAATAATTCTAATACTTGCCTAAGCAAGCTATAACTAACCAGGTAAATCTGCTAAAACAAAAACCACAATAGAAGTATTTTTAAGTATCTGCTATACATGCTTTCCCCAACTGTGAATTCCTGGGTGTCTGACTGTTTGTTAAACATTTATATGAGCCTAGTCCATCTTTTAATGATCGAATGCAATTATCATTCATGTGGTACAAAGAAAGGTGACCAGAATCCCTAAATCTTGAAGTTTTTCTAGTCATCTATGAAAGACTCTAGTTCTTTAACAGGTATTTTCACAAAGATCTTCAGAGTAAACTCATTTTTACCGCTAACTAGGGCTTTGGACCCAAATACCTCTCTGGTCTCTTTCCCTGGTGAAGTAACCTGGATCTCACATAAGCTTGGCAGACAGCTCCTGTCCCTTGGACTAAGGATAAATAAAACCAGCCCCAGCAGTAAATCTTTTATTTCCTTCCCAAGTCCCACACTGCTTCTGGCCCCTGGCAAAGCCACTGCCCTGGCACAGGTTACATCTGCCCAGAAGAGGCAGATTTCCTAACTGGTAAAGTAATTCTACACATCTGCATTGCCCAACACAGTGGCCACAAGCTGCATGTGGCAATTAGTTCCTCAGTTGTACAAGCCACATTTCAACTGCTCCATAGCCACATGTGGCTAGTATACAGAACATTTCATCATGCACTACTGGACAGTGTGCCCTAGGATTCCATTTTGCTCTCAATTTGGGCAAACATTGTTCTTGGACTTGGGCAGACTTTATCTCCCACTTAAGGTCAGAGTATGCAATGGTTTATTCATTTATTCATCCAACAAATATTTGTCAATCCCTTGTCTAGCTACTGAAATATAACCATGAGTAAAACAGACATGACACCTACTCTCATGGAGCTTACATTCTGGTGGGAAGAAACTAACGATAAACAAGTCAACACCTAATGGAAATGATTCTTTCAGTTATGAATTTCAGTATTAGTTTATATCTTTTTTAGCTTCATGGTAACAAGATATTTTGGTTTCCTTCAAGTGGATCCATCCCCACAGCAGCTGGCCTGTTTTCTCTTGATTTTCTTCAGATGATAGTCACTAATGGTTCTAATATTTACTTTAATCTAGAGTTTCTTCAACCTTTGTTTCTTCAGAACTTTCTCAAAGCTTAATTCTTGCCTCTGTCCTTGATTCTGTCTTGCAAGTTTCTCCAGACTTTAACTTTTCAATCATCAGTTTTAAATGTGACTCTTAACTATTTATATTTTCAAATAGTACAACAAACTACTAGGCATTCACCCTTAGAAGACCCCACCTCCTCAGCTCTTTAACCTTGGCATTAGATCTTCAGAATTTCTCTTGAACTATTACCTTTCTTTCATTCCCAGTGGGCCATACAACTAAGCTGTCATTTCTTATACATGAATCTCAAAAACAACCTCCCAAAAAGATTTATTGTCTCAATTTTGTTTCCTTACAATTGGTCATGCACACTAAATCTCAACTACTTTAAAAACTACTTTTAAAAGAGCCAGTCACTGCCTCTCTCAATCTTCTCTGCACTAGAGAAGCTCCCTTGCCACAATCTTTCACCCCCGAAAATGTACATCTGTGCCAAGTGTGTTCCCACCTTTCTCTGTTTGAGAGCACCTGTCAGGTGCTAATCCCACCACTCTGCAGTGGTTCTCAAATAAACAGAGACACTAACAGATGAGAACTTCAGCAGTTTGGCAGCCCCACATCCCTTGACCTCACTTAACCCTGGTCACAGCTTCCAAACCAGCAGCACTTCAAGGGACATTGGCACAGCAGCCAAGTTCATTGGGGCTAGGACTTCCAAAGTCATGACAGCTGGATCTGGGGCTAAAATTGCAGCTGTGTTTAGGAGCCTCACCACTGATTGTGCCAAGAACCCTGTCTGAAGCAACAAGTCTTCTCCTATGCCATTCTGGAGCTTTGCACTCCATATATAAGTCAGTTTTTTGCTGCTTAAAACATCTGAAAAAGGGTTATTTTTAAATAATTTATTTCTTACAGTTTTGGAGACCTTGAAGTCCAAAGTTAAGAGACCATATCTGGTGAGAGCCTTTTTGCTGGTGGACACTCTCTACAGTCCTAAGGTAGTACAAGGTATGACATAATGAGGAAGTTGAGCATCCTAAAGTGCTAGCTCAAGTCACTCTTCCTCTTCTTATAATGCCACCAGTTAATCTATTGACTCATTAATCCATAGATAGACTAATCTATTCATATGGACAGATCTCTCATGAACCAATCACCTCTTAAAGTCCCTACTTCTCAATACTGACACACTGGGCATTAAGTATCAACTTTGGAAGGAAAAAATATTTAAACCATAGCATCCTCTTAGAGATCATGGAGTTCTTTTGCCTAAGGGTGGCTTTTCTCATCCTCTTCACCATGTAAAGAAGCTGTCTCCACTACTAATAGTTCTTTCCTACATGTCTCATCTATCTTGTATGTTCTTTTCCCTATACCTTCTCAGGCAATCTGAGAAAAGTGGTTGACTCAAGGTTTGACAGAAGGAAGACAAATAAATATTGCATCTTATTAGTCAGGGTTCTCTAGAGTGACAAAACTAATAGGATAAATATATCTATATCTATATCTATCTATTTCTCTATCTAGGGAGTATATTAAGTGGTATTAACTCACATGATCACAAGGTCCCACAATAGGCTGTCTGCAAGCTGAGAATCAAGGAAGCCAATCCGAGTCCCAAAGCTGAAGAATTTGGAGTCCAATGTTCAAGGGCAGGAAGCACCCAGTATGCGAGAAAGATGTAGGCTGGGAGGCTAAGCCAGTATAACCTTTTCATGTTTTTCTGCCCACTTTATATTCTGGCCATGCTGGCAGCTGATTAGGTGGTGCCTATCCAGATTACGGGTGGGTCTGCCTTTTCCAGCCCACTGACTCAAACGTTAATCTCCTTTGGCAACACCCTCACAGACATATCCAGGATCAATACTCTGAGTCCTTCAATCCAATCAAGTTGACACTCAGTATTAACCATCACAAGTCCACCCTTTGACAACTTGAACCCATACACATCTCCTGAGATCATACATAATCTTCAAATAAAGACAATAATAAGGTCATAATTACACCTAACATAATACAACAATCCTTCACACAACTGGAAATGTACCAATCCCCAACCCAAATGCTATTCCATAGAGTTAACAATACTTAAATACTGATACTGATATAAAGTTAATAAATCTTATGTCACATGATAAAGGAAAAAGGAAATAAAATGAAGATATTTTCTTAGTACAAGTGTATAAGTGCACAAACATGTTTTTAATAAAAGAAGGAAGAAATACTCATGACAATTACAGTCTTCATTTCTGCAACTGGTCACGTAATCGTAGCTGGTATTGATGACTACCTTCTTCTCCTACCCATTCTGTATGCCCTTTGCCTTCGGCAAGCACCTCAGCAGGTCATGGTTTTTTTCCTGGTGGAGTGATCCAATCCATTCCTGAAGGGTCTGAGCCATCTGTAGTCTTGCCTGGATTGGGCTGTTGCAGTTTCCCATTTACCTTAATCAGAGGGCATGGTAATACTAAGAGACGCCCTAATGGATCTCCTATATTCCATGCATACTATTCCTTACCTCTGTTGTGGAGTAGTAGACTGATTTTATCTTGATAGTCTGGGTCAATCACCCCAGCCAACACTGTAACTCCCTTATTAGCCTGTTGACTTAAAGGTAGGAGGAGCCCAAAGTGTCCAGGTGGTAATCATAACTTCCATTTTAAAGGAATGGTTGGTGTGTCTCCTGGTGTTCCTCCCTCTGGAACTAAGACCTCTAGGCCAGCAGAACATAATATTGTGGGAACAGGAAGCAAAATTTTGCTAGTGGGTCACTAGGGGTGATGGTGAGTGGTGCCATCAAAAGGCCATCCTGAAGCAGCTGGATTGAAAGGATGGTAGAATTGCCTTTGGAAGTCAGAATTAAAATGCCAACTAGGTGACAATACTTTGCAGGGCTGGGGCAAAGTTCTCCAGAAGGCCGTGTATACTCTGAACCAGCATCCAATATATAGTATTGTTTCTCCCATAGCCAGGATATGCAGGATCCAGGAATCAGGGGTGGAAGTGGAAGTGGCACCTCTTATTATCACCCCTAGTGACCCACTAGCAAAATTTTTGCCACCTGGAAACTTGGGGGGTCCTACATTTAAGTCAACATGCTAAGAAGGGAGTTACAATGTTGGCTGGGGTGACTGACCCAGACTATCAAGATAAAAGCAGTCTACTACTCCACAACAGAGGTAAAGAAGAGTATGCACGGAATATAGGAGATCCATTAGGGCATCTCTTAGTATTACCATGCCCTCTGATTAAGGTTAAGGAGAAACTATAATAGTCCAATCCAGGCAGGACTACAAATGGCCCAGACCCTTCAGGAATAAAGGTTTGGGTCACTCCACCAGGAAAAAAACCACGGCCTGCTGAGGTGCTTGCTAAAGGCAAAGGGAATACAGAATGGGTAGGAGAAGAAGGTAGTCATCAATACCAGCTATGACCACGTGACCAGTTGCAGAAACAAGAACTGTAATTGTCATGAGTATTTCCTCCTCCTTTTGTTAAAAAACATGTTTGTGCACATATATAGAAAATACCTTCATTTTATTTCCTTTTTCCTTTATCATGTGACATAAGATTTATTGATTTCATATCTATATCAGTATTTAAGTATTGTTAACTCCATGGAACAGCATTTGGGTTGGGGATTGGTGCGTTTCCAATTGTATAAAGGATAGCTGTATTATGTTAGGTGTAATTATGACTTTATTATTGTCTTTATTTGAAGATTATGTATGATCTCAGGAGATGTGTAGAGGTTCAAGTTGACAAGGTGGACTTGTGATGGTTAATACTGAGTGTCAACTTGATTGGATTGAAGGATACAAAGTTTTGATCCTGGGTGTGTCTGTGAGGGTGTTGCCAAAGGAGATTAACGTTTGAGTCAGTGGGCTGGGAAAGGCAGACCCACCCTTAATCAGGGGGATGCCACCTAATCAGCTGCCAGTGTGGTCAGAATATAAAGTAGGCAGAAAAACGCCAAAAGGCTAGATTGGCCTAGGCTCCCAGCCTACATCTTTCTCCAGTGCTAGATGCTTCCTGCCCTTGAACATTGGACTCCAAATTCTTCAGCTTTGGGACTCGGACTGGCTTCCTTGATCTTCAGCTTGCAGGCAGCCTTTTGTGAGCCCTTGTGATCATGTGAGTTAATACTAATGAATAAACTCCCCTTTATAGATAGATAGATAGATAGATAGATAGATAGATAGATAGATAGATATAAATATATCCTATTAGTTCTGTCACTCTAGAGAACCCTGCCTAATATAGATTTTGTCATTATCCTACTCAGTAATCCATTATGACTCCCTATTATCTATGGAATCAAGTTTCTTTTTCATGAAGTTATTGCCTTGAAAAGATAACCCTAAAATTGAATAATTTTGTTATTAAAATACCATTTTACTTAGGAGTAAGAATTATAACCTATTTGGTTCTGAAAATGATTTTAGATTTTTCAGGCTGATGCACCTTTTGCTTCATGTGATATATACCTGCGTATGCCTCATTTTATGTAATTAAAAGTTTCCTGATAATTATGTTCCCACAGTTTCCAATAAATTCTTCCACCACACACACAGTAGAAGAAAACTTTTTAGAGATCATTTACTGAGCTTATTGACACAAATGAGAGTTTTAAGAAGCACAAGCAAACTATTTTAGCATATTTTGGCCAACTTTATATATATTAATATTTCCCGTTTCCTTGTCATGTGCATGAAGCCCATATTATGTCTTTTTTCCACAGGGCATAGGGCCCCATGCTCAATAGCTTGAATTAGTCACAGAATGACTTTCTGTTGGAAACTTTTTGATTGACATCCACAAACTAAAATCAGCTCAGCCTCAAACTAAAAAATCTGGTTATCATTAAGAACCTCACCACTGGACAGAATGATAAAAAATAAAAAGAAAACTCATTAATTTATTATGATCTCAAACTAAATGCTTTTCTCTTATGTATTTTAAAGATCTGAGAAGCAAAATTACAATTTGAGTTTATTAGTAACTATCTGAGTCCACTTTCTGTTGCTTATAACAGAATACCTGAAACTGGTTAATTTATATGGAAAATCATTTATTTCTTACAGTTATGGAGGCTGAGAAGTCTCCAAAGTCAAGGGACCACATCTGGTGAGAGTCATCTTGCTGGCAGGGACTCTCTGTGGGGTCCCCAGGCAGTGCAGGGCCTGGCATCACATGGGCAGGAAGCTGAGCATGCTTACTCAGGTCTCTCTTCCTCTTCTGATGAAACCACCAGTCACTTCTGATGATAACTCATTTATCTATTAAGCCATGAATACATTAATCAGTTCATAAAGGCAGGTTCCTCATTATCCAATCATCTCTTAAAGACCCCACCTCTCAATACTGCCATACTAGGGATTAAGTTTCAACATAAATTTTGGAGGGTACATTTAAATCACAGCAGTAACTGAAGCAGAACTACTAAAAGATTGTTAAAAGGTTCTAATCGCCTTTTCAAAATATATAATTCCTTTTCATGAGGGTTAAATGTATAAAATTCAAAATTCAAGTCATTTTTTTTTAAGACAGGGTCTTAATCTATCGTCCCAGCTGGAATCCAGGGGTACACTCATCAGTCTCTGCAGCCTCCACCTCCTTGGCTCAAGCAATCCTCCCACCTCAGTTTCCTGAGTAGCTGGGACTAAAAGCATGTGCCACCACCCCTGACTAAGTTTGTTAAAACATTTTTTGTAGAGACAAGGTCTTTCAACCCTGGTCTCACACTTCTAAGCTCAAATGATCCTCTGCCTTTGCCTCCCAAAGTGCTGGGATTACAGGCTTGAGTCACCACACACAGCCTGTAATCCCAAGTCACTTTTATTATTACCATAACCTGTTTTAGTCATTAAGAGCAAGAAAATTCTTTTTATCCTTATGTCATATTTTATTACGGCTGAATTAATTCTTGTAGTTAGAGTACATCCTAAATACAATTAAAGAAGTTAACTGATGCTTAAAGTCACTAAAGCCCAAATTATTTTTACTTTTCTTTTCTTCGTAATAATCTCTGTTTCTGTTATCATAAATGTAGTGGTGTCTGAGAAGCTATGCACTTTTTTTTTTCTTTTTTGTTTTGAGACGGAGTTTTGCTCAGTCACCCAGGCTGGAGTGCAGTGGCACGATCTTGGCTCACTTGTAAGCTCCGCCTCCCAGGTTCACGCCATTCTCCTGCCTCAGCTTCCCGAGTAGCTGGGGCTACAGGCGCCCGCCACCACATCCGGCTAATTTTTTTAGTATTTTTAGTAGAGACAGGGTTTCACTATGTTAGCCAAGATGGTCTCCATCTCCTGACCTCAAGATCCACCCTCCTCAGCCTCCCAAAGTGCTGGGATTACAGGCGTGAGCCACTGCACCCAGCTGCTGTGCACTTTTATATTTGTTACTCAGACCTCTTGAAAAATGTTCAAAGTTATTAATATACATAAATGTATAGAAAATATCCTTATACATTAATATACAGAAATAATTTCCTCTCACTAGAGGAGACTAGATCATAGGGAATCAATGTTTAACCCATTTCCCAATACCATTTAACATGAGCTTCAGGCCACTAGAATTACCTCCATTGACTTAGAAAAGTACAGAAGACACAAGTCATATCAAAGACAACAGGCAAATGTTTAATTGTGTTTAGTGCTTCAATATTTGTATGACAATATTTGTTTAACAAACACTGATGTAGCACTTGCTACATCAGGCAATGTCACAAGCTTCTTTATAAATATTAATTCATTTAATCCTCATAACAACCTTAAGAGTTAGGTAATATCATCCCTATTTTTCAAATGGGAAAACTGCAGCATAAAAGAAGTATCTTTCCTAAGTCCCTAGAATCAATAAATGGAAAGTCAGAATTTGAACCTATGAGTCTGGCTCCAAAGTCTGAGCTTTTAAGCACTCCATTAGGCTACCTCTCAATATTCTAAATCATTTCCATATTTGGAATCTAACTTAATATAAAGATGTTATAGCTTTTAGTCATGTAAAAAACTTTTCTTTTTGAGATCTGAAAGTGACTTCAGGTCTCAAACACCTAAGGAGACGTGCTGGTAGAGATCTGAAAGTGATTTTACTATGTGGCTGCTCCCACGCAAACACCCAACATCTCCTTGACTCTCATCCCACTAGCTCAGGTACCCTCCTGCTCTGCATCCACCAAACTCTATGTTTTCTCCTATAGCAACACCTACCACAATATTTGCATATTAAGTGTTACGTTCTTTAAGGGCAAGAAGCGTATCTTGTTCACAGTTGTTTTGTTTGTTTGTTTTTGTTTGTTTGTTTGTTTTGAGATGGAGTCTTGCTCTGTCGCCCAGGCTGGAGTGCAGTGTTGCGATCTCAGCTCACTGCAAGCTCCGCCTCCCGGGTTCACGCCATTCTCCTGCCTCAGCCTCCCGAGTAGCTGGGACTACAGGCGCCCGCCACCACGCCCAGCTAATTTTTTGTATTTTTTTTTAGTAGAGATGGGGTTTCACCATGTTAGCCAGGATGGTCTCGGTCTCCTGACCTCGTGATTCGCCCGCCTCCGCCTCCCAAAGTGCTGGGATTACAGGCGTGAGCCACCACACCCGGCCATCTTGTTCACAGTTTTATCTCCAAAACGTGGACCTGAGCAGACAAAGCATGATTAAAAATTATTCAACAGCCGGAGAGTTAAACTAACTTCTTATCAAATTACAACACCTAAAATAAATAGAGTTCTTCCCTTTACCTATGGGAGTAGGTACTCATTCCAATTTTAAAATTAGCATGTGTGTGGAAATAATCTTGTGATTTAAAGAAAATGACAATGCAGAAAAATACATTAATGAATGGTCCTCCCCATCTTGGTATAGAGATTTAAAATCTGGGTGTTTCAAAAGTAAAGACACTAAAGCTCTTCGTTTAAAAAAAAAATGGCAACACAGATGTACTGAGCTTTTCAAACTAAAAGTCAGGAATATATACCAAGCTACTATCACAAAACACTTCCATCAAAACCCTACAGAAAGCAAACAATTGCCAGCTAGCACATTGCTCTTCATGAGAAATGACATGCGTCCTTTTGTGCAAAAGGATATCAAAAGAACTTGTCAGTTAAACAGAGGATTTAGATATACCCTGAGAAAACTTTCATGTACCACTTTACATATTTCTAGCAAAATTGCTACAGAAGTTCTTAAGGCACAATAATTTAAACCTAACTTGAGTTAGTAACCAACACAAACTACTTTTCTAAAATGTCTCCTATTTTCATAAGTGGAAGAATTTAGTTATAAAAGTCCTACTAACTCTTGGAAAATAATCTACAGAGGCATGGTGATTCATTTGCTTTCATTCAGCAGCATTCGCTTGTCAATTTGTTAATTATGTGCCTATTATGTGCTAAGTACTCTATTGGGTGTTCTTGTACAAATCATTTTTCTGCCAGCAAAGCCATATTTTTTGAGTTAGTAATTCCCAGATTTTTGTCAAATTCAACAGCATTATGCAATGAGTTCTTTGCATGTACAGTAAGGAAGAGCAGAATTTTAGTTGACATAAGTAATTCTACATTTTATTTTGGATGACAGCAACACACAAACTATATACATACAACCTGAGTATTCTTACAACTGTTCATTTTGAATTTCTGTCCAATTTGACCAGTCAATTCACTCAGATAGTCAAGTTGGCTTTGGCACTTAGGTAGGACCAGTAGGTCCATAAAGTGAGAGAGTCAAATGGGCACTGGAAGACAAACTCCCTCCTAGATCACAAGTTCCCAAGAACAAGAACCGTGACTTCTATAGTACTGGGGCTAAATGTATTTCTTGGCACAGACTATGCATTAACATATGATTGCTTGAATGAAAGAATGACCTCACTAAATTTCTCTCAAACATGTAAAACTATATCCCATCTGTAAACATTTCCAGAGTGACCAGACATAAAGATGGTCATTTGGTCATTATCCTTATTAATATTAACCTTCCTAAGTACAGAGATCCCATAGAGGCTCTTAGGGTACAATAAATCAAACATAATTACATTAATTAACCAACAGAAGTTATAACTTTACCAGCAGCTATTATTTGCAGTTAAATTTCCTAAATTATCTTAATCTTTTATCACTGAATCTTTTTTTAAAAACTTTTTTCTTATCTTTTAAATTACTCTGATTATTAATTAAAGGTTAACAAGATAATAAATTATAACTCTGCTTCGAAGTTTACCAGCTTAAATTCTATTAACAATGCCTGATTATTCGAGGTTATCTCCTTTTAATAACTTTGTTAATAAGCTGAAATCTGTACCTCTAATCACAGTGTCCTGTACCCTTTCAACTACATGTTTGCTTGTCTTCCATAAATCCTAAGCTGGAGCAGCGGTCAGGTTCTTGTTCCTCTTTCTTGCCATCCTCTCACCCTGACACGCACTACTGTATCCACTTCAAGGGCACGTTCAGGAAAGATAATATAGTACTGCAAAAATGGGGTATTGGGGCTGGGCACAGTGGCTCGTGCCTATGATCCCAGCACTTTGGGAGGCCAAGGCAGGCAGATTGCTTGAACCCAGATGTTTGAGAACAGCCTGGGCAACATGGCAAAACCCCATCTTTACAAAATGTACAGAAAATAAAATTAAAAATAAATAGCCAGGCATGGGGGTGCGTGCCTGTGGTCCCAGCTACTCAGGAGGCTGAGGTGGGAGGATCACCTGAGCCCAGGAGGTAGAGGTTGCAGTGAGCTGAGATCCAGCCACTGCACTCCAGCCTGGGTGGTGACAGAGCGAGACCCTGACTCAAAAAAAAAAAAAAAAAAAAAAAAAAAAAAATGGGGATGGGAAGGCGGAGAAAAGCATCCCAAAAGCCTCTGGTGGAAAATTGGATTAAAACTTTAAAGAGAAGTAAAATATTCTCCTTTACTGTCTCCATTTCAGTCATTGCCTTTAAAATTCACACATATATTCCACTAGCGCTAACCTAACAGAATCAGCATTATGTAATATCCATTGCCTCAGACACTGTTGTTTGGCCAACCAGAGTCATTCCCAGCCCCCAGCCACCTCCTTCTGTGGCTAGGAACACTAAATGCTTACTTTTCCTGCTTCTCTTGCAGCCAAGTATTGCTCTGGACACAGTTCTGGCTGATGAGATATAAGCAAAACCCACCAGAGGGTTTCTTGAAAAGATTTTGCTTCCTTGATGAAAAAAAAAGGAGAAATATGGCTGGCATTGCCACTTCTCCCTTCATTGTATCCTGAACATGTAATACCTAGGCTTGCATTATATATTTTGCAACCATGAAACAAAACGCATGAAAATGAAAAGCAAACTCAATGGGAATAGTGGAACAGGGGATTAAATAGGATTATTAAGCAACTAAACCTGTGCAAACAATCCCCTATTTTCAGATAGCTTGATGTGGGAATAAAAGATTGTTGAAGTTACTGTTACTTACAGACAAATGCTTTCCAATGGAGATGCTACCTTAAGATAGCTATGGTTTAAATCCTGGTTCTGCCTTTTACTGTGTGACCTTGGGCAAGTTAACAAACTTTTCCAAGCCTCCATTTCTCATCTGTAAATGGGCATAAGTGAAATTGCCACAATAGCATTGTTGTGAAAAATGTACAATAATGCATTTAAAGTACTTGGCATTGAATTTGGCACAAAGTATTTTCTCAAACATTAAAGGCACACTTTAATACTAAATACAAATATAAATGTTTTAAAATACATGTGGCTTCTTTTTTCTCCAAATAATTACACATAAAATTATACATTTAGGGTGTTATAGAAGTCAATTCTTCATTTTTAAAATCATCATTATATATAGTTTAACTGAAGACAATTTACAATAAGCATTAAGATGTCTAATGTAAAAGTAAAATTTGTGTGATTAAATTAGGTAGCACAAACGTCAACTTATAATTGCTATGTAGTTTATTTAAATTTTTTATATTATTCTAATTATTGTGATACAAAATAAGCCATTTCCTCCAGCACAAGATAGACTGAAATGACTGGCAGTAACCTCACAACTTCTTGTTGCCATACCACCCAGAAACCTGAGACATGTGACTCTTTACTGTTCCACTTATTAGGTTATTTTCAGGACATTCAATCATTTCTCTTTAATCACTGAAGGAAACAGCAGATCTCTGTTTGTTGTTTTGCTTTGTTTTAGTCAGAAGCATTTTAGCTTCACTTCAACAAGATCATCATTCCAATCGTTTCTCTTTAGCAGCTTATCTTACAAGGCCAGTAAAAGATTGTGTTCCCAAGCCTAGAGACTTTCCATTTATAGCTTTCCATTAAGCCTCTTAAAAGTAGGTATTTATACCAATTAATTATTTAAAAGGTAGGGCCTTTTATGAAATAGCTTTTTTATTAATTCAAAGAGATTATAATTTTAATCTAAACTTTTTAAAAAAGGATTTGAGTTGACTTACAATAAAAGACATAAATAGATTAAGATGTTAAAATAAATCAAAACATATGCAAATACTGGGAAAAAAAGGATGCAAATACAAAAATCATCATGGACACAGTTATGCAAAACACTTAACTGTGAGCTTCTACTAAAGCAAAAACGGCAACATTTGATTTTAAAAATCTCATTATTTTAGAAGGAAGGTTTATGATCTATATTTATATATGCTGATACTGAGTGTGGCCTTTGTACTAAATTTCAGTAGGAATTTGTCTCATGGCCCTTCCCCAAGAAAAATTAAGTTCCATAATACACAGTGTTTGCATCAGTGAGGTTCAGTGGCTGCTTTGAACTTTAATAAAAGTCAATAGCATGACTTTATACCAGTAATTTTAAAATGATTTTAAGCTATGGGATCTGAAAAAAAAAAAAAATAAGCAGCAGCTGAATATATAAAATTATAGATAAATAAGAACTTCTCTAATTGAAACATAGTTAAAGTGCCTAAAACTACCATAACCAGTGATTATAGAATCTGAGCAAGGAAAAAAACTGTAGCCAATAAACTGATCACAGCGCTTTGCTTAGTTACACATATAAAAATGCAAATACAATGTCCTAAGCTCTTACACTCTCCTGATAAGGTTGGGGATGAGGCTAGAATGTCTACTCTCATTGCTATTACTGAACATTATACTGCAAGTCCCAGTTCAATAAAGCAAAAAGAAAAAATGATACATGAGGAAGCCAGACAGGAAAGGAAGAAATAAAACTGTCTTTATTCAGAAAGAGTGTATTGTGCATGTAGAAAATCTTAAAAATCTACAAAAAGAAAGCCACTAAATCTAATAAGTTAATTGAGCAAGATTGCAGGATACAAGATCAATAGACAACAATCATTTGTATTTCTATATATTCACAGGCAATTGGAAATAAAACAAAATATATTCACAATAGCATCAAAAATCATGTAAAACTAAGGATTAAATCTAACAACATGTGTGCACAGGCAATTCATTAAAAATCACAAATTATTACCAAGAAAAATTAAATAAGGACATTTCTATGGAATGAATTTTGTCCCCTTCTCTACTTCAGTTTATACGTTGAAGCCCTAACACTCAATGTGACAGTATTATAAATGGGTACTTTGATAGGTAATTGGGTTTACATGAGGCCATGAGGATGGACCCTCATAATTTAATTAGTGTCCTGATAAAAAGAGACACCAGAGAGCATGCCATCTCTCTGTCTCCGTGTGTGTGTGTGTACACGAAAGAAGAGGTCATGTGAACACACAGTGAGATGGTGGCCACCTGCAACCCAAGAGAAGGGACTTCAAAATAAAACTTACCTTCCCAGCACCTTTATCTTGGACTTCCCAACATCCATAACTATGAGAAAATAAATTTCTATTATTTGAGCTACCCAGTCTATGATATTTTGTTATGGCATCCCAAGCTGACTAAGAGATATACAGTGCTAACGGATCAGAAGACTTGAGGTTAAAATTTAAGATACCAATTCACTCCAAATTTTTCTATAAACTCAGTATAATCAGGAATAAAATCCCACCAGGCCTATATGACCTATATGACCCTACTTGTAGGCATATACAATATAATATAAAACAGGGACTCATGCAGATATTTCTATCATTGCTGGGTAATTTGCAATAGCCAAAAGTTAAAAACAACCCAAGAGTCAATCAACAGATGAATGGATAAACAAAATGTGGTATACATGTACAATAGAATATTACTCAGCCATGAAAAGGAACGGAGTTCTGACATATGCTACAACATAGATGAATCTTGAAAACATTATGCTGAGGGTGGAGCAAGATGACCAAATAGAAGTCTCCACAAATTGTCTCACCTAAAAGGAACACCAAATTTTAACAACTGACTGCACACAATGAAAGCACCTTCATAAAAAACAAAAACCAGGTAAGCAATCACAGTACCTGGTTTTAACTTTACATTGCTGAAAGAGGAACTGAACGGGTAGGAAAGATAGGCTTAAATCACTGAGAGCACCCTTCTCACATTCCCCAGAAATGATTAGACGGCATAGAAAGAGAATCTGTACACTCGGGGGAGGGACAGCACAGTGACCGGGGAACTTTATATTGAACTGAGTGCTGCCCTGTCACAGTGGAAAGCAAAAGCATGATGAACTCAGCCACTGCCCACACATGAAGGGAGCATTTGGACCAGACCTAACCAGAAAAGAAGTGCCCTTCTCAATGGTCTGAACCTGAGTTTCTCTGCAAGCCTTGCTACTGCAGGCTAAACTGCTCTGGGATCCTAGGTGAACTTGAAAGGCAGTCTAGGACACAAGGACTGCAATTCTTAGGGAAGTCCTGATGCTCTGCTGGACTTAGAGCCAGTGGATTGGGGTGGCACACGACCTAGTAAGACACCAGATGGGCCAGCTAGGGGAGTGCTTGTGCAACTCCTCCCACAACCGCAGGCAGCAAAGCTTGCAGCAATAAATGGACTCCTTCCTTCTACTTAAGGAGAGGTGACAGAAGAGCAAAGAAGACTTTGTCTTGCACCTTGGATGCCAGCTAAACCAACATAGGGTAGGTCAGTGGGCAAAGTAGTGAGGCCTGCATCGTAGGCCCTACCTCCCAGATGACATTTCTAGACACACTCTTGGCCAGAAGGGAAACTTCTTCCTTGAAGGGAATGAACCAGTACTGGCAGAATTCATCACCTTCTGACTAAAGAGCCCCCAAACCCTGAATCACCAACAGCAATACCCAGGTGGTATACCATGGGCCTTACTCTGAGACATGCTGGCTTCAGGTACCAGCTCAGCCCCAGTAGGGCAGAGCACCAAGTGGGCTCTTGGGGATCCCTGAATCCAGGAATAGGCTCTTGGATGGCACTTTTAGACCTGCCCTAGACCAAAGGGGAGCCCACTTCCCTGAAGAGTGAGCCCCAGCCCTGGTAGCATTCACCACAAGCTAACCAAAGAGCCCCTGGGCCTTAAGTGAACCTTAGCGGTGGCCTGGAAAAACTCCCTATGGGCTGGTAGTGGTGGTGGTGGAAACAGGGAAAGGCTCCTGTGCCTGTGGAAAGGGGAAGGAAGAATGGAAAGAGCTTTGTCTTGTGGTCTGAGTACCAGCTTAGCCACCATGCAACAGAACAGCAAGTAGACTTCTAAATTTTTTTAATTCTAATCCCTGGCTCCCAGAGAGCATCTCTAGACCTGCCTGGGTTCTGGGGAAACTTACTGCCCTGAAGGAAATGATAAAACCTGGCTGGCTTCCCCACCTACTGACTGCAGATCCCTAGAACCTTGAGAGAACATCGGTGGTAGTCAGGTAGCAAGTATAGAGGACCTTGTGTGAGACTCAGTACTGTGCTGGCTTCAGGTCTGACCTGGGATAGTCCCAGTGGTGGTGCTTGCATCATACCATCCCCAGCTCCAGATGGTTCAGCACAGAAAGAAAGACTTCATTTGTTTAGAAGAAAGTAGGAGAAGATAACGAGAATTTCTTCCTGTAATCCAGGGAATTCTTTCAGACCTTATCTAAGACCACTTAGGTGTTATCTCTACGAATCTGCATTACTGGGCTTGGAACCCAAGTCTCTTTTGAACATCTAGAGAGCCTTCCCAAGAAGAATGAGCATAGAGCACAGACAAGCTCAGACTGAGAAGACTACAATAAACACCTCACTTTTTAATGCCCATATACAGACAAACATCCAGAAGCATCAAGACCATCTAGGAAAACATGACCTCACCATAAGGGACCAGGGACCAATCCTGGAGAAACAGAGATATGTGGCTTTTCAGGCAGAGAATTCAAAATAGCTCTTTTGAGGAAACTCAAAGAAATTCAAGAAAACACAAAGAAGAATTCAGAATTCTATCAGATAAATTTAACAAAGAAATTGAAATAATTAAAAATAAGCAGAAATTCTAGAGTTGAAAATGCAATGGATGTATTGAATGCATTAGAGTCTCTTAATAACATAACTGATCAACAAGAATAAAGAATTAATGAGCTTGAAGACAGGTTACTTGATAATACACTGTCAGAAGAGACAAAAAAGAATAAAAAATAACAAAGTAAGCCTACGGAATCTAGACAATAGCTTCAAAAGGGCAAATCTGCGAGTTCTTGGCCTTTAAGAGGAAGTAGAGAAAGAGATGAGGGTAGCAAGTTTATTCCATGGCATTACATCAAAGAACTTCCAAACTTAGAGAAATATATAAATATTCAAGTACAAGAAGGTTATAGAACACCAAGCAGATTTTACCCAAAGGAGACTACCTAAAGGCACTTAATAATCAAATTCAAAGATAAAGAATCTTAAAAGCAGCAAGAGAAAAAAATAACAACACACAATAGAACTTTAATACATCTGTAAGCAGACTTTTCAGTAGAAACTTTACTGTCCAGAAGAGAGTGGCATGACATACTTAAAGTACAAAAGGATAAAAACGTTTTACCCTAGAATAGTATATTCTGTGAAAATATCCTTCAAGCATGAAGGAGAAATAAAGACTTTCCTAGACAAACAAAAGCTGAAGGATTTCATCAGTTCCAGACCTGTCCTAAAAGAAAGGCTAATGGGAGTTCTTCAATCTGAAAGAGAAGGACAATAAGCAATAAGAAATCAGATAGTAGAAAGCAGACAGAAAAACACAGAATACTATAACACTGTAATTGTGGTGTGTAAACTATGTTTATCTTAAGTCAAAAGACTGATGAATCAATCAAAAATAACTACAACTTTTCAAGACACAGACAGTACAACAAGACAAAGAAAAACAACAGAAAGTTAAAAGACAGAGGGTCAAAGTGTATTAGTCCATTTTCACGCTGCTGATAAAGACATACCCGAGACTGGGCAATTACAAAAGAAAGAGGTCTAATGGACTTACAGTTCCACATGGCTGGGGAGGCCTCACAATTATGGTGGAAGGTGAAAGGCAAGTCTCACATGACAGCAGACAAGAGAAGAGAGCTTGTGCAGGGAAACTCCCATTTTTAAAACCATCAGATCTCGTGAGACTTATTCACTATACAAGAACAGCACAGGAAAGACTTAGCTCCATGATTCAATTATTTCCTACCAAGTTCTTCCAATGACACATGGGAATTGTGGGAATTACAATTCAAAATGAGATTTGAGTGGGGACACAGACAAACCATATTACAAAGTTAAAGTGTAGAATTTTTATTAGATGTTTCTTTTTGCATGTTTGTTTATGCAATCAGAATTAAGTTGTCATTAGTTTTATATAATGGGTTACAAGATAGTATTTGCAAGCCTCATAATAACCTCAAATAAAAAAATACACAAAAAGTAAAAAGCAAGAAATTAAATCATAACACTAGAGAAAATCACCTTGACAAGGAAAGCAGAAAGGAGATAAAGAGGAAAAAGAAGACCACAAAACAATCAGAAAACAAATAATAAAATGGCAGGAGTAAGTTCTTACTTGTCAATAATAACATAAAATGTAAATGAACTAAACTCTGTAATCAAAAACACAGAATGGCTGAATGAATTTGAAAAAAAAAGACCCAGTGATCTGTTGCTTCAACTACAAAGATACACATAGACTAAAAATAAAGAAATGGAATAGGATATTTCATGTCAATGCAAACCAAAAAAGAACAGGAGTAGCTATACTTGTATCACACAAAATAAATTTAAAGACAAAATCTCTAAGGAGAGACATTAAATTACATTATTATATAATGGCAAATGGGTCAATTCAGCAAGAGGATATAACAATTGTAAATAGATATGTACCTAACACTTGAACACCCAGATATATAAAGTAAATATTATTAGAGCTAAGAAGAGAGACAGATCTCAGTACAATAGTAGCCGGAGATTTCAACACCCTACTTTCAACATTGGACAGATTTTCCAGGCAGAAAATCAACAAAGAAACATCAGACTTAATCTGGACTATAGAACAAATGCATCTCATAGATGTTTACAGAATGTTTCATCCAATGGCTACAGAATACAAATTCTTCAACTCAGCATCATTTTCACAGAAAGACCATATGTCAGGCTAAAAAGTAAGTCTTAAAACATTCAAAAACGATTGAAATTGAAATAATATAAAACATCATCTCTAACCACATGAAATTAAACTACCCATCAGTAACAAGAGGAATTTTGTACACTAAAAATAACACATGAAAATTGAATCATATACTCCAGAATGACCAGTGGGTCAATAAAGAAGGAAAACTGACAAATTTCTTGAAATAAATGATAATGGAAATACAACATACCACGACTCATAAGATACAGCAAAAGCCGTACTAAGAGGAAAATATATAGTTTTAAGTGCCTATATCAAAAAAAAGAAAAACTTAAAATAAACAGCCTAATGATGCATCTAAAACATTAGAAAAGCTAAAGCAAACCAAACCCAAAATTATTAGTAGAAAAAAATAAACATCAGAGCAGAAATAAATGAAATTGAAATGAAGAAAACAACATAAAGATAAATAAAACCAAAAGTTTGTTTTTTTTAAGAGAAGCCAAATTGGCAAACCTTTAGCCAGACTAAGAAAAAAAAGAGGCAATCCAAATAAATCAAATCAGAGAGAAAAAAGGAGACATTACAACTGATACAACAGAAATTTAGAGGATCATTAGTGACTACTAGGAGTGACTATATGCTAATAAATTGGAACATGTGGAGGAAATGGATAAATTCCTAGACACAAACAACCTACCCAGATTGAACCATGAAGAAACCCAAAAATGGAACAGATCAATAACAAAGTAACAAGATCGAAGCTGTAATAAAAAGCCTGCCAGTAAAGAAAAGCCTGGGAACCAATGGTTTCAGTGCTGAATTCCACCAGACATGTAAAGAACTAATACCAATCTTACTCAAACTATTACAAAAATGGAGTAATAAATACTTCCAAATTCATTCTATAAAGCCGGTATTATCCTGATACCAAAACCAGACAAAGACACATCAGAAAAGAAAACTATAGGCCAATATCCCTGATGAATATTGATACAAAAATCCTCACAAAATACTAGCAAGCTGAATTCAATAATGCATTAAAAAGATCATTCATCATGACCAAGTGGGGTTTATCCCAGTTTCAACATATACCAATCAATGTGATATATTATATCAACAGAATGAAGGATAAAAACTATATGATAATGTCGATTGATGCTGAAATCCCTTTTGATAAAATTTAACGTGTTCTTATGATAAAAACCCTCAAGAACTGTATATAGAAAGAACATAACTCAACAGAATAAAATCCATATATAACAGACCCACAGTTAAGTGTTATACAGAATGGGGAAAAACTGAAAGCCTTTCCTCTAAGCTCTAGAACACAACAAAGAACCCCAATGTCACCACTGGTATTCAACATAGTACTGAAGTCCTAGCTAGAGCAAACAGACAAGAGAAAGAAATACACGGCATCCAAATCGGAAAGGAAAAAATCAAATTATCATTATCTGCAGATGATATTATATTATATTTGGTTAAGCCTAAACACTCCACCATAAAACTGTTAGAACTGATAAACAAATTCAGTAAAGATACAGCATAAAAAATCAATATAAAAAGTTAGTAGGCCGGGCGCGGTGGCTCAAGCCTGTAATCCCAGCACTTTGGGAGGCCGAGACGGGCGGATCACGAGGTCAGGAGATCGAGACCATCCTGGCTAACACGGTGAAACCCCGTCTCTACTAAAAAATACAAAAAACTAGCCGGGCGAGGTGGCGGGCGCCTGTAGTCCCAGCTACTGGGCAGGCTGAGGCAGGAGAATGGCGTAAACCCGGGAGGCGGAGCTTGCAGTGAGCCGAGATCCGGCCACAGCACTCCAGCCCAGGCTAGAGCGAGACTCCGTCTCAAAAAAAAAAAAAAAAAAAGTTAGTAGCATTTGTGTATGCCAACATGAAACAATCTGAAAAAGAAATCAAAAAAGTTATTCCATTTAATATAGCTACAAATGAAATGAAATACAAAGGAATTAACTTAATGAAAGAAGTGAAAAAAACTTACAATGAAAATTATAAAACACTGATGAAAGACATTGAAGATACAAAAAAAGAAGACATTGCATGTTAAAGCATTGAAGGAATCAATATTGTTAAAATGTCCATACTACCCAAAGCAATCTACAGATTCAATATAATTCTTGTCAAAATACCAATGATATTATTTACAGAAATAGAAAAAGTAATCCTACAATTTATATAGAATTACAAAAGACCCCAACTAGCCAAAGATGTCCTGAGCAAAAAAAACAAACTGGAGAAACCACATTACCTGACTTTAAATTATACTACAGGGCAATAACAAAAAAAAAAAAAAAAACAGCAGGGTACTGGCATAAAAACAGATACCTAGACCAATGGAACAGAATAGATAACCCAGAAACAAATCCTCATTTTCAACAAAGCTGCCAAGAACATACATTGGAGAAAAATCATCTCTTCAATAAATGATGCTAGGAAAATGACATCCATATGCAGAAGAATGAAGCTAGATCCCTATCTCTTGCCATATACAAAAATCAAATCAAAACAGATTAAAAACTTAAATCTAAGAACTCAAACCATGAAATTACTACAAGAAAACATTGGGGAAAATATTCAGCACATTGGACTAGGCAAAGATTTTTTGAATAATACTGCACAAACACAGGCAACCAAAGCAAAAACAGGCAAATGAGATCACATCAGTTAAAAAGCTTCTGCATAGTAAAGGAAACAATCAACAAAGTGAAAAGACAACCCACAGAATAGGAGAAAATATTTGTAAACTACCCATCTGATGAGAAACTAATAACCAAAATATAGCAGTAGCTATAAAAACTCTATAGGAAAAACTATAATAATCTGATTTTGAAATGGGCAAAATATCTGAACAGACATTTCTCAGAAGAAGACAAATGGCAGACAGGCATATGAAAAGGTGTTCAATGTCACTGATCATCTGACAAATGTACATCAAAATTGCAATGATATATCATCTCACCCCAGTTAAAATGGCTTATATCCAAAAGACAAGCAGTGACAAATGCTGGAGAGAATGTTGAGAAAAGGGAGCCCTGGTACACTGCTGGTGAGAATCTGAATTAGTATAAGCACTATGGAGAACAGTGTGGAAGTTCCCCAAAAACTAAAAATAGAGCTACTGTACGATCAAGAAATCCCACCCCTGGGTATATACCCAAAAGAAAAGAAATCAGTATATCAAAGGGATAGCTTCACTCCCATGTTTGTTGTAGCACTGTTCACAGTAGCCAATATCTGGAAGCAAACTATGTGTCCATCAACAGATGAATGGATAAAGAAAATGTACATATACACAATGGAGTACTAGAGCCATAAGAAAGAATAAGATCCTGTCATTTGCAGCAACATGGATGAGACTGGAGGTCATTATGTTAAGTGAAATAAGCCTGGCACAGAAATATAAACTTTGAATGTTCTCACTTATTTGTAGGAACTAAAAATTAAAACAGTTGAACACATGGAGATAGCAGAAGGATGGTTACCAGAAACTGGGAACAGTAGTGGGGATGTGGTAGGGCAGGGAGTGGGAATTGTTAATGGGTGAAAAAAATAATTAGAAACAATGAATAAGACCTGGTATTTGATAGCATAAAAGGGTGATGATAGTTAATAACTTAATTGTACATTTTTAAATAACTAAAAGAATATAATTGAATTGTTTCTAACACAAAGGATAAATCTTAACGGATGGATATCCCCATTTACCATGATGTGATTATTATACATTGCATACTTGTATCAAAGGATTTCATGTGCTCTATAAATATATACACTAGGTACCTACAAAATTAAAATGAAAACATTTTAAAAACTATTACACTCAGCGACATAAGCCAGATGCAAAAAGAAAATATTGTATGATTCCACTTATATGGTGCCTAAATACCTAGAATTGGAAAATTTCCCTAGAATAGGCTCATTCACAGAAATAAAGTAGATTACAGATTACCAGGGGCTGGAGGGAATGAGGAGTTATTGCTTAATATTATACAGAGTTTCTATATGGGGTGATGGAAAATTCTGGAAATATTGGTGACATGACAATGCAAATGTAATTAATGCTATTGAATTGAATACTGAAAAATGGTTAAAATGGCAAATTTTATATTATATATTTTTTACTATAATAAAACACCTTTATTTACAAAACAAAACCCTAGGATGGTGTTTTTTATGAAATCTACAAATTGATTGTGAAATACATATTAAAATGTAAAGGATCCACAATAGCCAAAATCATTTTGAAAAGAACTAAGTTGGCTGATTTCCCATTATCTGATCTGAAGACTCATTGAAACGCTACAATAATCAAGACAGCATAGTATTGGTGTAACTTTAGATATATAGATCGATAGATGACAGAATGGCAGAAATAGACACATACATGATCAATTAGTTTCTGACAAAGTGCCAAGATAATTTAATAGGAAGAAAAATGTTTCTAACAAATTGTATGGAACATCGAGATATGCACATGAATACATGAACTCTGACCTTTCCTCAGATCATATACAAAATTAACTTATCAATTACAGACCTAAATGTAAAAAAATCTCCTAAAAGGAGAAAACTTTGCAAAAAAACCCAAAAGTGATAAATTATATCAATTCATTAATATAAAAATATAGACTATAGTTATATGTGTGTGTGTGTGTAGACATACAGGTGTCCATAACTTAATAACTTGAATCTTAGCAACAAGAAGACAAAAACTCATTTAAAAAACTGTAAAGAGATTTGAAGAGACACTTCCCAAAAATACAATGGCCACCAAATACATCAAAAAATGCAAATTTAAACCACATTTAGTTACCATTACAAAGTCATTAGAATGGCTAAAAATAAAAGGCTAGAACGAGTGGAATTCTCATACAATGCTAGTTGCAAAGTAAAATATTGCCACTACTTTGTAAATCTGTTTAGCAGATTCTTACAATGTTAAACATATGTCTGCCATATGACCCAACAATTCCAAGGGTAATAATCATATGCCTACCCTGCAACAATAACCACATCAGATTTATTCACAGTAGCCATAAAACTGGAAAATAACCCAACTATCCACCAATATGTCAATGGATAGCCCAATTGTGATACATCCATTCAATGGAATACTACTAGGCAATGATAAGAGAATAGAGTATTATTATCATTACATGCAACTACGTGAATGAATTTCAAAAACATTCTTCTGAGCAAAAGAAAATGGGCACACTGTATCACTGCATTTATATGAAACTGTAAAATAAGCAAAACTAATCTGTAATGACAGAGCACACATCATTGTTTGCCTGGGGTCGTGGCTGGTAGGAGAGAGGTGTGACTACAAAGTGGCAGAAGGAACATTTTTGGATAATAAAAAGGGTCTATATCTTTACAGTGGTGGTGGTTACATAAGCGTATACATTTGTCAAAACTCATCAAACTATACTTAGAATGGATGCATGTTGTTAAATGTAAATCGTGCCTCAGTAAAGAAGATTTTAAGAATAGAAATAAGGATCTATACCCATTACCGACTCTACATTATATATTTGCTGAGGCTGTGACAGAATGCATCATCAATGCAATATGGCTAAGCTTACCCACAAGTAAGCTGGAATGTGGGTATAAATTAAGTTTAAGGATAAGCAGAATACCAGGTAACTGGCAGCACCAGAAAAAAATCTGTTCCTCATACCCAGCAGGGAAGTACACACAGTCTTTTCTGCTACAATGTACATATCCCAGATTAAATAGTTTGAGAGGTGGGAGAACACTATGTGGCATCTTCCTCCTAAAAGATGACAATTGCTCTTGGCAGTGGGTATTTAAGACAGAATTGAGGAAATCTCTGCCATGGCTAGCTCTCAGGAAGTATATTCATTAGTAAACCACTTTATCTGGGAGTGATAATAAGATTTTGTGCATTTTTGGGCCGGGAGCGGTG
>NW_016805834.1:2456069-2479795 GCF_001698545.2 Rhinopithecus bieti
GTCTCAACAAAAAAAAAAAAAAAAAAGATTTTGTGCATTTTTGTTACTGCCATTGCCTCCTTGACCAGGACAGTCCACTAATACTCAGTCCTCCACCTCCAAGGCAGTCCCTTAAGAATTTGTTCAGAGACCCTAGGTTTCAGCCAGGAATGATTTTAAAACATTGAAAGCATAACCAAGTGATGATGTATATATTCTTCTTTGCACAGATATAAATCTATTGTGCAGTTTTTCTATGCTGTTTAATAAAGTTCATTGTCTCTGGTGATCTTACAGGAAACTTCTAATACTACTACTACTACTACTACTACTAACATTAATACTAATACTATGGTTCTCAAACACTGCATGTTCTGAAGTCAAATCCCCAGAGGTCTGGGGAATGGGGGTCTAAGATCTGCATTTTAACCTCTCTCTGGTGATCCTAGCACAGACAGCCTTCAAACAATTTGAGAAACACTGCACTAATGGGTTCACTGTTTCTTTGCTCTACCAGCGACACTTAAATTTTTAGTCCTCCAGTTAAGTGGGAGTGAGTTGACTGACAGGCTAGATAATAACCAAAAATATAATCAAAATCAAATGTATCATAATGCACTTTCTACAGGTTGTCCCTCAGGAAGACATAGCATGATTATTTTTGCATGGGACACTTTACAACTGATAGTTGACGTTTACTTCTGTCAAATGAATTTGAAATACAAGTGGCATTGATTCTATAAACAGCAACATCTTAGGAAAACAACCTGTAAAGAATCTCCACACTTAGCTCCTAGAGAATGGTGACAAGGACTGCTTAAAAGAACATGAAATAGTTTGCTGCTATAGATTAAATTTATTCTGAGAAAAAGTGTGAACTTTTACAGGTGGCATCCAGATGGAGAATTAGTCCCTTCTCACCCACATGAAGAAAGTCTATAAAACCTCTTCCATACCAGAAGAAGAAAGGGAGGACATTTTGTGCCAATAAATTTTTGCAATTTGTGCACTAGAAGAATACTACAACTCTCTGGAGCACTCCGTATTATGTGTAGCTGTGTAGTGTCAAATAGAACAGACACTAAACTACAGAAATTGAGTTAATGAAGAAGTAATATGTCAAAGTCTAAACTTGAACAATGGTAGACAGACTGATTGATTTCTACAGTTATATCTGCTTTTAGTTTTGAAAATGACCAATCCAACATGAGCCAACATGGGTCAGCATAGGATACAGAAGATTAGTAAATAAATGGGAACCAAGACCGTAACAGAGAGATAATCCTACTACAACCAGCTAGAGATACTCTCTCAGAATCTTGTGGTTAAGGGTTTTACCAACACCTTGACAATTAACTCCAAATCAACATGTAGGTATAACTGTATACAATCTGTTTATGAAATTTTCTGTATATAAGTATATATATATGTATATAAGTATATATATAAGTATATAGGTATATATATGTATACATTAATTAATTGTTTAGTTCAATTTTAACAGTTCATTTTGCTGAGTAGAGCCCTTCATTCTCAGTAAATCTTTTTAAGGACTTTATAAACACATACATTATTAATAAAAAGTACTCAAACTAGGCGAATCCAATCAATAGTTGCAATTATGATCAGATAAGAGCGCTTATTTAAATAGTGGCTCTTGCCTTTTAAAAATATTTTTATGAAAATTCACCACGAATACTTTATTTTAATAAAATGAGTTGTATGGATATGAATTCAATTACTATAGCTCTAGAACCAGGTGATGAAACAACAAAATGAATCAGAAAGATTGCAGAAGTAATAAAACAAAGTGAGTGGCAAAAGAATATCATTAATAAAATAATAAGATCAAAGAAATGAATAGACAAGGTTGAAAACTGAATTACTCACTAGAGGAAACATTTGAGAAAATCACAGTAATGCAGATAAAAGACACAGAAACTAAAACAATTATTTAAAAGTAATATACACAGAAAATAGAAAAGATAGGTAACACAATAAATGTGACAGGAAATGTATTAAAAGATACGATGCAACAAAGCCTCACTGATATTAAGGTAAAAAAATAAACCTGTATATTGAAAGGACATGTGAAATTCCTGGAAAATTTATAAATGATCATCTGTAAGAAAGTGCTTTAGTGAAATTGTTTTCCCCAACTTTAATGATGAAGAAAAATAACTTGGCTATCAGTTCTTGCTATCTATCCTTTTATCTATACATATAAACACAGAGAGATTTCCAGAATCATAACCTTCAAAATTATAATGATTATGTCTAGTAGGTGAAATTTGAGTTATTACATGTTTCTTTGGACTTTCCTCTATTGCTTGTATATTTATAATGGACATATGTTACTTTTACAAAAGCAATGCAGTCATTAATATTTAAAAAATTAAGAAGGAAAGAAAAGGATGAAGAAGAAAAGAAGGAAAGACTATTACTGATTTGCCAAGATACTATTTTATCACTTTCCTAGTTACCTAATCATTACAAAAGAGAAAGAAAAGGAAGAGAAAGAAGAAGAAGATAAAGAGGAAAAAAACCATCATTTTGTGCTGATCACAGATTATATATGTGAAGTCTTGGGAATTTCTGCTTGTGCCTAATATATTACAATTTTACTGCCAGGTACTTTTTTTTTCTGACTGATATTTGTCTCTAATTGAAGTATCTGAAAAAGAACTCCATATTTGTAGAGGCCCAACTGTGCTACTGATTAAAAGGAGTTTATATTCCATAAATATTTACATTCTGCTCTACAAGAGCTGAGAAACAACTTGATGTGCCTGTTGTTCCCAATTAAACAAAAAATAAATAAATTGTGAATCATTTTTCTACATCTTGTATCTTTTCTACCAGGTCTCCGGTAGAATGTCAATTCCCTAAAGACACAGACTATGCTTTTGCTTTGTTCCAGACAATATGTGTCTTTTTAGGGTGGAAGTACTGAAAATGAAAATAAAATGCTAAGCTAATTGATGGTTATGATACATTGTTTCAATCCACCTAAGACCAGGCTGTGAACTATTTCAACCAGACATATTCTCCACAAAGTTGTAGATCTGAGTGACTGCCAAGCATGATTCTATTTGTAATAAGTCTTTTACAGTTATCTACTATTTTCTCAGTCACTCCCTTGCATTTGATTTAAGGTTTAGCAACTAGTTCACTGTATACCTCTCCACCACTACTCCATGCACTAGCTTTAGTAATTCCAATATTCCTTATTCCTTTATGACCACAAATCTTAGAAAAACCTCCCAACCACCCAGCATGCTTCTATGTTTCCATAATAAATGCATTTTTCCACTCTCTCAAAAGTTTGTTTTACATATTTTCCTCTGGCCTCAAACCCTCCCTCAATACTCCCTCCTTCCACTGTCCTTCACTCTCAGATGATGACCTTAACTTCTGTTTAATTGAAAAACTAAAAGCAATCAGAAGAAAATCTCCTGATTTCCCATCACCAAATCTTCTAACTTACTCGTAACTGACCCATTCACTTTATTTTTCCTCCTGATATGAGGGATGAAATCTCCTTGGTCCATCTAAACCAACTCTTAACAGTGTGCTGAATTCCAGCACCAACATTTAAGAACTTTCCAACTGGAATTTTCCCCTTCTTTGCTGCTTCCTCTTCAGTTTTCCTCTCTCAATTGGATCATTTCCATTTGCATGTAAACATGTTATAAAAAGCCTCTCACCTTGAAAAGCAAACAAACAAACAAAGCAAACGTCCTTAATTCTATTTGCCCCTTCAGCTTCCGTCCATTTATCTGCTTCGTCTTTGGCGAAGAGTATCTACTCCACCTGCTTTTTCTTTAATCCACTCCAATCAGATGTCTGTCTCCACTACTCCCATGGAACTGTTCAAATCAAGGTCATTAACAACCTCTATCTTGCCATATTTGTGTCTCAATTATTCAGTCTCTCAAGAGTATTAACTTAATGGAGAATAGCATTGTTGTCAAACACTAGCTTTGCTTGACTTCCAGTGAAGAGTGCTTTACTGGTTTTCCTCTTCATTCTCTGACAGTTTTTTTTTTTTTTTTCCCTCAGTTTCCATGGCTGGATCCTCCTCTCAATATTCTCCAGAGTTCAGTCCTTGAGCATCTTCTCTTCTTTTCACTTAGTTCTCACCAGATAATCTCAAGTTCCATTGTATTATATGATACATACGCATCCCTTATTTGATCTGTTTCCCTGAAGAGCCCTCACTAATATAATAACCTTTCCTCTTTGCCTCCTATGGAGCTCTGGAATCAACTCAGTGTGAAAGATGTCTCACCAAAGTCAATCCTTTCCTTCTTTCTTATTAATACTCCTTCGTTTTACGTAGCCAGCCTCAGTCTGTCAAATGAAGTCGAGCAGACACTGGATCCTTGGTGGAAGGTGGAACCCGTCTTTCCCTAAGATTCTGTGTTGGAGAGAAACAATTCCAATTCCTCCCTCTAGCAAAGGCAAAGAGCTGCAAACTCTTTATGCCTCTCTCTCAGTGCCACCATTTTTCCCAGATAATCTCAGAACTATTTATATATAAAATTAATACAAGTTGCTGGTTGGCATGGTGGATATAGTACTTGTTTTCACTTATGCTAATCAGTTGCCATTTTTGTTGAATTACCCGTCACCTATTTAAAACTAGAGAATACATTTATCACTCATGACTGTAGGAGAGATTTCGTCTTAATATGGGGGTAAAAATATAAGGGTTTCTAGTCTGTTTTATGCTCTACTTCTTTAAAAATTTTAATTCGTCCGTAAGAAAACATGTTACCCCTTAGGAAAAAATCCCTGGTTCTTCCCGTCACTCTGCTTTACTTTATATTAATAACTTCTTTCATTAATTTTTACTATTAACTTTTGACTTCTAGCAATGTTTTATCATTAGTGGATTGTTTCAGACCACCATAGGGTAATGTGGTAAGGATTAACATCTTAATAAAAGAGAATAATGTTTTTTGCATTATTTGGAAGTGCAAGGCCAAGATATTTTTCATATAATCATAGTTATGGAAAGCTTTTACACCTGGCTTTTATCTTTTATAAAGATGCCAAGTGAAACTCTATCTTAAAATATGTTATGAAGTATCTCCTTAACTTAAACCAATACACATAGCTGTTGCTTAAGAACTCCAACAGAATTTTAGGACTCAGAAGTCAAAGATGCCCCACTCTAGAAGTCATTGTAACAGAACTCCTGTTAAAGCTCCTAACTTCCAGCAGCTATTGCAGATTTAACAATGTTGAGTGCATTGCCAAGCTTCTATATTGCCATAAAACACTGTATTTATACCTAAAAGAGTCACTTTACAAAATCCTCTTAAAATTATCAAAGGCACCCAGATCCTGAAAATCACCCACACTGCTTGTCAGGATTAAATGTTTCTTTGGCTTTGATACGAAAGTGTAAAAACAATGAAACAAAGAAAGACAGGCAAGCAGAGGAAAGTCAGACTAAGAGGTACAGTCTCTACCAGTTGTCTCCATTTTTATCTTTCTGGCAGAGGCTTTAAAGATGTATTTGATTATATGATAGAAAGAGTAAAGGGTTCTTTCTAGAATTTCTCATGTAGACCCAAATATCCAGCCAGGGTTGAACACAATCTTTTCCAACATTAACATGATAGGTAGAATTTTAACCATAACCCTCATGTTGCACCACTTAGCATCTGACTGATTCAAATAATGAGCTTCCTTTTAGAAAATCTTAGAAACATTTGGATATAAGAATATGAAAGAAGAAGAAAACAGGCCAAACTTCAACCATCTATATTTTAAAGTAAATTCATGCTTATAAATACACACTATTAAAATTCTCCCTCATGCCTCAGGACCGCGTACTAAATTGTTTGCAATGCATTTGTGAAAAGTATGTACTGTTCTCTAAATTATTTCTAACTATTTATGTTTTTATGTTGAAATTTAATCTCTAAGTGTTTGTTCTGACAAACTATTAAAAGTAAAACATTTACCTAAGCCTTGTTTTTGTCTTGTAATGGCATTTCTGCTTGATTTAATTTAAATCTGTTATTTTAAGTCAATTAGTAGTACAAAACAATATTCAAAATTCCATGGCCATTTTAAAAACAGCCTCTGTTCCCAGGATTATAAAGCATCAATCATTGGTCATGGCAGTATATTTCATATATTTGAAGGCTGCTCTCTATATAGTGAAAGTAAAAAATATATATCCGTTGCTCATCGAAGATGTCAACTGCTTTGACTTTTCTGCTTTCAAATATATTTTTACCTGAATCAGTGTAATAAATCATTTATAAAATTATCACTAAGAAGCATTACATAACACATGCCACCATCTTATCTAACATTTCTAAATCATACACTTCATTTGCATTCTTTCTTCTTTTAGTTTGCCAGGCTGTGTTGAGCCACATAACTTTTCCTCAAGTGACAGGGGAAACCAACGATCCAGTTTTGTTTTGTTTTTCCATCTCTGCACAAAGTCAGTTTGACTTGTATTAATGTGACACCACTGGGGGCTTGACTAAATTAACTATTACTTTACTTGTTAAGAAATCAATTCTTTCAGCTGAGAGTCAAACAGATTGTGTTTCAACTATGACCTAGAATGATCTTCATCAACGTTGAGAGAACCAGTCCAAGGCAATAGCTAAAGTATTTTTTAAATGGCAGAAAAACTCATTAGCTATGTTTACATTAATTTGGAATTTTGATCATTTATACCTATGCTCTCCTGAGTTTGTTCTATAAGATGCTAAAGTGTTAATGAAACACTTTACTCACATGTGTATTGTAACTATGTGGGCACTGCTTAGAATGACATTCTTTATGAAGCATTAATGTTACAAAAAGTATAAACCTGACTCCGTAAGTGATACCTCATAGAAAACCTAAACATCATGTAACCCACTGAGCAGGAAATAAATGCACCGCCGGAAAATGGAAGCTTCACTCTAACCTATGTTCTTAATTTTGAGTATGTTCTAAAGAAAAGTAAAAATGAACAGAAAATGTTTACTTTATCACAAAAATTACAGAGTGCTAAAATGTCACAAATTACAGCCCTACTGATTTGGAATTGTGAAAAATCTAGATTTTTTTTTTCTTTGTTGAAGTTTGTATTTGATCCAGTACAGAAAGAAGTCATTCTCCTTTAAATTCTTTTCAACCTTTATAGCATAGTCAGAAATAAGGCTTAGTTTAGTGTCTATATGTCTTTTTTTTTTTTTCTTTTGCCATGGAGTCTCACTCTGTCACCCAGGGTGGAGTGCAGTGGTATGATCTTGGCTCACTGCAACCTCTGCCTCCTGGGTTCAAGGGATCCCCCTGCCTCAGCCTCCCAAGTAGCTGGGACTACAGGCACGCACCACCACACCTAACTAATTTTTGTATTTTTAGTAGTGACAGGGTTTCACCATGTTGGGCAGGCTGGTCTCAAACTCCTGACCTGAAGTGATCCGAGTGCCTCAGCCTCCCAAAGTGCTGGGATTACAGCCATGAGTCACCACACCTGGCCTATATGTCTTTTATATTAATACTTCTCTAATATTTGCCAAACTCTCTTTAAGAAAATTTATCTCAGGCTCAATCTCCCTCAAGGCAACAGAACTGGCCAAAATTTAATAATGTCATTTTATCACAATATATTTATTTTATAGTTGCCTTCTGTTTGCAACAGAGAATACTGGTTTTCTGTTCATGGTACTCATATAAGTTTTCTCTTAAATGAATTTAGATTGCAAAGTGAATCAATTTAAAGAGAATATTGGGAAATAACTGTACAGGTGGTAAGCAAGTATGTCAGAAAATCATGAAACTGGTAAAAATGGCTGGACGTCAGGAAGTAACTATATATAAAACCAAAACAAGAAAAATTATGTACAAAACTGTAAAGAGAAAACCATCTATTTGAACAAATTAATTTCAATCCTTTTCCCAGTATTTGCATAACATCATGTTTAATTCTAAATGATGTATTTATTAAAGTGGGACCATTACAACCTTTACCCAACAACATTGTGATAGTTTCTCACTCAGTACAATATAAACTCAAAAACTGTAAAATTCAGCTCTTTAGTGAAAAAATTCTGCAATTCAGAAACTTCATTGAATAATGCTTATCAGTCACTCAGTATACCCAACATAGTGAGCCAGATTTGAGGAGGGATAAAAACATTTAGGTATCCACTCATTAATTCAAAAGCTGTTTTTTGAGTAGATATGATATTCAAAGACACTTGTTGCATAGGATTTAATGACAGGAAGAGAAAGAGAAGCAGAAGGAGGAAGAGAAGGAGTAGGAAAGTAATTATTAAATACGGGTCCTGAGCGCAAAGAGATTACCATCTGGTTCATTATTACGTATTACTGTCCTTGAGTTTTACTTACTGTACTATATCATTTTCTCATATATTATCTCTTTTTTAAAAATCCATGTATTACTCAGTCTGTGGTAATATTTAGAAGACATTTCTTTTGACCATCAGATTCTATGAAACTCAATAACAAATTCATGGAATACAAAATAGCACAACCTTAAAACTCATAGCAATACTTCTGAAATTGGACAGCCTTGGCCTTTCACATATTCTTTGTGAAAAGGGAGATGCTGCCCCAGAAAAAGGAGTCAACATTCAGTAAAATAAAGTCACTGTGCTAACTTGAACATATGCATTTAATATGAGAATCCACATGCAAAGCATAACTTGAGGTTTAACTACATAAATTAAAATTGTTCTAAGCTGTTATCCTTCACAAATATAGTGCTTCCAATTTTTACTAAATTTATACATCTCACTTGGGATGTGGAGTTGTGATCATGATATATAATGTTTATTAAACTATTTGCATATACAGCCTTCTCTTCTTCCTCTTTACTCGGTGCCTGAAGCCTAATGAAGACTTCTACAGAAAAAGACAAAACCTATTGTGTTCTAAGGAATAGTTGTAGTTTTTTAAAGTATGAAAATAGATTGTGATGTTCAACACTTAAAGCAAATTTTCATTTCTGATTTACTGAAGACAGATTTCCAACAAAAGCTTTATACCATATGTACTCACATATCACTATTTTTAAAAATCAAAATCTTACAGAAAGATTACAAGACTTCCTTCATACCCCAAACTTTGTGAGACAGAACTTTCTTACCTTCTCAGCCTAGAATGCCTTCCTTCTGCATTTTAAGTGGATGATGCAACGGGCATGAATGCTACAGCGGCCCACTAATCCAGTCTCTCATTTGGATTAACTTTGTACCTTCCACACCAAAAAGCTTATAAAAGAGTTACTTGAGCTGGCAAATACTAATATCAGCCACCTGTGAATCGACCTTAATCATTTCATAACTTAATTGTCACCAACAGTATTGAAGGAAAAATAACATTTGGTGTCAAAGAGACTGAACCAGAAAACTGGCTCTAAGGAAATGTGAGTGTAACGATCCAAGCTGTGAGGCGCTCTGTGCTTAACTGTCAACTCACCTGGATTCTGGGCTAATTCTGTTTCTACTGCAGAAAATGAAAAACATATGAGATCCAAACACCTGAAACACCTCTCAAATCCACCTGAAGCCAATCCAGCCGTGTTCCCATAACCCAGGCCTAGGTTTCCTTCTGACAAGACCGATTTCTACTCAGTACTCTAGTTCTACTACATGCATCCTTTACTGTCTTTTCTTCTCATTCTGTATACCTGGTGTGCCCAACACTGTGCTAGCAATAAGAAACAAAGAAGAGCAAGTCTCTCAGAACAGGGGTGCTCACTAATTCCTAGGATTTCAGTAGCTTGTCTCATGTGACAGCTTTATCTAATTTTCCTTCCCATAAAAGTATAAATATTGTAATTTTTTGCAATGTGAAAAAAATTTAAATACTCCATAATTGCAGGCATTTGGGCCTTCTGCTCTACTTAAATAGCATTTTTACTGCCTTGGATGTCATAATGAAAGTGTTTGCTTATTTTCTTGCAATGTTTTCCTTCAGTTCACATCACAGCTTCTATGATGGTCTTGGGTTGCTGGCTTCTTTAATGGCTCATCATACAGAATCACTGGAGTTTCCCGCTAACTGGAAATAAATACTTCAAAATTATTTTACCATGAAGCTATTTTAAATATTCTGTAAGATTTGTCACTTCCCTTTTATTCCCTTTACACCTTATTTAAGGAGAAAATAGTATCATTGCTTCAGGAAAAAGAAAAAAGAGAAGATTTCTGTTGTTTCTACCACAAATCCAAAATATTCTCAAGAGTTTAGAAGGTGTGTTAGCATCTTACTGTTTAGTCCCACTGCAGCCTTCTTGCAGCCAGAAGTGGAAACACTATCCACACATGGAGGGTGGCAGAGAGGGGATGAGAAACAGCTTGGGACCATCGAGGCCATTGCTAAGACAGTGAACCAACTCTGGACCTTTTATTTCTAGACTTGCTGTTAAGTAAATGATAACGATCCTTGTGGTTGAAACCACTTTTAATCGGAATGCTTTTACCTGATACCCAAATTTACCCTGATATCCCTATAAACACAGCTTGATCAGTTAACTAGTTCAATCAAGGATGGGTGGAAGGACTCACAGTCTGGAGCAGAGAGGCGTCCAATTTCAAGTGATGCCCATTCTGGGCTTCCCAATCCAGTTTTCTCTGAGCTGTTTTCTGTAGTTTGGTTTTGTACAGTGAACATAAACTGTCATCCTTTGCTCAGAGACTCATGACAGCAGAGGCATGGAGACCAACAGAGTGACCTCACCTCCACCTTCTCCCCTGTGTAAACACTTGACCCATGGCCACTAGCTGATCCACAAAGGAAAAAGAAAGGCAGGTGCCTGTGGACCACGTTTCCTATGGAAATGCTATAAACGGGAGTGTCCTGGCTAACTGGCTTTCTGGTGGGGATGGAGGCAGTGGGCAAGGATGAAGAGTTACCCTGATGTGTAGCCTGTCCCAAGTTTTGTGGTATAAGTAATCTTACCATAGATGTCACACTGCTAACAGATTAATAACCTGCTGACAATATTCCTGAACATTTACCTATTGACTCTGGAAAGCCAGGTATTAATTTAATGAGTTCTTTTCGGGGCTCTTTTGTTTTGAGAGAATCCTGTGAACTAAGAGGGAACTCTATTGAAGGAATGTCAAGCATAAAACCTATAATCAAATCCTCTCTTCATGGAGCTTATAGTCCAGCTGCAAGTTTAGCAACATGCAAGACAGAAACAAAAATCACTTCCTTATAAGATAAGATACTTACAAATGCAAATTAACATAAAGCAAATTGACAGATAAGCACCTAAGACAAAGTGCATCAGCCCATCTCATAAGGTGGCTGAAAGGCCCAAATGAGACTGTAGATGAGAAGACTCTTGGTGAGTTATGGGCCACAGCAGAAATGTAAAGGATCATTCCTCTTGGTGTGCAGTGAGGCTAATCAGACAAGGCACCATCTGGATTCCCAGAACATGGTAATTGATAATGACAAGGTCAAAGATGGAAAGGCAGAATGCCTGGGGATACTGAGAAGAGAGAGAAGCAAACAGGGGCTGCTGACCTCAAAGAAGTGGAGTAAATTGTGTTCACTGATCCAAATTATTTTCCAGTACACCATGGCTGCCTTTTTCATCCCATTTATTATATAACCATGACCAAGACTTTAACTTATCTAGGACTCAAAAGCTCCATCTGTGAAAGTGTCTTCAAGGGACTGCTTTTAGGATATTCAGGATGAAGACCTAAATGATCTTCAGAATAGCCTTCCACAAATTCAGTGTCTCATTATGGCTTAGTAGGTTAGCAGCATGGCCTTTGGGACCGAATTCTGACTCTGCCACTTGCTAGCTGTGTGCCTTGTGTAACTTAAATTCTCAGTGCCTCAGTTTCCTCATCTGTAAATGGAGATGGTAATATTTAACTCATAATACGGTTGTGCACATTAAACAAGCATAAATATAAATTACCTGGGACAATGCCTAGCACATAGTAAGAACTCTATAGCTGATAGATATTATTAGTATTGATTTTAAGAGTATAACATTCAAAATTTGGCTTAAAATTCTTAAATGGTAAATAAATTATAGACAATTAAATTAGTTTTGCCACATGTCTTTAAATGGTTCTAAATTGGCTAGGACGCTTTCTTTCTGCCACTTAGAGTGCCAACTTCAACTTAAGTGTGGCCTTCCTGTGAAGGAAAGTCAGTTGACCAGTAGCAAGAACTGCTTCATACTTCATGCACATCCAACACAGGAGGGGAAAAAGAAGAGAGAAGCAGAGAGGACAGAAGGAGAAAGAGGGAGGGAGGGAGGGAGAGGGAGAAGGAGAGAGAGAGAGAGAACATGAACCAAAGAAGAAAGAGGAAGAGTCATTCTGATCTTCCAATATATGTGTCCTCTTATTATATCACATAGGCCAAATCACTGTGTCCAGAGATTTGTGATATGCCGATACGATGGAGCTGGAATGTCTGTTTGGGCAAATAGAGGTTCAAGTGGGAAGAGAAAAAGGTAAGGGGATGGATACTAGGCTGTTAACCTACAAATGGCCACTGTAGTTTTAAAGCCATTTTCTGTATTCAACTGTTGACCTTAAACCGTAAGGTACAGGCCATTCAACAACAGGCATGATTTGTACTTTGTTTGCAATTCTGACCACTACTATCACATCTAAAACATGAATCTGGCTGCTTACCCTTGGATTTTCCATCTCCATAAAATGATTAAGAGAACATTCCTTATATACAGAATACCTGAGCTTTACTAGCTCCAGGACTGGTTGTTACTGTATGTTTTTGATAGAGCTGATTTTCCTGTTTCTTTAGAGTGACATATCAACACACAGAAGGTTGATGTATGAAAAAGAAATAAGCCCAACCAGCTGAAAGAGGAGAAACTTAATTTATTGCTGAATAGTGACAATCAATTTGAATGATTTTAGTTGAACTGACATTAAATTATAACCTCTTGCTTTAAGACATTTGAGAAAATGAGGTCCAAAGAAAAGATTAGACATATTTTAAAATTCCTTGAATATCTTTTATTCACTGTTTTGCCATACAAACAAGCTTGGATATTTGACTTAACACTGCCCTAGTTCTCAAACCTCAAGTTTCTCTTCATGACAGTAGCTTTCTATTATGATAGATGAAAACCCAAATAACATTTATTCTATCCTATTGGAAAACACATGAAAATGTCCAGAGGAGAAGCATCTCTAAAAATAATAAATGAAATACATCCACCAATAAAGGGGAATAGAATCATGGTCTCTGATCTCCTTTCTGAGGCACTATTCCTCCCACGGGAGTTAGACTGTAGCAGAAATCTAAGCATGGCCCTAATTCCTACATTCCAATCCTAGATACACTGAAAGGACCAGAACTAGGTGAAGTAAACTTAAAGGGAAACAAAGTCTTTATGCATTCCAAAAACAACACTTTTCTCTGTGTGTAATCCCCATAATCAAATTAATGCTTGAATGACAAAGCAAGAAAAATTATATAAAATCAGGGAAATTAAGAACAACGTAATCATGTTACTGCCTCTGTGCCCTATATATCCAAATATGTATCTATCAAAAAAACCTCTCCCACGGAACATGGTGACAGAGATAAATTTCAATTTGACAAATGCACCAAACTAAAAAACAAACTGTATCATAAACCATTGCTCTTTCTCAATCCAAACAGAAAAAAGTTCCTAAAGAAACCTGCATTATTTATAATAAATAACTAGGGTAATGTATGATATGTTCTTTCAATTTCTGAAATACTACATAAGTCACGAATCTAAAGGCATGCAAAAGTTATACATTCACAAGATGCTTTTAGAAGATTCATATTAAATGGGGCTTTGCTCATAGTTTTTTTACAACTGGTAGTTCTGACTATAAATACTGAAAGTTTATTAAAATTTTTCACTTTTCAAACAATCATCTTAGTATCACAGAGACACTGCCTTATTCATTTATTCATTCAATATATTCAGATAATTCACTATTTTCTATAAAAGTGTACATCTTGATTAATGAGATCATCTATGAAGCAATTGCGCTAACTTTCCTAAATTTCATACCTATTAATTTCAAAAAATTTCCACTAATTTCTGCGTAAGATTGATTGAGTGGGAACATGTAATTTGTCTTTACAAACCCTTTATTACTGCAACTATAATCTGTAGATTTTAATACTGTTTTCTGATCTTTTCATCAATACTGCAAAAGTTGTCCATATCTACCATCATAAAATTCACTACCTATTTTAAGTAGCTAAGTCCTCTTAAATTTTACTACAAAGTAATCCAAAATTATCTAAATTGATTATTCCATGAGTCATGAGCACCAAAACATGGTGTGTAAGTCAGTGTACTGGGGTGGTGAATTGTCAAAGCCTGTGTCCAGTGCTTAATGGGGAACATTGGTCAGCTGACTCCTGTCACCCTTGATCTTGCCATTCCACATGTACCAGCACCTACAACCCTACACGTTGTACTCCTAGGTTATGGCAATAAGAATACAGAATAGCTCTAGCTATTGGCTGCAGAAATAGCCCTTAGTGATATCAATAAATGATATCATAAATGACACCAAGTTCTCAAGCTTAAGTAGCTAGAAGAAGGTGTCATCATTTTCAAAGAAGGTGTCATCTTTCTCAGAGGCTAGAAAATTGAGATGGGAAGTTGATGCATGTCATTTGGAACTTGTTGAGTGTGAGGTAATGGAGAGGCATTCCAGTTAAAAAGCAGTAGGCAGTCAGATGTGTGATAACTGAAACCTGAGTAAGAAAACTGGGATGGAAATGTAAAGATAATACTCGTCTGAGAGAGGGGAAGATTAATCCAGAGAGAGAAAAGCAGGGACAGAGAAAAAGAAATATAAATGAATGGATTAATATTAATGAAAATACTTAAATAATGCTTAAAGTGAGAACAGAGTAAGAGGATGAAAAGAAATGCATTTTTTCAAAAAAAGAAAAGAAAAGCCAACAAAATATATTCATTATTAATTTATTCAAATGTTTATTGAGAATCCACTTTATCCTAGGGACTGTGTTAGACACTGGGGCAAGGAGGAATATACAGACACAAAGTAAATATGGCCTCTGGCCTCAAGGAATTTATAGCCTAGTGAAGAACAGAGCAAAGCACTGGACAAATACACACGCGTGCGCGCGCACACACACACACACACCAATAACTACACTTGTAATAAATATGCAAAAAAGAAAAAATCAAACACAATAACAAGGTCCAGGTGCTGGGCATATATAAAAGGCAGCTGCCTAACTTTGCCTGGAGTGTTAGAGAAGGTTACACTAAGAAAATGACATACCTGGCAAGTGAGTAACAAAAAATAATAATAATAAGGAAAAGTGATTGCCAAAGTCAGAGGGAGCAGAGACAGCAAACACCAAGGAAGAGAAGAGGAAAACACACAATGGAAAGCAATAAAGAGCCCCTAAAATCTTAAAGCGGGCTTTCTTTTTTTTTTTTTTTTTCATTTCCTCCTAGATTTTCCATCCTAGTCCCAAAGCCAAGTGTAAGCAGGCAGTTCAGGGCTGGGGTTTGGGTCAGGGTGGACACTGCTCACTTGTTACCCAATACACATTCACCAGTTCTACCTACTAACAGAACCCCACATTGTTTTCGGGTAGCTATGTGCCTAGATAAATTACTGATTTTGCCAGACTGCCTTGTAGCTAGGGTTGACTATGACAATTCGGACCAATAAGACATATGCAGGAGGCTGCTAAGGATTACCAGGAAGTTTTGCTTTCCCAGTGGTAACACAGCCCCTTCCTGCTTGACACCTGATTTTCTTTTTCTTTCCTTGAACAACAGGTTGGAAGTGGATCAGTCATCTTGTAACATGAGGCAACCATAAGAATGAAAGTCATGTACTAAGGAAGACACAAGGGAAAAACAGATGACACTAGAGCTCTGAGGGCATACTGCAGCCACTGCATCAGACTGCATAGACTGTCTAGCTATAACTTTGTTACGTGAGAAAAGCAGACTCCTATATGTTTAAGCCAATGTAGACCAGTTTCTTTTACTTGAAATCAAATACCATCCCTAGTTGACACAGGGGTGAGAGGAGGAGTTATTATTGTTAAGGAAGTGATCAAAGTAGGGATGACATATACAGAAACAAAAATAGAAACCATTTCAAGTCCCTTTTTACAATATAGACACAGCCACTACACAAACACATGGGATAATCAAATCATACAATGAATGTGTTACCTTATTTAGGATAATGCTTTGGAATTGTAAAAGTTATCTTTTGGAAGCTTAAAACTGGTACATTGAAAGACACAGTTGTCACATCATAACATTCTCCTTAAAAACAAACTTTCTCCATTGTCATATATGACTCAAGACCATCTGAGGAAGTAATGGGAGTGTTGTTCTGAGAGCTCAGCCAGGTGCTACAGCAAATGGTTAGACATTTAAATGGCATTATTTATCACAAGCAACATGAAACAATTATCTTACAGTCTGATTCCAAAATGTATGTCAATTTGGCAGGAGACCAGTGCCTTTTTAATTATTAAAGCATAAATAGATTTCTAACATTTTCCTTTTCCTAATTATACACATTGATTTGTCATGACACTGCCATTTTACAGGATATGTAAAAATCAGCTCTGGCCAGCTTGAACAAGTATTATAAACACCAAGAATCATTACACTCTGTAACATTGTCCACTGCCACACAAATTTCACTGTAAGGTGTGTCCAATCTGATATAGCTTTGAAGCCAAAATCCTTAGGATTTGAATCTTATCTCTATTGAATGCTAATTATGTTACCCAAAGCAAGTCACCCAGTCTGTCTGAGCTTTGGTTTCCTGAATACCTATATTTTGTTAGTATTAAATGAGATCCTTTATAAACAAACACAATGAGCACAAAGGCCTATCTACACCACTGCAAGCTCTCTGCAAACATTATCCCCTTTCTCTTTTGCCCTTTCTCTACACTGAACTGCATTTAAGGAATTTTCATTAAAAGAAACAGAAGTAAAAGCTAGTAAAATTCATTCCTACAGAACGGATCCCAACCTAATTAAGTGTAACATGAAAAGAGGGTTTCTACTTAAATTCTGAGGCAAAGATTATAAATACACAGAGCCCAAATGTGGCAATTGTGCCTATTATCAGAATAGCATGCAGACCATAAAAAGAATATTTTAAGGATTGTTTCCATTTTCAAAAGGCTAATAAGTTAGTATTATGTAATCACAAAGCTATACTAGAAAAGAACTTTCCGCAGTCACTCTTCTTTTCCTAAAAATACAGTGTGGGTCATATGCTTGGGCACAGTCCTGAGCAGAGAGAGGTTGCACATGGGGTAATGCTCCCTGATGAATTCACCCTGCTCTCATCTTTCTGTGACCCCTCACATTCACAGCTATCTCTCTCTCTCACCTTGAACCAGCACAGAAATAAAGAAAACAAACATCTCCCCTAGGAGAGCAGCCGGAAGCCCCTTACAAAGCATCACCTCCCTGATGAGTTGTCTTTCTGACTATTTCACTTCTTTTAGGGCAGTCTGGCAAGCAAGGGACAGTAAGAACAAAATGTTTATAACTCTAGTGATAAAACAGTAGCCACATTTAGGGATACTTAGAATTCATATTTTCCTGTAGGAACTAGGTGTGAATGGTATCATCATCTTGACCAAGCTCAAAAATGCCCGTTCATTTAATACAAATGTGTTGCCTCACTGGTTCCCTCCTAAGAAGGTGGGTGGAAGAACCATCATCATCTAGCCTTGTAATTATTCAGAGTATGTTTCATTTTATTTTATGTGACAGTGGCCAAATTTGTATTATTCTTCTGTTGCCGTAATCATCATCATAAATCAGGAAACAAGAATGTCAATGTCCAATTACTATTCAGAGTAGGTACAGGAAGGAAACTAAAGCTCTTTTTAAGTGGGAGAAAGGGCAATTCCACAGAGCTTGCCCTGGCTAAGGGAATGGATACTGTGCTGAACACTACATTATTGAAGAAGAGATAAGCGATTGTGTGATGTACAATTGCCAACACTTTCTATTCTTTCAACTTTAGTTTTAAATGCTTACGAGGAATAACGTCTTCACATTTTTCAAAAGGCTGCTACAGGAGAAAGCCACTTACACTCACTTACATTCACAAGTATTGCAAATACAGCAATTATTATTTAAAGAAGAGAGAGGAAGAGAGACAGAGACCAAAAGAAACAGAAAGACTCTAAAGTCTTGGCTTCCACACTGTGGAGGAATTTGGCCAGGAATGTTTTCCGCTGAAACCCTGCCCTCACTACTATCCTACACCTTCCCAGCTGTTTCCTTTAAGGAACTGAAGCCAGAAAGGTACTACAGAGGGAAAATTTTTTTAAAGAAACCAACTTCTCAGAAATACAAGAAGCCCAAGCCTAAACTGTTGTTTTCTCTCCTTGATAATTTTTCTAACAATAAAGGTGGCTACTAAGTGATGATACTAACTTCCAGCAAGTTAACTCTATATTACTCCTCAATGTAATCATTACAGCTGTGTCGCTGTAGGTGGTATAAAAAGGTGAGTCAATCCAGTTTGGACAGTTCAATCAATCAATGACTCAAACTGGTAGATCTTCTACCTCTGTTAAATTACACCTAAATTAAATATCCCTAGTAGACTTTATTCAGAAAAATACAATATACATCTATGATGTCACTAGAAAATCTACTTGCCATGGTCTTTTAAAACAGGGACCTCAGCTATTGACATAAAAACATTTTTAGAAAACAAGATTAATTTAGCCATACAACAAATAATAGTTATTAAGTTTGTTACACTGAATCCAATCATTTTTAAGGTGGTAAATATATAAGATTAGATTCAGATTAGAAAGGATACTACAAAATACAATGAAAAGATATGAGCAATTTTTAGGTCTCTGACTTTAGAGGATTTTTTTTTTAACAATTTGTGTCCTTCCATTTCAGTTTTATAATTGAGTTGAATGCTGATGAAACAATATGTCATCCAAACCTAAGTCCTATGTTGTAGGTGATTAATAATTGACAACAATATTAAAACTGCTCTTACCAGTTCTAACTTTTCTGGCTAGAAACTAGCCGGCTCACAGCCCAAACATGCTAGTAAGCCACAGTTAAAACTGCCTTTGGATGTTATTAGAATAACACCACTTAGTTTCTTCCTTTGAACTGATAATGGTTTTTTCCAATACAAATTTTATTATGGCAACACAGGTCATTGTGTGTTAATTGTCTGAACTGTAAGTAACCCTGGAAGCAGTGGTTCTTCAAGTATAGTTCCAATGTGGTCTATAAGGATCTTCTAGATGTTTGAAGGATTTGTCCAATACTTAATTCATTTAAAAATGGAGATGCAATTAAATATATAAATCGGTTTCAATTGCAAATGTCAACTTATAATAAAAAATATTATTTTTTAAATTTAATGACTATAATAATTCTTTACCCTACCCAAAGTACCACAGACCACTCATGCATCCAACCCTGACAGGGGAAGAGAGATGGAGAGGCATGGGGGTAGCGGGAGGAACGGGGTGGGGAACAAAGGGAGAATAAGGGATTTCATTTCAGGCCAAAAGGTGAATAAGAATAGGTTGAGTCCACAGCTTCCAAGATCATGACTTGTAGGAAGAAGCATGTGAATCAGGAAAGAAAGACATCAGAGACAGAAAGAGAATACTTTTTACTAATCAAAAAAAACTCATTAATTGTACTGCAAGAGTATTATACTTTTCTGTACATTTTGTTTCACCAATCACCTAAATGTTACACCTTTTTACAATAACTAAAAGGCAGTGTAGCATAGTGACTTCAATTCAAAACCCAATTCTCCCACTTAATTTCTCTAAGCTTCAGCTTCTGCATCTATAAAATGAGAGTAAGATCTATATTATGAGAACGTTTTTAAATGCCTAGCAAAATGCTCAATTGACGGCAGTAACATAATAATTCGGAGTAGGTGACTTTCTAGAAACCCAGCTGTGACCCCCTTAGTCTTGTGTGGTCTAGCATGGGTGTGAAGTAACTGCACACTTCCACTTACAGGGTGTTTTATCTCTCTAATACCCTGAAATGATACTTTTATGTTTTCAGTAGTACTTTGGTTTTCCAAACTGTTTTCTTCATAACAGGTTTTCTCTGCTTTTATCACAGGTATTTTTTCTTTATGTAGAACAAAATTTAAACAATTATAAAACGTTGTTTATTCATCCATTATTTATAGTTTATTATTATGGCAAAACCTATTTTTAAGGCTTTGTTATCAATTAATGCCACCCACTCTCAGAATAAAATTTAAGCAATTATAAAATGTTCTTTATTCATCCATTATTTATAGTTTATTATCATGGCAAAACCTATTTTTAAGTCTTTGTTATCAATTAGTGCCAACAACCCTCCTGTTATTCATAGAACCACACAGTATGCGAAAGGGACAAATACTGAAAATACTTTCCAACTGTACATAAAAGAGGTTAATTTTCAAACCTGGACAGTGGTATTAAAGGAGAAAATTTGTCTCCAAATAGTCACAACAGCTAGTCATATTCTAAAACCTAAAACCAAGATTATTTCTCCTTTAAGTTTTAAACTATTAATTTTACATTTCAAAGGGATGTTAGCTTAGAACCAAAAGGCTTTGATCATTTCATCAAGTAAAAACTGTAAAACTGAATTCATGGAGACAAACCCCTAAAAAATCTCCTTGGCTGGCAAAAATTTCCAATTTCAAATCCACGCTCATTCTTCATTCAGTGTTTGCACAGTTCCATGGAATCTTGTTTGCTCATTAAAGTGAGGCCCTCCATAAATAGTGGGTTCCAATGTAGCTTTTCTGTGTAACATATAATTTCTAAATATTAAAAGCCATAATATCTGAAGGGCATTTTAGAAAATGATCAGTAATTTTTACGAGATGTATTCCTGACACTGCCTGTAACTTCAAAATATCTCTGCATGTAGGGAGGACTATTTCACATGTTCCTTTTGATATTAAAGTCTTTTCTCCAAGGCTAGGCCTGTAAATAAAGTAATAAAGTTGCTTTTTTTAAAAGATGGAATTTAGTCAAATATGGAATTGGTTTTAAATCACTGCACTGCTAATAATTTGCTTGACAAAATTGATAGCTTGTCAAGTCTTGTATTTGGCTATTCACAACTGCCACCTCTTCTACAGCATTGCTGGTGCATAGTCTTATTAGGATTAAATAAGGTAAGACTAATTAATATGCCTGGCTCAGGGCACAGCACTTACTGAGCACTAAGGACATGACAGCTGTTAATATTTTAATAGCAATTTTTCACAATTGCTATGAAGCTAAGGGAGACAGAAAGAGACTTGTCTAGCATTCACCATCAGGAGTTTCCACTGTTTTCTGGGGGCTATTCTGTATTCATCATTAATGATGACAACAACAATTGAGATGTTAATACGATAGTCAGAAAATAGAGCTAGTTACAGTGGAACTGGGTCTGCCTGTTTCCACGCTCATCCTGTCCTCTCCATTCTTCAAACATCACTCAAAAGCATACACAAGAAACGACATCCCTTTTCTGACTGAAACCCTCCAGAGACTTCACACTGAGAATAAAATAAAATCCAAACTTTCCTGTAGCCCACTAAGCCTCCCAGAAACTGATCCCTGACCTCAACACATACCAGGTCTTCCCTCCTTCAAGTCACACTGGACTTCATGTTCCTGGTTTTAGTACCTGCTGTTGCCTTTGCCTGCAGAGCTCACTCATGTTTTCACATGGCTGGGTCCTTCTTTCCAAGCAGACATCAGCTCCAAGGCCACCTCCTTGGGGCAATCCCACCACACCCTACCTAGAAAAGCCTCATCCCTCCCACTCCACTGCCCTCCCCTTCATGCCATCTCACCAATTCCATTTTATTTCCTTCACTTCCTCCTATGCTTTTGTTGTTTTCTTTATGTAATAATTTTATAGAAAAATCTCCACTTGCGAAGACAGAAACATAAAGCCACTCCCCTAACAGTGCCATGTCAACTCCCCCTTCTTGAGGGGAATCAGCTCCTTTGTAGAAACTTGGCCAAATTCTATAGCTTTTCAGCCACTTGAGCCTAAGAGCAGTCTCACTTTGACATTTAAGACTTGGCCCTATTCATTTTAAAATATCCATCTCAAAATTGATTCAAATCTAGGCTCTTTCTGTTCCCAGAACAAGTTAGACTACAGGGTCTTTCGACAGAGAGTGGAGTGAAATCTCTCCTTTTACACGCTTCTTTTCATTATCTCCTTAAAACTTCTTACTCTTCTTTCCTCAGACACTAGACCCTTCGGGACCATCATTACCAGCCACCATAACCAGGAGAAAAGCTGCATGAAGGAAGAGACTCTCTTTCTCTCTTTATTTTCTATTTTGCTTGACTGTTATGAAACAACAATATTGTCCCCCATCCTCCTCCTTGCCAAAGTGCAGTGTTTTAGCTCCACTATGTGCTAGTTTAGAGATTGGGAGCTGCCTCTCTTTTAGTCCAACAGTCCATTTGTTCATTTATCCATATGAACAAACATGTACTGGATGCTTCCTATGTGCCAGGTGCTGTGCTAGGTGCAGGAACAAACATTTCTTGGAGTTTCCTGTATATTCAATATTTACATTTTTTTCAAGTTGTATACAACTCAATATCCTGTCCAGAGACAGTCCACAAGGGAGCTGGTCAAAAGCAAGCTCTATTGTCTCTATTAGCTAAATCTTTGCAATTCTGAAAAATAGAGGAGCTAGGCTTGCTCTCAGTAGAAGCAGCTAGAGCTACTTCAACAATTAGAATCATATCATTTCTAGGTGATCTTTTTTTATATGTACATACTTTAAGTTCTAGGGTACATGTGCACAACGTGCAGGTTTGTTACATAGGTATACATGTGCCATGTTGGTTTGCTGCATCCATCAACTCATCATTTATATTAGGTATTTCTCCTAACGTTATCCCTCCCCCAACCCCCTATCCCCAGACAGACCCAGGTGTGTGATGTTCTCCTCCCTGTGCCCTTGTGTTCTCATTGTTCAACTCCCACTTATGAGTGAGAAAATGTGGTGTTTGGTTTTCTGTCCTTGTGATATTTTGCTGAGAATCATGGTTTCCAGCTCCATCCATGTCCCTGCAAAGGACATGAATTCATCCTTTTATATGGCTGCATAGTATTCCATGGTGTATATGTGCCACATTTTCTTTATCCAGTCTATCATCGATGGGTATTTGGGTTGGTCCCAAGTCTTTGCTATTGTGAATAGTGCCACAATAAACATATATGTGCATGTGTCTTTATACTAGAATGATTTATAATCCTTTGGGTATATACCCAATAATGGGATTGCTGGGTCAAATGGTATTTCTAGCTCTAGATCCATAAGGAATCACCACACTCTCTTCCACAATGGTTGAACTAATTTATACTCCCACCAACAGTGTAAAAGCGTTCCTATTTCTCCACATCCTCTCCAGCACCTGTTGTTTCCTGACTTTTTAATGATTGCCATTCTAACTGGTGTGATATGGTATTTCATTGTAGTTTTGATTTGCCTTTCTCTGATGACCAGTGGTGATGAGCATTTTTTTATATGTCTGTTGACTGCATAAATGTCTTCTTTTGAGAAGTGTCTGTTCATATCCTTTGCCCAATTTTTGATGGTTTTTTTTTTCTTGTAAAATTGTTTAAGTTCTTTGTAGATTCTGGATATTAGCCCTTTGTCAGATGGATGGATTGAAAAAATTTTCTCCCATTC
>NW_016805834.1:2481143-2509101 GCF_001698545.2 Rhinopithecus bieti
GATATTGGTCTAAAATTCTCTTTTTTTGTTGTGTCTCTGCCAGGCTTTGGTATCAGGATGATGCTGGCCTCATAAAATGAGTTAGGGAGGATTCCCTCTTTTTCTATTGATTGGAATAGTTTCAGAAGGAGTGGTACCAGCTCCTCTTTGTACCTCTGGTGGAATTCAGCTGTGAATCTGTCTGGTCCTGGACTTTTTTTTGGTTGGTAGACTATAAATTATTGCCTCAATTTCAGAACTTGTTATTGGTCTATTCAGAGACCCAACTTCTTCCTGGTTTAGTCTTGGGAGGGTGTATGTGTCCAGGAATTTATCCATTTCTTCTAGATTTTCTAGTTTATTTGGATAGAGATATTTATAGTATTCTCTGATGGTAGTTTGTATTTCTGTGGGATCAGTGGTGATATCCCCTTTATCATTTTTTATTGCATCTACTTGATTCTTCTCTGTTTTCTTCTTTATTAGTCTTGCTAATGGTCTATCCATTTTGTGATCTTTTCAAAAAACCAGCTCCTGGATTCACTGATTTTTTGAAGGGTTTTTTTGTGTCTCTATCTCCTTCAGTTCTGCTCTGATCTTAGTTATTTCTTGTCTTCTGCTAGCTTTTGAATGTGTTTGCTCTTGCTTCTCTAGTTCTTTTGTGATGTTAGAGTGTCAATTTTAGATCTTTCCTGCTTTCTCTTGTGGGCATTTAGTGCTATAAATTTCCCTCTACACACTGCTTTAAATTTGTCCTAGAGAATCGGGTACGTTATATCTTTGTTCTCATTAGTTTCAAAGAACATCTTTATTTCTGCCTTCATTTCATGATTTACCCAGTAGTCATTCTGGAGCAGGTGTCCAGTTTCCATGTATCTGTGTGGTTTTGAGTGAGTTTCTTAATCCTGAGTTCTAATTTGATTGCACTGTGGTCTGAGAGACAGTTTGTTGTGATTTCTCTTCTTTTGCATTTACTGAGGAGTTTTACTTCCAATTATGTGGCCAATTTTAGAATAAGTGCGATGTGGTGCTGAGAATGTATATTCTGTTGATTTGAGGTGGAGAGGTCTGTAGATGTCTATTAGGTCTGCTTGGTTAAGAGCTGAGTTCAAGTCCTGGATATCCTTGTTGATTTTCTGTCTCATCGATCTGTCTAACATTGAGTGTGAAAGTTTCCCATTATTATAGTGTGGAAGTCTAAGTCTCCTTGTAGGTCTCTAAGGACTTGCTTTATGAATCTGGGTGCTCCTGTATTGGGTGTATATATATTTAGGATAGTTAGCTCTTCTTTTGAATGGATCCTTTTACCATTATATAATGCCCTTCTTTGCCTCTTTTGATCTGTGTTGGTTTAAAGTCTGTTTTATCAGAGACCAGGATTGCAACTCCTGGTTTTTTGTTGTTGTTGTTCTGTTTTTGGGGTTTTTTGTTTTTTGTTTTTTGCTTTCCATTTGCTTGGTAGATCTTGCTCCATCCCTTTATTTTGAGCCTATGTTTGTCTTTTCATTTGAGATGGGTCTCCTGAATACAGCACACCAATAGGTCTTGACTCTTTATCCAGTTTGCCAGTCTGAGAGATAGGGAGCCTCCTTGTTAGATAAAGTTCCATTTTTAATAGACTTTATTTTTTAGAGTTTTAGTTTTACAGCACAATTGAGCAAAAAGTACAGAGTTCTTATATGCCCTCTGCCCCCCAACCTCACCATACAACATACACACAGCCTCCCCCATTATCAACACTCAAGAGATTCTTTTTATGTGCCTGGCAAATAAAAGGTGTTCAAGGTTTTATGCTGAGTCAGTATAGTCTTGACTAGGAAATCTGCCCAGGTGAGGAGTGGGGTTTTCTGAAGGCAGCACCCTCTCTGCTACCCTGCCAGGGGGGTGGCCATGATACTTTTGCCTTTCCTCAAGTTGAGCACTTCAAACTCCTGCTCCTACACCTTGGTACAGCTCCTGCACCTTGGCCATTCCCCAGATGCCTGCAAGTGGAGCTGCTCTAACACCTGAGGTCTTCTCCCTCATGGGAGAAGAGAGGATAGCTCAGCTCTGAAAAAGCACTCCCCAGAAGGTTCACTCCTCCCAGTCTCCTTATACTGACTGGTGCAGGTGGGTTTAGTGGTAAGGTTGGTTCTTACCCAGTGCCTCTCAATAAGTATTTCGAGAGTATTCCAGAGGCCCCTATTCCAGGGGCCAGTAGCACCTTCAACTTAGAAAAAGGGGCACTTAATTTTCTGGTCTTCAGCTTTGCGCCAAAGTCCCAGTTCTAGGACTAACGGGGGAAATGCCATTGATATGTATCAGTTTACTCTCCGTTTATGTCAACTCATTCTTTTCTTAATCTTCACCATCTCAGTCTACCCTCAGCACCTAGAACAGTGTCTGACACATAATAGGTACTCATTAAAGATCGGTTAAATTAATTATATTTGGAACACTTCTAAACCAGGGAATTAACTACATCCTAATGAAACCCATAATACGCTGAATAGCACTAGTAGTTCAAAATAAAAAGAATCTTGTGTCTATTTAGCTGAAATGTGCATCTATTTATCCTATATCTGCCAACTTCACAATAGGAAAACTACTTTTTTCCTGCATGACATCGCTTTTAAATATTCTTGGATAGAAAGGATGTCCCTGACTCTTCTTCTTCCCCAGACTTCTAATGTTACATGGTTTCCAGACCCACTGACTGTCTTGGCTGACCCTCTCTGAAGCATTAATATTACTTTTAAGATGTAGTCTACCAGTGAAGAGCAGTGGACTATAACTTCCTAAGAGATGGACAATCCTCTTCTGTTAATGCAGGTTACACTTGCATTAGGTTTGGGGCATTTGTTATATAGGATTAATTTCTTCAGCAGAGGAAGCACACAATTGCTTCACATCAAGCCAACTGTGTGGTAAACACAAACCCCAGGTTTTCTTTATGTAGACTACTGTCAGATCAGACCTCCACATCCTGTATTGGTTCAAGTCACTTCTTGAAATATAAATGCTGAATCTTATACTTAGCTCTACTACATTTATTCCTTTTGTTTTTTCCCCTCTTGTTTCAGTATCTAGAGGCTTTAAATGTTAATATCATATTGAAATATTTAATTTGTCATTATCTGCAAATTTGACATATTTTCTATATCTCCACTTACACTACTTTTAAAACTATTTATTTTCAATGACCTGAAGAGAATGGAGCCAATTAAGAGCCCTGAAATGTTCTAGAGACCTCTACCTGGATTGGCCCTTTTTGAGCATGGCTGCTCCTCCCACTGCAAATCCACCTAAACCCATCTAATGGTGCCCTCATGAAGTTCACATTCTTGTTGTATCTCTCTCTCTGTTATAAACCCTAAAGCTTTTAAGAAATACTCTGTTGAAATAAAAAGACAGTACATCAACAAATTAATAAGATCACCTTATTCTCAAAGGTATGTTTATGTTAGTGTAATATATGTATATAGCTCACTTATTTCATAAAAAATCACTCAGTTATCTGCTAAAGCACTATAAACTATCCTAACATCAATACTGTTGTTCTGAACTACCAAAAATCTTTGTACCATTGTTGAAAATCTCAATATCTCTCCATCTTCAGATTCTTCTTAAGATCCTTAAGTGCCTGCAGAACTCCACCATTTCCAGGGCCAAATCTTCACATTCCTTTAATACCTAAGAAGTTCTACATCTGGGCCTGGGGCAGTGACAGTGCCTAGACCTTCTATTTTCTCCTCATCTATCTTAGGAATTAATTCGTTGTTCATATTCATATTTCTTGTCCTCCCCTGTCCCCATCTGAAGATTATTAGCTCTTCTAGAAAGCAAAATATAGAAGTAAATGAAGATGTGAATTGGTCTTTCTTTTCTCCATATCTATCTTATTACACCATCATGTCCAAGCAGTGAACCTATTCTTTTGTGATTCCTCTTATTCCAAATGTAGATTTAAAATATATTTCACGGTTCAGCACTTTTCAGAGCTACAGTTTGTTCTCTTTGTGAGCCCCGATGACACCACTGTGCTTATTCCAGGAACTTAATCCTCACAGACATGCTCCAATAGCTCTCATACTTTCTACTTTAGCATTTCCTGTAACTGGGCATCACTATTTCCCTCACGACTCCTGTTCCATGACACTGTCACATTCAACTTACTTTCACTGGTGGAGTGACTGGCGTCTAGCAGCATTTCAGAGGAGTGAGCTCTTTTTGCCCATCCCTCCCCACCTCCGTCAGGCCGTACTCCTGGGACACTCAAATTGTGTAGTCTACCACCAAAGAAGACTGTTCCAACCATCTTTCTAGCAATGCTCTGCTCCTTACAGAAAACTGAAGCCCTGTACTTTGTAAAGGTTCATTTACTGCCTCAATTTGGGGTACTTAAAAAATCAATAGCAATCTTAATTCCCACCGGAGATAAATAGCCCAAACCTTTATGCATGAACATAGGAAATTTAAGAAAATATAAAAAGACCACTTAGCCCTCAAATCACCCATTCCCTTCACAGAACTCCAGCTCTCCCCAGTATGGATCTCCTCCAGATTTGGATACAAGAGGGGATGACTAAGAGCTTGTGGTTTTTTTCTATAAGATAAGAAGGATAAAAGTTTTCTATTTTAAATTTTATTTTGCTTTTGTTGTTGTTATTTCTACTAAATACTGACTTGAAAAGCATCTTTTGCATTACAATCTAGAGAGAAGAGCTTCTATCTAAAACTTCTCCCAAAGGCCATTCTATATATCCTTAATCAGTGGCTCTCCAGAAACTACCCTGAGGCCTTTCATTTCTTTCCTTTTTTTTTTCTCCAAACATGGTATCTTCTTTTAATAATATTTTCTTGAGTATAGTGACAACAATTTTTTCAGATGTGATTTTTGTCTCCGGGTCTGTTGCTTTATTTTTTAAACTTTTTTTACAATATTTTCTCCACTTAAAAATTATAAAAATCTTCTTCTATGTTAACTTCTAATTTTTTGGTCTATAGACCTAAGTAACATATGCTTTAATCAGATTGAATAGCAATATTCTCTTTCTTAGGCTCATTTCTCCAGCCTAAAAATCTTCAACTTTTAATTTTTTTAAAGTTTTTCCTAACATTGTATATTACAAGCCTTACATTATTCTTGAGACTTACTCCAAATAATCTCCATGGCCCCTACGTCAGATTTGAACACCTATATCTCTAGTAATAATATTAATTATAATTGTAAGTAGTAGAAATATCTAAACATTTATTGAGCACCTGTGTACCATGAATTGATCAGTTCATTTTACCTGTACCACTTCATTTAAGCCTTACAAAAACCTTATTTTACAGATCAGAAAACTGAAGATTTAAAAGGTTAAGTAGTTTGCTCAAAGTTATAGAAATCATGTATGTTAGAACCAGAATTCAAACCTGGGAAGCTGGGTTCTGTCTCCAAATCTCATTTACCTCACCGTGGCTTTCTATTGATTATGCAAAACACTATACACACTTCTCCTACAAACCTTTAGATAGAAGGGACTTTCCTAAGTATTAAATCACAACTCCTATGTTTTAAGAGGTATAGAAAATAATAACCCTCATATAAATTCTGGACACATACATTAAAAGAATAGACTCCATTAATAATGAAAGCAAAATCACATGTGTAAACACATCGCTATTAATCTATTCAATTATTTCCCCATAAGCACTAACTGTGCATCACAAATTATGCTGTCTAGAAGACATACCACAAGAGTTAAAGCTGGGAAGATTCATTGTCATGCTCTAATGGAACAGTTTTCTAAAGGAATGAAAATTCTGAATCTCCCCCAAGATGGAATGTCCGCATCCACTGTTTCTTTATCCTGTTTATCAAATTGGAGAAGGACACACAAGACAAACTACACAGTGATACCACTGCATAATTAATTGGCACATCTCTCAGTTACGTATAAATATATTTTCTTCTCATGTACTTTAAATTTAGGAGTTGCAAACCAACCATGCTAAGTGGCCAAATTCAGTCTGCAGAAAAGCCTTAATTGTCTTACACAAATTCATGGACAGTCTCCAGTTTGCCATTGGCAATACTATTCCCTATTGTGTCACAGCTGGCCTGTTATGATATGTTCATGTAGCTTGGACCAACCACTATAGGCATTTGAGTTTATGACCCTTGAACAGATCAAATGACTATAGACAGTAGGACAAAAGCCCATATTATAGACCTCATTATCTGTACTACAGGTACACTGCCCCAAAATAAGCTTAAGAGGTAAAGTAGCTAATCTACTGTACAAAAAACCACAGTTGCTCTGCTCTGCTATACTAACCTTATTCTCCCTGTTCCTTCCCTTTTCCCTCTTCATACCCACACTTAAATGGCAAAGTTTATCTTTGTGCTTGTTGTTGACTAAAGTTAAGACTAAGAGGCTGCAGAGTCAGATTACAAAATTGGTTATACAATCTATGTCACAGAGATACATCCCTGACCTTGCACAAATTCAGTGTTTTCACTAGTACAAGCTCCAGGGGATAAAAGCAAAACTGTACTCACTTTATCCCTCAAATAACTCTGAACATTGCTGTAGAGTAGATCATGGAGACAAAATTGGTTTTTTGGGAAAGAAAAGACCTAAATATCATTCTTTCCTTCCCAAAAATAGCACTACTGTAGGAAAGCTCATAAAACTCTGAACTTTCACTCAAGCCATTTCAAAAGTGATTGGTTGGGGTGGGCATGAAAAAAAAAATCTGTAAAGCTTTAAAAGCAAATATTTTTAAAAGCTAGGAAAGTGAGCATGGTCATAAATGAAAGCAGCTCAGTTTAGATTGGTTGCCAGCAAATGGCCAGAAAAAAAACTTTAGCCTTTAAAAAGAGATTCAAATACATCTTTGTATCACTGAAATAATGTCAATGTTGGAAATATTTGAAAATATTTGCAGAGCTGTATTTTAGACAATAAATGATACTCCATAAACAAAACACTTCTTTTCCCACTGTGGGGCAGAATGTTAAAACATGACAAGACCACTAGCCCAAATGCCCTGGAAAACACCACAGCATCATTTCAAAGGCAAAAGATTACAGTGATATTTGCATTGTTAAGGCTGGGTCTATACAGTGCCAGCAAACACTTGATTAGGTTGATTCACTCAAGCAGCCAGTCAATTTCCTGAAACATTTACTCAGGTCTGTGTAGTTTGCATAAATTAACCAAGTGATTGACTGGGTTGTTTGATTGGTTGGACACTTGGCTGGACTTCAACTGACTGCTCTCCCACATCCACTTCAGCCACTTGGAGCACCCAGCTACAGTACCCTCTTCCCAATTCCACTCTCCACAGGGTTATTACTTGTTTCTCAGCTTTTATCTCTAACTAAATACTGAGCTCCTCAAAAGGCAGGGGCAGCTTTCTCTCCATCTTCCACTTTCAGCACGTTGATAAGCATCGGAGTCTACATAGTGTGAGAAATCAGTCAATGGTGTGGTAATTTACAAGCTGCCTTGGTGTGGTAATTTACAAGCTGCCTTTTGACATCATGGGAATCTGTGATGTTTCTTTACCCCCAAAGATTTCATCATGCCTAGAGGGACCTATTAAAAACGTTAGTTAATTCTTCCCGTAGAGGAGCCACACAGGCTCCCATCCCCATACTGCTTCCCTCTCAGAAGGCTTTTTTCACTGTTCTCCTCTTGAGCCTCTCCCTCTTCTAATTCCACATGTCACACCTTCCACCAAGCATTCCCTGACAATATGACAGGTATTTCTCTCTTCTGACTTCCACTGGTACTTGCCCCCAATATTTGGGCTTTTAATTACAAACTACTGGTTTGCTCTATATTTATCAGTATTATTGCATGTCACTCACATCAAAGATTATGAAGCCCTTTGAGATTTGGACCAGCATATTTGTTAAGCTAATTCCAGTTGGCTTTCTTGTGAAAATTGATTAACAAGTCATAACTATCAGTTGTCCAGTGTTCTATACTTTATTTCACTCAATTGATATAAGTGCATTTCTAATTCTTATACCTACCATATTAAAAAAAAAAATTGAGGTATAGAGGAATTAAGGAATCTGCTTATGATACAACTAGTAAATCTCCCTTGTACCCTTCTTAATGGAAGTGGGGTATCTTTCTGTTCAGGCACATATCCTAACAAAAACTCTTCAGTTTTCCTGCAAGGATATCTACCCTTTCTCCAGCATTATTGTTAAGGCACATGAGTGTTAACACAGAATCCACAATTTTTTTTTTATTATTATACTTTAAGTTCTAGGGTACATGTGCACAACGTTCAGGTTTTTTACATATGTATACACGTGCCATGTTGGTGTGCCGAACCCATTAACTTGTCATTTACATTAGGTATATCTCCTAATGCTATCCCTCTCCCCTCCCCCCATCCCACAAGAGGCCCCGGTGTGTGATGTTCCCCTTCCTGTGTGGAAGTGTTCTCATTGTTCAGTTCCCACCTATTTTAATGCAAACTCATGGCTACCCAATCTGTATCCTCAACTAGGTGGAAGGAATCCTTTGTATTTGATAGCCTGCCTGGAGCACATATATATTGCCCAAATACTCAGAACTCTAATGCCCATTTTGCAAGGAAGAGCAGCAGATTTCCCACCCTTGGATCCCCATAGTATTGGCCCTAATAGGATTGCTTGTATTGAGTTGCTACTTTGAAAGTTGCCATTTGGTTTGGTCAATCATAGAGCCAAGTCTGTGGGGTTTGACCATGGGCCCGTGGCTAGGAGATTGTAAGGACACTGCTTGTTACACTGCACAGAGTGTCCTTCGTTATGATTCTGGGGAGAGAGCACTGTCTGGTTTTGGTACTAAGGACAGACTTTTCCCAAAGCAATTGTTCTGTCTTTTCTTCTGGATCCTACGGCAAGAGAAATTAACCAGGTTTCTCTTTTTGGTTAGAGCCAAATTTATGACCTACCCTAAGCAAGTAAACAGGTTTTATAGTCACCTTAATCTTGCTCCTGATTCTCTTTAATGACTCACATTTACCTTTCCTTTTAATTTTCCCCACTTTTTAATTTAAAATAGACAAACAGAAGGATAAGAGCCAGAGAGACAGAATACCGCTTACCACTCAGCTTCTCTCAGTGCCTGTGCTCAACCCCACACTTCCTCCCACATAATCAGCTCAAAAAACTGATTTAAGAAAATCATTTTACATGATGGTGAAATGTTTTTTAACCAATGTTTGAATCATAGATCCCTTTGTTAAGGGTATAGATCTTCTCACTGGGAAAAAAAAAATATACAATCCTATCCAAAATCTTTCCAGAACTCATATATCTCTGAGGCTGGTCATGTCCATGGATTCCAGAGAACGAACCATTGCTTGGGTGAATATACAAGGCTTCTGGAATCCTCAATTTGCCTCCCAGGACTTGCTCCAAGTCCAGTAGACTTGGAGGAAATTTCCAAGCTACTGTCACCAAGGTAGAGCGCAGGTCTTTCACCTGTCTGAGCCTCTCCCTCCCCCAACCTCACTTCTTTCCTGTCTGACCAAAGACTGTGACATGCTGGTCCCTCTTGCTCTGTTCTTGCCCCCACTTTATGCCACAACTTACCTGGCATTCTGGACACTCATCTGCTTCCTTTCTCTCAAAGTATTACCATCCTGCTGCATCCATCAGCCCAGGCTGCAAACCCCAAAGTTTTGCTGTCTCGCAATTTCAAAGGAGGATAGAGGGAGCAAGGAGTGGGGGCTACGAGGACCTTTTAAATTAGAGGACAAAGAGGTGAAAAGAGGAGCCTGCAGAACCACAAACCATAGCGGAGATATCTCAGCCCTGCAGAACACAGGATCACAAGGAGTCATAGCTAGTCAGATGCTGAGTTCCAGACATGTGCATGTGCGTGCATGCGCATCCGTGTGTGTGTGTGTGTGTGTGTGTGTGTGTGTTTAGTTACACTATATATAGCATCAGGAAAAAACTGCCAACTCGGATGCTTTTAATATATACCTCAGAATTAATGAAGAAAAACTGAAAACATGGTTTGATGATGTAAAAGAAATGCCAATTACAGTTACATATGAAATACATGTACCACTTTTAACTATTACCAGATGCAAAATAATTCGTATGGCAGTATACATATCTATCACTAATTTTTTTTATAAATTGCACTTGATTTGCATGCTGAATGTTGTTTTCTGTCAGTTGAGCCTCAAAATTTGCTGCTTACAATTTCCAACTCTAAAGCAGCCATTGACAGGAACCATATCTTATACTCCTTTTATTTTTTCCCTTAGCATCTAAATAACATAGCAACATATGCCTAGAAATTGATAGTCTAGCTCTGGGGACCAGAGTTTGTACACATACCTGAAGCCACCGAAGAAAAATATAAGACAATATGTAAGAAAGTTACAGTACACATGATTTATAGAAAAATATGAGAGGAGAGGATGGACTAAAGTAAGAAACCAGCGTGAAGAAAGTGAGCTTTGAACTTAGCCTTAAAGAAAATATAGGATATAAATTTGGTGAAAGGACATTCCAGTCCAGGCAGAAAAACTGTTTTCTCTGACACAGAAGATATTTAAGATCTTAAAGAACTCTTTATGTCATATTAATGTGCTCATTACATTATAATAAGCTTTGAGTGAACTCATATAAAGAACTTAAAAAGATTATTTTTTAAATTTATTTACCTACAAGAATATGTATTCTTATCTTGACTGTCAGTTAAAAGAAAGAGCAAATAAATTCAGAAGCCAGAAAGCTACCTATAAAACTTAAATAATAAAAATAATCCATTGTAAAAGTGGAAAAATAAAATCGCCACCAGTGGATGACACACAAAACTTTATATTATCCGCTAAAATGGAGTGGTATTTCTTTATCTTCTTGGTTTGAACCTAATAAAAAAATGGCTATATTTGACCAACTAACAACTAGAAATAATGACAGTGGATAGTAAATTCATTTAATCATGGTAACCATAGCAAAACTTATTATAGCATATAAAGTGAAATGTATGAAAGACAAAGTTAAAGCTAAAGACTTTGGGAACCCTTCAAAACAGACAGGAGGTCAAAGAGAGCCCTCACCCCACAGTTGTGTTTGAGGCTTAGCAAACTCACAGCACTGCAATCTGAAATCAGAGGGACCCATTAGGGAGGCTGGGTGTATTGGCCCACTTCCTCTAAAAAGTAAAGGTTAATACAGGATTAAACATGAAAGAAGTTTAGTAGGTGTTATGGGATGCACTAAACATTTGTATGTTGAAGTCCCAACCTCCAGTAGCTCAGAATGTGGCTGTATTTAGTGACAAGGTCTTTAGAAAGGTTAAAGGACTTCTGAGTTAAAATGCAGTCATTATGATGGGCCCAGTCCAATAGGACTGGTGTTCTTATAAGAACAGGAAATTAGGACACAGACACAGACAGAAGACCAACCAAAGACACGGGAAGAAAAGAGCTATCGAAAAGCCAAAGAGGGAGGCCTCAGAAAAAAGCAACCCAGCCAACACCTTGATCTCAGGCTTTTAACATCCAGAGTTTTGGGAAAACAAATTTCAGTTCCTTAAGCCACTGAGTCTGTGGTATTTGTTGTGGTAGTCCCAGCAGACTAATTTATTTGGGGAAACTCCTGTGGGAGGAAATAAGGAGAAAGCTGGTGGAGGCTGGGAAACGGAGGGAAGGGAGGGAAAGGAGGGAAGGGAGGGAAAGGAGGAAAGGGAGGAAGGGAGGTTGGGGAGGGAGGGAAGAACTGGAAGAAGGGGAGTAACAGGAGGAAAGGGGAGAGGGAAGGAGAGAAGGAGGGAAGGAGGGGAGATGGGTGGGGGAGGAGGGATACTCTAGTCCAGATCTAAGGCAAGTTTTGCAAGACTGTAGAGAAGTCCCGTATCTCCAGTAATCAGCTGCTTTAGTCTCCCTGCCATGCTGAGCCACCAGCCAAGAAGAGTTCATGGGCAGCATCGGTGATGGATTTCAGAGCAGAGCTGTTGGGTTTGTCCGTTTATTACATTTCGAAATCTGAGAGGCACATTCTCATGGCCACGCACTGGAAGACCTCCATCACTCTGGACAGTGCCCAGCAAGGAATTTACGCTCAGATGCCACAAATGCCCATCCAAATTTCCACTGAATGAACCACGTTTCCTATTCAGTTACCAACATGAAACTACAGAATTGTCTTATTTTCTCTCAAGCACAAATATTTCATGCTCTGTAAAACTAGTGTAGCCAAATCCCACTGACTGAAGAATTATAGCTACATAGAATATAACTGTCCTGCAAGTTACTTCTGTATTCTTTGTGGAAAAAAAAAGAGAGAGAGAGAGACTGGCTACCCAAATTAATAATGTAAATAAGGACAGTGATGAACCCACTGAGGATTGTCCAAAGCAAGGCCCAGTTTTCTAAGCCCAGAATGGGAAGATCAAAAGTGGTATTGGGAGCTTGATCCCAAGTTAGATATTGAAAAAGGGCCAGTCCCAAAATCAGGGGAACAAAATGGGGCGTAGACAGTGGGATCAGCAGGTTTCAGGGCAGGGTTGCATCTGTAGGAGAGAGGAGGCTGAGGTGCTTCATTTTACTTCCTTTACAATGCCGGTGCAGGGTAACATTTAGGCAGAGAAAGGCTGAAACATATGACATATGGGCTCCCACAATCATCATCACCTCAACTCAAAAATCAGTGTCTTCCTTGTACTGATAAAATGGAAATTTCCATTCACTCATTAATTCATTCATTCACTTGGTGCCGATGATCAGACGCTATGCTATTTGGGGAAACACAAATTAACAAAATGTATTCTCTACCATTTAAAAGGAAGATAAATGTACCAACAGGCAATTATAATACAATGTATGAGATATGCTGACAGAGATTATGTTCTATGAGCAAAAGTTCTCTGAGGAATATGGAGGAAAGGGACTTTATTCCAGTGAACAGCTTGGAAATCAGAGAGACACAGCCTACTGTGTAAAATGAAGTTACGTTCCGGAGAACAAAGAGAGTGTTCTGTTTCACAGCAAAACCTCCTACCCAGGTTGCCAGTCAGGTTGGTTTACACAAATGAACGATAGAAACTAGCTTAGTTCTGGTTGGCTGGTGCAGCTGAGTTTTGATTGATCAATACAGCTTAGCCCTGGTTGGTTGATACAGCTGAGCCCTGTTTCATCCAGTCTAGTCAAGGGAGCTCTGACTGGTTGAGCTATGACTGAGTTCTGTTTGATTTCCAAACCCAAAACCAGGAGTCTTGGCAGATGTTTCTTTCTGGTGAGAGGAAGGGGGATTGGGCCATCATTCATCTTGGCACTAACAACAGGAACTGGTTTAGCTTGATTGTAGAAAGAGCAGTCCTGTGATACTTTTTCATCTTTCTGAGAACACAATTACCATTCCTTCCCCCAGCTAGGACCACCTGGTTCTGTTTTAACTTTGAGAGCCTCAGTTAGCCTCAAAGATTCCATTTTCTGTATACCAGGGGAATACTTTAACAGTTCAAAGGGCCTGCAGAGCAGAGACAGGGAAAAATACCTGTCTGCAGGGTAAGTAACAGGATTGCAACAGGTTAGCATTTGAACTGGGCCAAGTAGAGCACCAGAGAGAAAGGAAATGGATTATATATCTAGACAGAAGAGCAAAGAAATGGCAGGGGCCAAGGGGTCATGGTTTTGATTAAGATGAAGTGGGGAGGTGCAATAGGTGATAAGGTTTTAACAAGATATGGAAAAAGAATTTTAAAGATAAAACTCTTTGCAGATAGGTGGCTCTGGAGTCACCTGCAGGAGATGGTTGGGTAGCCAGGGGCATGGTAAGGCAATAGACTTCTGGAAGAACAGTGGCCAAGAGGTTTCTAGAGATTAAGGGGACAGGAGTCCTAAAGGGGGAGCTGGAGAATACCAAAGACAGACTTGATTTGTTTTACCCTTTTCACACAAGTTCCATATTTTTAAAACCTCTTCTTAGGACCTAATTTTCTCAAGTCTTGACTAATCCCTTGCTCAGAAGGGAGAGGTAAGCAGAGGAAGGAGCTCCGTCAGCAGCACTGAGCTGGCTCTCTGATGAAGCGGGGGCATCTGTGGAGTGGAAGCTCAGAGCTCACCAGATACTGCCAACAGCAGCTGCCCAGGAGGGCATCTGAGAGGAAGTTACTGTTCCAGAATAATTAACTCTCTTCAGAAATCATGAGCACACACACACACACACACACACACACACTCCACACACATGCACCCTCTCTCCGAAGCAGAACCAAGCTCAAGGGCTGGAGATTTCCTGTTCCCCACCATCAGGTGGACAGCCCACTCTCCCTACTCCACCTGCCTACAGAGAAGGAAGATCAATCTGGGTGGCTAATACACCTTGCCCTAGAGTAACCACGATTAGAAAGATGCATCTACTTTTCCACATGGGACGTGAAATTGAGTCTATTTAAAAGTTCTGGCACAATTTAGATATTGAAAGTAATTAAAATAAATCTTTTACTAGCAATTTACCTAAATTATGCACACAATGTTTCTCAGTAGGTACTCTTTCGAACTACAGTTTAGCTAAAGAAAAAAAGCAAACAATCACCAAGGAATTTAAGTACAAAAGTTTGCCTTGAAACTTCAAATCCCTCCATGTCAAGCAGGACAGCAGAGCTAATTTAGAGGGAATGTCCATCCAGGGATGGTGTCAGGCAGGCTGAGGGCTATATGATTTTGAATTAAATAGGGACTTAACAGCAATTATAGCAGCAACTGCTAACACATACTGACCACTTCCAGTGGGTCAGGCAACAACATGCTAAGTGCTTTAAGTGTATTCTTTTCTCCAATCTTTTTCTTTAGTACACAAAACAGTACAAAGGAAAATATAGCAACACCTACATACCCACCACCCAAAATTTAAAAATGACATTTTGTCATATTTGCTTCAGATGTTTTTATTTTTTAAAAGTTGCAAATGAATTTATACTCTCAAGGAGTATCAGATTGAGCCCAGCAGTCTGAGACCAGCCTGAACAACATAGTGAAATCTCATCTCTACAAAAAACAGAAACACTTAGCCAGGCATGGTGATTCATACCTATAGTTCCAGCTACTGGAGTGGCTGAGGTAGGAGAATCATGTGAGCCCTAAAGGTTGAGGTTAAGGCTATAGTGAGCAGTGATCACACCACTACACACAGCCTGGGTGACAAAGTGAGACCCTATCTCAAAAAATAAAAAAGCAATGCAAAATATCTTCCTCTGATTAAATAAACAATAAAACTGTCCAACATTTTTTCAATATCTAGTGATAGCCAATATATAGCTAGGTGCTTTACTAAGTTACTTTGTTTAAAATTCATTTGCTCAACAAACATCTATTGAATGCTATTTGCAAGGCACCGTTCTAGGTGTCTGAAATATAACAGTGAACAAACAATGATTCCTGCCCTTGGGAAGCTTACATTCTAATTGAGGGAAATGAACAATAAAAATAGAGCAAATAGTAAGTGATGAAAAAAGGAACACAGAGAAAATGGTAAGCGGGGGGGGAGGGGAAAGAACTACAATTTTGTAAAGGATATCCAGCAGGCCTCTTTGGAAAGGTGCCATCTAAACAAAGATTTCAAAGAGATGAGAGCATGAACCCCCAAGCCCATGGCAGGAGCATTCCTGGTGTGCCCAGGCAATGGCAGGGAGATTGATGTAGCTGAGACAGATGAAACAGAGAGAATAGGAGGTGAGATCAGAGAGGTTATAGAGACGACATTGCAAAGGCCCTGGTGGGCTTTACTCTGACCAAAATGAGAAGTCACTGAAAGATTTTAAACAGAGGAATAAGGTGATCTGGCAGATTTTTAAAGGCTTACTTTGGCTATTGTGGTGAGGACAGTTTACAGAAGCTGCAAAGTCATTCAACAGTCCATGGCAGAATTGAGGGAGAATTCACGTCATTTAATCTCTCAGCAGTTGGATAAGATATATACTATGCCCTTCTTCCAGATGTGGAAACTAAGATGAGGAAAGTTTAAATAACCTGCCAAGCCACACAACTAATATAAAGCAGAGCTGGTTTTAAACCTAGAGTCTATCCAAGGTCAAAGGTTGGTATCTGAAATTAGACCAGTATGGATTTCACCTTGTGAAAATGCTTCATAAATAAACTATTTAATGTATGATATTATAATTATTTTAAGAGTTTCATGATTTTAGACTAATCATGCATAGTTTATATTTTATGAATTTTTAGATAAATCATACTTTTAAAATAAAAATTAGTTGGATGCTATAGATCCAGACTCCTGAATTTTGTTCTTGAATCACTCATGGAAAAAAGCCCGTAAGTTTTCACTTATTAGATTTGCTTCAAATAAACCTATAGACTTAGGAATTTATTTACTCTAGCCCTCGAAACTAGAGGCTCACCATTATATTCTTATTCTCCCATAGAGTCACAAATTATATTCTTTAAAAGACACTTCATGACTTGAGTGTTGAATCTTCTTTTTTAAGCCTGCTGACCGATAGTTAGATCCCAAGTTCAAATCTCATCTTGCACACTGTAAATGTCTTCCATCATAATTTTAGTAGGTCTAGAAAAACCATCTCTCTCTCTCTGTCTCTCTCCCTTTCAAACATACACATACACACACAGAGAGAGTAGCAACATTACTGGCAAGAATGATAATATATATAGAAGGATTTGCTAATGAAATATTTCTGTATATTCTTCAGTGACAAACTGGGTGGCTCCATGTTAAACAACATAAAAGTAGGTCATACAAATTTGATCTCCAGTTTATTCGTGTTGAGTTTGTAAACCATGCACACTGACACAGGTTTACAAGTAAATGATGTTGACAAATTCAAACGCATACATATGTGTGTGCAATCCATATGTGAAAATGCAGTCAATAATTTATATCAACCAGCCACAGATATTTATTGCAATTATCAAGTGGCCCCTAGGCACAATCTTAGGACTTGGGGATTCAGTGCTAAGAATAAATGGGCAAGGATTCCCATCCTCATTAAGCTTATAGCCTAGTAGGGAAATCAAATAATAAATACGTAGACGTATCAGGAGAGCCATGAGAAGGAGGGAAGATGTAGAGCTGTTCTTAACATGGGAGCAAAGCCAGGCCAGCGTGGTGGAGGTATGATGGCCCCGGAAGACAGCCCCGTGGAAGTGATGCTTAAGCTCCACTTGAAGGACGGGTATAGGTTAGCAAGCAGAAGAGCAAAGCAGTGAGGGAGGAAAGAACTTGTCAAGTAAAGAGAAGGGCTTGTGCTTGATACAGAGGAGAATCCAATGCCTTAGGAAAAAAGAAGTAGGGGAGTCTGGTGTGCATGGTGGAAAGCAGCACAAGGTGGGTGCCATGTAAAGTGATGCTGGAGACAGGCAAGGGCCAGGTCAGGTCGGGCAGAAAGATGTGGATTTAACTTTGAGGGCAATGAGATGCCACTTAGAGAGGATTTTTAGCAGTGGAATGACATAGTTAGCTCTTATTTTTTAAAGGTCAGTCTGGCCACTATGTGAAGAATGGACTGGAAGGGAACAAGAATGGAGCACATTTAGAAGGCCATTGCAATCACCCAGATGGGAAGTGCAGTGATCTGAACAGAGGCAGAGACAGGGTGGATGAAGGTGAACAGATTCAAGTCAACAGGGACTGACTGTGCATGGGGGATGTGTGAACAGCAGGAGCTGATAAGGAGCCCTCATTTTCTGACAGGGAGGATACCAAGACCATTCACAAGACTGGAACCATGGAGGAGGTGCTACTTCACACCAGGTACGAATCCATTTCAAGTGTGTTTTAGAGGTGGAGGTAGGAGTGGAGGTCCATTTCAGCACCAATTCTCCCTACCAACCTGAATTGTTGGTTGCAAAAGATTTTATTTTATTGGTCTCCTTTTACTGAAGGTATAAATGGAGTATCATATTTTCAAGGAGAGAGAAACAGATGCCCTTTGAGAAGGGGAGACGAAAGGGGAAGGAAAGTTCTGAAGGCACAGGTTCCAGAGAAGCTGAAGCATGCAATGGGAGGCACAGCAGTGAGAGTGAACTTCAATAGACACACACTGACCCAAAAGAGGTGTGCATCAAAGACACATTCTGATAACTCTGCAACTTTTGCTGAGGGCCGACGACGTTCTAATTGTAACATTTCCCTTTTTACTTTTTCTTCCCTGGTGAATGGTGGTAGACCTATTGATTACACCATAAAGATAAGAGGGGAAAGAATGAAGGACTGCTTTTCTCATAAAATTATCTTTTAAAGTCCTTGTCCCGGTTTGCACACTCAAAAGGAACACAGAATTTACAATTATAGGGAAGTTATTTCTGAACATAATTAAATGCTCTCCATCTTTCTCTCACACAAAAGCTTGCAAATTCCAAGCTAGTAGATTATTGAATCCTATCACTTCTATTTTTAAATTATATTCTTGATTTATTACACGATATACTAATTATAATACAATATTTGCAATAACGAAAATGTATTTGAATAATCAGTTGGAACCCACAAGTCAACTCCTAGATAGATGCCTTAGTGGCTCTCAAAGGTGGTCCCTACTTGGGATTTGTTAAAATGCAAACACTTGGGCCCCACTCTGGGTGTACAGAATCAGAAATTCAGGGAGTGAAACTCAACAATCTTTTTAATGAGCCCTCCAGTTGATTATGATACATGTTAAGATTGAGAACCACTTCTTCAGCACAGTGTTTCCCAACCTTTCCCTTTGTGGCAAAAAAACTGCACATGTACCCCGAACCTGAAATAAAAGTTTTAAAAAAACAGAAAATGATGGCATTTGTACAATACCACATGTTAAGTGGATAAGGCTGCCAGAGGCTTGCCCCAGGCCCTGTTTGTGTTGGCCTGAGCAGTTGACCATAACCTTTTCATGATCCACCAGCAGAAAAACTCAGATCTGAAGAAACTCACACCAGTGCAAAAGAACTATATATACATTATTTTTGTTCACTATGACACCATTTCCAACAATGAAAAATTATCCAAATACAAATTAACAAATTGTGATGTATTTGTGCATGGAAATACTACTCACAGTTAAAATGAATAAACTGGAGTTCCATGTATCAACACAGAGAAATCTCAAAAACATAACGTTGAGGAAAAAAAAAAAGGCAGGTTGTAAAACAACACATACATTTTGCTAATATTTACATAGTATTTATAACATGCTGAACAATACTGAATATTGTTTGTGGCATGCCCACATGCCTTAGGAAAGGGGAAGAGGGGGAATCAGGGATGTGTATTCATGGGGCTTCACACCCATTTTATTTCTTAAAATATCTAAAGAAAATATAGCAATTGGTTAAGATGTGACTTGGGGAAAAAGGGAATAGGTACACATGGGTTTCTTATATTACTTTATGCATTTTTCTGTATAGTTAAAATGTTTCATGGACATTTTTGATAAGAAAAAAAATCAGTTGGAATCTATTATCAATTTACCCGAGTTGTAAGCCCAATTTTGTATTAGCTCTTTGGTGTTGGGCAGATTACTTTCTCTCTCTGGGCCTTCATTTCCCATTTGCAAAACAGAAGGGGCTGAGTTCAGTGACCTCTGAAGTTCTCTGCCTCTTGCACCCTCTTCAATATATTTTGGTGCTCAAATAGATATAACTTCAGCCCCTTCTCTTTATCCCCTCTATGCACAGGCAACAACCTTCTCAGTAGTTGTTCCCTGTCCAGCTGTCCACCCTAATAGCCCCTTGTTTACAATAGCCCCAGCAAATGGGCTGGGGACTAATAACACATCACAAAGCAGGAATTGTAGAACCTGAATTCGAAGATATCTTTTAAGGCAAAAGAATAAAATAAAACCAGAAAAGTTTGGCACATAGACAAGCAGTGTGCGATTTAGAAAATGACCTTGAATTTGCAAGCAACCTTTCCTTGAAGGAGAATCTTTTCCCTTAGCAATGAATTTCACTAAGTGGAAGAGAATTCCAAATCAACATTACAGCAATGTTCACTACTTTATTCCTACTCTTTATGCATCACCTCTATCTCCTTATCTCTCACCCTAACATTAGATATGATTCAGTACAACTAACTAGCTGACTTTTTCAATGAAGGAAAACTTTGCCTCTCATTTTTAGGAATTGATTCCTTTGATCTTCCCTCAAGTTATGCCTTACATAGGCAATTCCCTTTCCAAATAGGTTACTTTGTAGATTCTGTATTTGAATGTGCTCAGTCATTTCAAAAACATTAACATCATAATATTGATGAACTATACCTACAAAGGGTGACTGATTTTGACTATTATTTACTACAAAATATTTCCAATGTACAAAAAATATACTCATCATCAATACGTGTTATCTTTTTAAGTTTTACTAATTTGCACACTCAAATCAGCAGGCAAAGTTAAAATGTCATTTTCTACCTTGTGATTTGTGACACCAATATCACAAGCTTGAGGGTTCCATGCTCCTTTTTAGGCACTTGGTGAATGTGATATGGTAGGAAACACATTTAATGTATGGTTTTAGCTCTAAAATGCACTAAGTGGTTTTAGGAAATCATTCAACATCTCTTGGCTTCAGTTTCCTAATCTATGATATAGACAAAATGGACTTTGTTATTTATAAGGTCTCCCCATCTTTGAAATGCCTTGGTTCTATGGAATGACCTAACAAATACACTGATCTGGCATTGCAGCCAGTCTCAGTCTAAGTTTTGAACTCTTTTGGTTGAGAAATGATAAACTCATTAATGAGATCCAAGCTAGATTCAATGCAGTGTGTATATGTGTGTGTTTATACTTACTTCTATTGATTATATGCATACATGTGTATTTCATTTAACAGAAGGGGCCGGATGCGGTGGCTCACGCTTGTAATCCCAGTACCTTTGGGAGACCATGGTGGGCGGATCACAAGGTCAGGAGTTCAAGACCAGCCTGACCAACATGGAGAAACCCCCGTCTCCACCAAAAATACAAAAATTAGCCAGGTGTGGTCGTGGGTGCCTGTAGTCCCAGCTACTCAGGAGGCTAAGGCGGGAGAATCACTTGAGCCTGGGAGACAGAGGTTGCAATGAGCTGATACCACGCCATTGCACTCTAACATGAGTGACAGCAAAACTCTGTCTCAAAAAAAAAAAGGGGGGGAAGTATACATTGCATCTTGGTTATTATACAAAACATTCCCAATATCTGATACATAACAGCATACAGTTAATGCTTACTGAATTAACAGGATTAATTTTAAGTTCATACTACTTGATACACTATGCTAGGGACATTAAATGACAATTTTTCTTTTAATCCTTACAGTAACTCTGAGAAGTAGATACTTCTTAACTGGTATAGGTTTACAGTACTACTAAATATCAGTCAGGATTCTAAGACTGACTTGGCCCATCTCAGTGATAATATTAATATCCAAAAGATAGACATATGCTTTGCAAATTAGCTTTATAAGAGTTTCACCCTTGTATATCTAATTACTTCTAACTGGCATTCGACATTGACTACAGCTTTATATTTCTTCCTTAGTACTCTGCTGAAATTTTCTATTGTTCACTGTTATGATGTGCCTCGCTGCTGATTAAAAAACTAACTCAAAACTAAAATAACGAGGGCCTAAAATGAGAATTACTTAGTGGGATCCATCCAGACCTTATTCTTATTTAGATAAATACAGTTGACTTTACTACCTGTGAATGACTGACTTTGGAAATTATTTGTGGTACCTATTTTATCTCCACTAAACTGCTTAATATATCATATTACGTACATTAACCTCGTAACTTTCTTTGAGGGGGTTATTAGTCTGTTTGGTTATGAAATGCAGTCAATAATACGCATTGCATTACAGCAAAACATCTGACAGGAAACAGAAAACAACATACCCAAACAGAAAAGATGGAAAAATGTAGAGTGGATGTTAGGGCAACTAGTAACTAGTTGAACATTTGTACCCAAAAGGCTAGTGAATAAGATAAGAACCTCAACCTGGAAAAAGAATTGAGCCACAGGATTCTGTTCTGGACCTCTTTCTGTTCCCAAATATTATCAATGGCTTAGATAGACAACAAGGTCCTAAAAATGTTAAGACAAAACATTGAGTGGGATAATAAATAGGTCGTATAAACCAAAATAGATAATGATAGTGTACAGATACAGGTCAAGTTGAACAAATCGAAATTTAACAGAGATAATCATAAGATCAAAAATCATAATTCTCAAGTGCAGAATCCTAAAACAAAAAATAATAGTTGGCAGCTACCTAGACAGAAACATAGAAACTTTGGTTGTCAATAAATTCAACATGAACCAACAATATGACATGACTGCCCATAAGCTATACTACCTTTAGATACAATAATAGAAACAAGAAATTTCTGTAATAATAGAAATAAAAGTTTCTCAGAGAGGTGAGGTTATAGGCCTGCTCTCCTTGCCAATGATAACTTCATTCCAGGCTGCAGATGGATTTTGGTGTTGAACCTTAAATAGACAAACTGGATATTCAATTTCTTTTACCAGAAGAAACTTCCCCATGACAGACAAGAGAACATTTTTTAATTCGTCTACAGAAAAGAAAACTAAGGAAGGACATGGCATCTATCTTCAAATATTTTTTAGGTAGTCTATGGAATGAAAATAGTCTTCCTCTGAAGGATCCAAAGAGGTCAAATGAGAATTACTAGGCTCAAATAAAGGAGACTGTGACTTGGCACGATAAAGAAATACATGGTATGAACTTAGCAGAATATGAGTTCTCCCATGTTGGGTAGAGGGACAAAGGCTGAACAACCAATTAGTAGAATATTGTATAGGGAATTAAGTCACTAGTGGGAGCTTTGTCTGAATGAATTTTGAGGTCTCTTGCAAACCTGAAAGAAAATAAATCCAAAATCTACAAATTGCTTAAAAGAAAGGTGATTGCAAAAGACTTATTCACATTACTAACGGTCCCAGCAAGATATGGTGTGAAGTCCAATCTGTGGTATGAAGTCCAATCTGCTACCCATCCCCAAATACGTATACACACACACACACTCACACAACACATATATGCTTCTTATCAAGGTGGAAAAACACCAAAGCCTCATTAGCTCAGATTCCACCATTTGAAATGTGCAATAATTCAGAAGAAAATAGGATCAAGGTTTGCTATCTCTAAGGGGGAAAAAAATGTTTGCGAAGTAAATTGTTAGTGTAAACAAGATTCTGGGAGGAAGATTGACCTTACAACCAAAGTCAAAAAAACACACCATTAAAAATAAGTAGCTTACAATTTCTGTACAAATAAATCTTCCCAATTTCTTAATGATCCATTCTTTAACTCAGCTCAGGTAGGACTGAACAGTTATAAGTCCTTGCTCACAGTCCTTACTGAACACTGTACAAACTTGAAAATAATAAAGTTATTAAAATTTTATTTAATTCAGCTTTCATTTGAACTAGGCATTCCCCAAGTTTAAATCAGGTTTCATTAATTCACATTATTTCAGGAAATTTTTGATGATATGTTGCTCTACATTATTCTTGAGTACAGATAAGCAAGAAATGGCCATAGATCATTCCCAGCCAACAAAAAGTAATTATTATCTAGAAAGAGATAAAAATAAGCATTATAAGTAAACTATCATCTAGAAAGAGATAAAAGTAAGTAGTCCAAAACTCACCTTACAGGAGCAGGAGATCACACAAGCAGCCCATAAACTATAGAAGCACATTAAATCCAAAGCTGCCAAATGCATGACATGCCTGGCAGGTCTGCACGGGTGTACAAACTGAGCAGCTGCCCAGGGCCTGTACTTAGAAGGGATGTGCACTTAACTAATGATCTACTGTCAATATCTTAAAGGTGTCAATAATTTTTGAACACTGGGCCCCCCACAGATGATGCAGGTGGTCCCAGAGACTGGCGTATAATGGTGACTGAGATATGAAAGGCAAGCAAGTAAAATGTGTATACACCGGCAAAATCTAAAAATAGCTCAATTTATTAATGATCAACAATATCCTGTAATCAAGACACAGCCTGTTGGTTAACGTTATAAAGAATTACTTTGCTTGTTTAATGTGTAAACCAGTGATAATTCACAAATTTGTTAATTGCTTTTCTGCAGATGTGAGCTGCCAACTGGTGGAGCTTAAGTATTCAAAAGTAATCAGCCACCATTTCAAATTCCATCAAAAAGTCATGTATCACTTTCAGAAGACATGAAATTTTGGTACATTTTTACTGGAGTTGCAGAAGGAATGATAAAGCAGAAGTGAATTTTAAAACAACAAAGCAATCTCCTCACTTCACCAGGGAAAATTAAATGTAGCGAAGAAGCTTTATGACACTTCAGGCTTTTCCAGTTTTCTCTGGATTGTGAACTGACAAAGTTACATATGAGTGAAAAAAAATTTGAACTTTTGCTCAAACTATATTCACCCTAATGTGGATTGTAAAGTTCTTTTCACCAGTGAAAAACATACACCTTTATATCTACGTTTACAGAACAGAATTACCAAAACTTTAAACATCAAAAATATTTTTATGCCACTGTCTTCTATACTTCAGCATAACTCATTTCTAAACATGTAAATCTAGAAATGAAGCAAACAGAGGGAAAAGTTAAGATGAAGAATCAAACATAAAACCCATACATTAATAACCCCAATCTTGGTTCCAACTGAAACAAATGTTACCCAACTGGATTCTAAGTTCCCGAATGAATAGAGACTATGCTAGCCTGAAGAAGGTATTTACATGTACCTAGATTTATATAATCACGATTTGTTCCAAAGAACACAAAGAACATTTTTTTTTTTTTTTTTTTTTTTTTTTTTTTTTCCCGAGGCGGATGAGATCTCGCTCTGTCGCGCCAGGACTGCGCAGCTGCACGTGGCCGGATCTCAGCCTCACTGCACAAGCTCCGACCTCCCGGGTTTACGCCATCTCTCCTGGCCTCAGCCTCCCGAGTAGCTGGACTACAGGCCGCCCCACCACCTTCGCCCGGCTGCGGGGCTCTAAGTTCCTGTTAATCCCGCACTTTGGAAGAGGGCCGAGATGGCGAATCATGCAGCGTCAGGAGATCGGAGACCATCCTGCCAACACATGGTGAAACCCCGTCCTACTAAAAATACAAAAAAAAAAAAAACACACAAAGAACATTTACATAATCACATGGGTTGTCCATACAATATCCCTATAAAAACAAGAAAAATAAAGAGCATCCTCATCTATTTTAAAGATGGTAGAACTGAGGCACAAAAGCATGATAAAGGTTTTCCCAAGATTCTCACACACAAACAAAGTAAAATGTATTTTCAAATCATTTCTCCTTTTTAACACATCACTATTATTAAAACCTCAGTGCAAGATTATTATTATAAAATATATGCCTATAAAAGATATTAGTTACAATGTAATTTCAATTATAAATCATTTTACCTGTAGCTCTATGAGGTACTAATTTTTAACAAATATGCAAATTAAAAGATATTTTCTAAATCTCATTGTGAAATTATGCTTAAATTTAGCACCAGCTCGTATCCCCCAAAAAAACCTAATATAGGGAAAACTTGTGATAGAAACAGTCTGTTAAATGAAATTATATTTTGATTTCTAAAACTACCTTGCAAGAACAGAGGTTACAATTTCTAGAAGGAGCCATATACAAATTTAAAATGAGCCATAATTCATGCAAAGAAACATTTTCTAACCTGTAATTTATAGTTCAGCTGCCTAAAATCTCAAGCTTTTAGTTAAATAATTGTAGATCTGTCGCTCAGTTTAAAAACCCTCCTGGAACCACGTCTTTAACTGGCGTTGTGACGTCTTACGTCATGATGTTGCGTCACCACGTGATGACGCTGTGCCATCACAACACATCATCGCATATTGACACAATGTCATGGCATAATATCATCAAATTAAATTCATCAGCACTCCCCACAGCCTGGCCCCAGGAAGGGCAAGAGAGCTTTAAAGTTTCTCTTTGTTCTTGTCAACGCACTCCTGGTGGGTAAGAGAACAGCAACTGGACAAATCATTTCCTGGTCTATTAAAACTTCCCAGATCTCAAATTAGAAGGAGAATTTGAAAGTTACAGGTTAGAGCTGGAAGAGATAGTTTTCATGGGGATAGATTTCATGGCTTATTACTTACTTTGCCCCATAACTAGTTACACTTGAATCCCATTTTAAAGATAAACATTTATAAATGTTAGTTCCTCCTTTTTTTCTCAGGCCCTAAAATAGGATCATATTTAGGCTGGTGGAAAAAAAAAAAAACTCAGTTATTTTGTTTCTAATTTCCTGCCCTCAATGTCCACCTTCCTCAAATTGTTCTCCTTCACCACAACATACCTCTTCTATAACATTCTGAATAGCAAGTAATGGAGGATAGGAGGCAGATCCAGTCAATAATTTTGACTAGAGACATTTATATAAGGCTGGAGGAGGCACTGAAAGCTGTGAGAGAGGGCCTTTTGCCATCACAGGCTTGGTGACAAGCAGAGTCTCCGTGTTAGCAACCATGATAAACCTGGGCATTTGGATGAGACATTTATCTGAATATTATCTGAATTAACTTATGAACTCTTCCAAAAATATGTAGTTACCAGTTCATTAAACATAATGGGAGGTTTGTGCAGACTGTCAGTGTGTGACCTCTTTCATTAGTTCATTTGCTGTGTGCCAGACACTGTTCTAGGTACAAGGGCTCAGATGAAACAGAAGAAACAGTGTCACCTTGAGGTGCTCACAGAGCAATAAGGGAGACAGGTGAGCAACAGATTTCAAGACAATCTGCTATGGGCTCTAATGATATGACAGAGTGTTCTGAGGACTCAGAAAAGGAAAGGATAATCTAGGGTTGCCAGGAAGATCCTGTAGGGGCGAGAACATATTTTGTACCTTGAAAATGAATAGGCAGAGGAGAAAAAAATTCCAGATTCAAATGCAAGAATTGGACAACTTGAACATGTGGGAGACCCCCAAGTATTAGAGTAACGTCATCATTTTGTAGATGTTTTCTCAAAAAGATTGGTTCATATAAATGATTTTTTTTTTTTTTTGAGATGGGGTCTTGCTCTGTTACCCAGGCTGCAGTGCAGTGGCGCAATCTCAGCTCACTGCAACCTCCACCTCCTGGGTTCAAGCGATTCTCCTGCCTCAGCCTCCTGAGTAGCTGGAATTACAGGTGCATGCCACCACACCAGGCTAATTTTTGTATTTTTAGTAGAGACTGGAGTTCACCATGTTGGTCAGGCTGGTCTCGAACTCCTGACCTTGTGATGGGCCCGCCTTGGCCTCCCAAAGTGCTGGGATGACAGGCGGTTGCCACCACACCCGGCCCATATAAATGACTTTTAAGAGGTACTGACTCACACTTACATTACCATAATCCTTCATCATAATTACAAACAGTCTCTAGATAACTCATGACTACGCTACATCAATGCAGCGGAGTTATCTTGTAGGAGCATTTTCCATCCATGAGACCAAATATGTTCCTTCTCTCTTTGTAACCAAATAAAACCTGAAAATCAAAGCCACTTGTACTTTCTTGAAAGCATCTGACTAGCCATAAAAACCTTGGCAACTTCTCTTCTGGTGTATACATAAAGATGGATTAGGAATATCCCTGCTGATGATTCACCTTTTAAAACAAGCACTGAAGAAACACTTCAGCCTAGCCAATGATAAGTGGTTATATATTCTGTCATTAAGCCCCACATGAAAGTCACTGGTAGACATTTTCTACAGCTACCATAATCCTCAAGAGATGTTTAAAACTAGACATGACAAAAGAATAAAATTCGAGGGATTTCAGTCCCAAAAGACTTCATCTTTCTGAGAACTACATGATATTGAGAGGCAAGTTTTCAAACAAGTTTCTAAAATGTCACTTTTAAACTAGACAAACACATGTCCTTTTGGAAGTTATGAGAGCAACTATTTATTTATTTATTTATTTATTTATTTTTTAACAAATCATTATTTATTTATTCTATAGTTTATAATATAAATTGTTGATACTGGCTATT
>NW_016805834.1:2510713-2513179 GCF_001698545.2 Rhinopithecus bieti
TTCTAACTGGTGTGAGATGGTATCTCATTGTGGTTTTGATTTGCATTTCTCTGATGGCGAGTGATGATGAGCATTTTTTCATGTGTCTGTTGGCTGTATGAATGTCTTCTTTTGAGAAATGTCTGTTCATATCCTTTCCCCACTTTTTGATGGGGTTGTTTGTTTTTTTCTTGTATATTTGTTTGAGTTCTTTGTAGATTCTGGATATTAGCCCTTTGTCAGATGAGTAGATTGCAAAAATTTTCTCCCATTGTGTAGGTTGCCTGTTCACTCTGATGGTAGTTTCTTTTGCTGTGCAGAAGCTCTTTAGTTTAATTAGATCCCATTTGTCAATTATGGCTTTTGCTGCCGTTGCTTTTGGTATTTTAGACATGAAGTCCTTGCCCATGCCTATGTCCTGAATGGTACTACCTAGATTTTCTTCTAGGGTTCTTATGGTATTAGGTCTAACATCAATTGAAAAAGAGGGAATCCTCCCTAACTCATTTTATGAGATTAATGGAGAGAGCAACTATTTAAACTTGATAAAATCTTTAATGTATGGCTTTGAATCTTTAATGTATGGCCAAATAAATACTCATATATAATATATATACATATATATACATTAACGTATCTCTTTTATAAAATGATACAAACAAGAGTACTAGTACCTACACTCCAAAAGACATGCAATATGTAATAATTTGGTTAGAGAAAGAGAGAAAAAGTTTTCAAATAACAATTCTTTTTCACTGATAGTTTATACAAAACTGTATCATGAATAGGATAGTAAGAAACGAGATATAACATGAAATTTGCTTGAATAAGTGATACATTTAGTAAATGGAATACAGAAAATATAGGCAAAATACCTGCTAAAAAAGGGAACCCAATGATATATAACAGTAGAATATGGAGTTAGTGAACTTCTTAAGATTTGTTTCTTTAAGAATTGTAAGTATGGTATGTCTTTTTTTAATTCCAAATCCAGAAGATAAACAAGAATAGCAACATCAGAAATTCCTAGTTTTTGCAGATTTATTCAGCTGTATATTAATGTACTTTTCATCTAGACAGAATTTAGTTTAAGCAACAGATGCATGTAGCCAAAAAAAAAAAAAAAAAAAAAATATTCAACTCATTTTGTGTCTTTCAGAGCAAAGAATCCTTTGTAGTAGAATAATCACCCATAATGTGCCTACTTGGCAAGTTCAGGGTTCCACATATTGGCTTTTTCAAACAGAGACTCATTTGTGCAAATATGTCCAGTTATATAGTGATAGGGTGGCCCTGAAAGTGGGACTGAACGTGTTCATATGAAACTTGCCTGCCTCCATGTTGCACACCTACCTTGTATACCTGAGACAGGTGTAACAAACAACTGTACTTATTCTTTCTGTTCCCATATCATTTCTTCTACTTATTCAGGACTCTTAAGACTCACATGAACTGAAGCAAAATAGCCACAGAGAGACATTAAATTTTATTTACAAACATGAATAATTTTCTTTAAATCATTGAATTCAGAGAAAGGAAGGGGCAAAATTATTCCCGCTTATTAAGGACTATGCTAGCTACTAGAAATTGTGCTAGGTGGTTTACATATGTTATCTCATTTAGTTCAGTCACTTTTTTAATGATCTTGAAGAGGAGCACAATTATTAACTAATATAAATTAGTTAATACAAAATTAATACAAAATACTAATACAAAATTCAGCTGTTTGAATTAATCTGATAGCTCACCATTTTTAACCAAAAAAATACATTAACATTTTCAAGTGTCTCTATGAACTGGGCATTATTATTTTAAAATTAACACAACTTATTTTCCCATGGTTACTAGGTGAATGGGCACAAATCAAGCTATCGATTTAATCAATAATTTCTGGCTTTGGGGCTCCTGCAGCAGAATATTCATCTCCACATCTATCTTTCTTTCCCCCACATCCTTCCTCCCCCTGCTGATGCTTGCAGAAGCTCAAGTTCTACTGTGTTTCCAGATCTTCCTCTACCATCTGGGATGTTGACTGACAGACTTTATTTCTGTCATCTCAGTGTCTACCTGGTCACTGCTCGATTCAGGCCGGCAGATGCTAAAGTTGGGGAGGATACTTTTCCCACCAGAATGGAAATAGTCTACTGTACTTTCATACTGGATGTTCTTGATTTTTCACACTACAGGAGAGCCCCAGACTGATTAACTAAAGAATCCTAAATTGAAGTTGGTGAATCTCAATTTTCAAAGCAGCTTCTTGACCTCCTTCATGCTGGACCATCCAAAATTCCCTACAGAAGAAATACTGCCAGACGTGGTGGCATGTGCCTGTAATCCCAGCTACTCAGGAGGCTGAGGCAGGAAAATCGCTTGAACCCAGGAGGCAGAGGTTGTGGTGAGCTGATATCACACCACTGCACTCCAGTCTGGGCAACAGAGCGAGACTCTGTCAAAAAAAAAAAAAAAAAAAAAAAAAAAAAAAAAAAA
>NW_016805834.1:2513480-2530014 GCF_001698545.2 Rhinopithecus bieti
AAAAAAAAAAAAAAAAAAAAAAAAAAAAGAGCCAGAGAGAGAAAGAAAGAAAAGAAGAAGAAAGGTTAATCCCAGGGAATTTAGGCAAATAGATGATGTGGGGAAAAGGTAGATAGCTAAGCTGGTGAAGCCAGGTGTGCAGGAGGATCCCAGCAAATCTGGGGAAACATACATGACTAAAAAGGATACACCAAGAGAGGAGCTGGCTTGACACAGCATGTGATAGGGAGTCACTGCCATTTATAGAAGAAGGAATGGGTGTAATAAAAGCAGTACTGTAGAAAGATTCAGGAGGAATTAGAGGAATTCCAGGAGTCAGAGCCACCATGACACTGCAAGCATGAAAGCTGGGGTTCAGCTGGTATCAGGGGACATGGGGGTGTGAGAGTCCAGCCAGAGATATTTTCAGCAAAATAAATGTCAGGACTTGTGAACACACTGCATATAAGAAATACTGTAGGAATGGGTGGTACCTTTCTTTATGTATCTGGTAGAATTTGGCAGTGAATCTATCAGGTCCTGGGTTTTTTTTGGTTGGTAGCCTATTTATTACTGATTCAATTTTGGAGCTGGTTATTGGTCTGTTCAGGGAATCATTTTCTTCCTAGATCAGTCTTGGGACGGTGTATGTATCCAGAAATTTACCCGTCTCTTCTAGGTTTTGTAGTTTGTGTGTGTAGAGGTGTTCATAGTAGTTTCTGATGGTTGTTTTTATATCTGTGGGGATGAGTAGTAATATTCCCTTCATCATTTCCAATTGTGCTTATTTGGATCTTCTTTCTTTTTTTCTTTATTACTCTAGCTAGTGGCCTATTTTATTTTATTTTTCACAAAACCAACTCCTGCTGGGCGCAGCAGCTCATGCCTGTAATCCCAGCACTTTGGGAGGCTGAGGCAGACGGATCACAAGGTCGGGAGATCAAGACCATCCTGGATAACACAGTGAAAACCTGTCTCTACAAATAAATAAATAAAATACAAAAAATTAGCCAGGCATAGTGGCTAGCACCTGTAGTCCCAGCTACTGGGGAGGCTGAGGCAGAAGAATGGTGTGAACCCAGGAGGCAGAGCTTGCAGTGAGCTGAGATCGTGCCACTGCACTCCAGCCTGGACAACAGAGCAAGACTCCATCAAAAACAAACAAACAAACAACAACCAAAAAAAAAACAACTCCTAGGTCAGGCTAGGTGCTGTGGCTCATGCCTGTAATCCCAGCACTTAGGGAGGCCAAGGTGGGTATATCACTTAAGGAGTTTGAGAGCAGCCCAGCCAACATGGTGAAACATTGTCTCTATTAAAAATACAAAAATTAGCCACTTGTGGTGGCAGGCACTTGTAATTCCAGGTACATGGGAGGCTGAGGCAATAGGATCACTTCAACCAGGGAGGCGGAGATTGCAGAGAGCAGAGATTGCACCACTGCACTCCAACCTGGGTGACAGAGTGAGACTCTGTCTCGAAAACAAACAAAAAGAAAAAATAAATAAATAAACTCATGGTTTCTCATGTCTCGATTTTCTTCAGTTCAGCTCTGATTTTTGTTATTTCTCATCTTCTGCTAGCTTTGGGGTTTATTCTTTCTCTAATTCTTACAGTTGTGAAATTAAGTTTTTAATTTGAGATCTTTTTGACGTGGGCATTTAGTGCTATGAATTTCCCTCTTAAAACTACCTTAGCTGTGCCCCAGAGATTCCAGTATGTTTTATGTTTGTTCTCATTATTTTCAAAGAACTTCCTGATTTCTGCCTTAATTTCATTATTTACCCAAAAGTCATTCAGGAGCATGTTGTTTAATTCCATTTAATTGGATGGCTTTGAGTGATTTTCAAAGTCTTGACTTTCTATTTTTATTGTGCCGTGGTCTGAGAGAATTTGGTATGATTTCAGTTCTTTTACATTTGTTGAGGATTGTTTTATGTCCAATTATGTGATTGATTTTAGAGTATATGCCATTTGGCAATGAGAAGAATGTATATTCTATTGTTTTAGGTGGAAAGTTCTGTGAAGGTCTATCATATACATTTGGTCCAATGTTGAGTTTAGGTCCTGAATATCTTTATTAATTTTCTGCCTTTATGATCTCTCTAATACTGTCAGTAAAATGTTGAAGTCTTCCACTATTATTGCACAGAAGTCTATGTCTCTGTGGGTCTCTAAAAACTTGCTTCATGAATCTGGGTGCTCCTGTGTTGAGTGCATATATATTTGGGTTAGGTCTTTTTGTTGAATTGAACCCTTTACCATTGTGTAAAGGTACTTCTTTGCCTTTTTTAATCTTTGTTGGTTTGAAATCTTTTTTGTTTGAAATTGAGATTACAACCCCTGCTTTTTTTCTGTTTTCTATTTGCTTGGTAGATTTTCCTCCATCTCTTTATTTTGAGCCTATGAGTGTCATTACACATGAGATGGGTTTCTTGAAGACAGCATACAACTGCATCTTGCTTTTTATCCAACTTGCCACTCTGTGCCTTTTAAGTGGGGTATTTAGCTATTCAAGGTTAGTATCTGACAATATCTCACATCTATAAGGAACTTACAGATTTATAAGAGAAAAACAACCCCATTGAAAAGTGGGCAAAGGACATGAACAGACCGTTCTCAAAAGAAGACATAAATGTGGCCAACAAGGATATGAAAAAAAAAAGCTCAGTACCCCTGATCATTAGAGAATTACTAATCAAAACCACAGTGAAATACCATCTCATACCAGTCAGAATGGCTATTACTAAAAAGTCAAAAAATAAGAGGCTGGCAAGGTTGCAGAGGAAAGGGAACACTTATACACTGTTGGTGGGAGTGCAAATTAGTTCAACCATTGTGGAAAGCAGTGTGGCAATTCCTCAGAGCTAAAAGTAGAGCTACCATTCTAACCAGCAATCCCATTACTTTTACCCCTCAGAGCTAAAAGTAGAGCTACCATTCTATCCCAGCAATACCCAGAGGAATATAAATCATTCTACTATAAAGACACTTGCATATAATAAATGTTCATTGCAGAACTATTCACAATAGCAAAGGCATGGAATCAATCTAAATGCCCATCAATGACAGATTGAACAAAGGAAATGTAGTACATATACACCATTGAATGCTACACAGCCATAAAAAAGAACCAGATCATGTTTTTTGCAGGAATATGGAATGACTGGAGGCCATTATCCTTAGGCAAACTGATGGAGGAATGGAAAACCAAATACCACATCTTTTCACTTATAAATGGAAGTTAAATGATAAGAATTTATGAACACAAAGAAGGGAACAACAGACACTAGAGTCCACATAAGGTGGAAGAGTGGGAGGAAGGACAGGTGCTGAAAATATAACTACTGGGTACTGGGCTTAATACCTGGGTGATGAAATTGTATGTACAACGAACCCCCATGACACATGTTTACCTGTGCAACAAACATTCACATGTACCCCCAAACCTAAAACAAATTAAATGTTTTAAAAAAAGAAATGCTGGAAAGCAAAAAAGACAAGCACAACTCTGAATAATTTAAGGATGAAAGATAAGAAGAATACTGGGCTACCGACAAAAATGAGGATGTCAGGGGACTGTGGTGGTGGAGGTGGAAAGTGGTTTAATTTAGATGTGAGCAAGTCAAGATCACAACAGACTGCTCAAGTGGAATTCTCATTCTTTTGTGATCGCTACAGTTGCAGAGCCCACTAGAGAAGTCTGGGACAGAGATGGCAGAGGCACCCATTTCCCAGCACAAACCTTTTCAACAACTACTAAAATTCCTGGTCAAAATGAACCAAACCTATTCATTCTTTCATTTTAAAAAATTAACATGTCTTTCCCTGTAAAAAAGAAATGAATTTTCTCTTTCTTACTCAAAACTGATCTTCAGAAAATCATTAAATCATTCACGATTCTGAAACTTTTGCCAAAAGCTTTGATTTATTAAAAGAATAATTACTTCAAAAAACAGATTCCTTTAACACTCCAGACTGGAATTTGATGACTTTTCTTCCCACAGTGATTCAATTAATTGGTTTTTCTTAAGGTTTAATGGTAGCAAAGTCATCACATTGAAGAAACCTTTTGTCATTTATCAGCTTCTTCTCCAGAGCCCTAAGAACACCTGATGATTATTTCAATCAAACCGATCACTCACTGAACACATAATCATGAATAATTTAGTAGAGCAATAGATCTATTACTTAATATAGTGCTAACCTTTTATAATGCTTATACCTGGGGAGAGGACTAATATCTGTGTCACAGAATAACTGATATCAGGCCTTGGGTTTTGAAGGTAACATTGTGACTCATGGAATACCTAAATGCATGCAATTATAAACCACATTATGGGAAAACAGTTAACCTTTGTGTAGCATTTAAGAATTTACAAGGTACTTTCTCGAACATTATCTCATCTGATGCTCAAATCAATCCTGTGAGAAAGGTATGCTTTTTTATTCTGTTTTTTAAATGTTTTAATTGACACATAATTGCACGTATTTATGAGTTATACAATGATGTTGTGATACATAGAATATATAGTGATGAGATCTGGGTAATTAGCATATCTATCAACTCAAATATTTATCATTTCTTTGTATTGGAAACAATCAATATCCTGCTTCTGTTTGAAACTGTGTATTATTGGCCGGGCGCGGTGGCTCAAGCCTGTAATCCCAGCACTTTGGGAGGCCAAGACGGGCGGATCACGAAGTCAGGAGATCGAGACCATCCTGGCTAACACTGTGAAACCCCGTCTCTACTAAAAAAAACACAAAAAACTAGCCGGGCAAGGTGGCGGGCGCCTGTAGTCCCAGCTACTCGGGAGGCTGAGGCAGGAGAATGGCGTGAACCCGGGAGGCGGAGCTTGCAGTGAGCTGAGATCTGGCCACTGCACTCCAGCCTGGGCGACAGAGTGAAACTCCCTCTTAAAAAAAAAAAAAAAAAAAAAGAAACTGTATATTATTAAGAGTAGTCATCCTACAGTGCTAGAGAACACGAACTTTTTCTCCTAGCTAGCTGTAATTTTGTAAGCTTTAACAAATCTCTCCCTATGTCTCCTTTCCTCCTACCCTTCTCAGCCTTTGCTAGTCTCTGCTCTACTTTTTTCTTCAATGAGATTAACTATTTAGCTTCCACATATGAGTGAGAACATGTGGCGTTTAACGTTTTGTTCTTGGCTTATTTCACTTAACGTAATGAGGTATTATTTTATAAGTGAGGACAACAGGGCTCAGAGAGGCCAAGTGGTTTGCCTAAAACTGCCTAGTTATTAAGTGACAGAGCTGAGATTCTCCCCCAACAGTCTGTGCTGTCTCTTCTACCAGTATGCACTCTGATGTGATAAAGGCCCAAATGCCAACAGGCTTTCTAAAGTAGGCTCTGTCCATTCCACACAGCACCAACAGCCTACCCATGTGGGGGCCCTGTTGCCCTTCATCTTGGTTGACCACCTTCCTCTGGTGGCCAACAGTTCTCACATGAGACCCTTCAAGGGAAGCATAATAAACTACCATTTCTAGAGCAAAAAAAATTGCTTGTTTCTCAGGAACCAAATCACACATGAGCATTTCTGCAACATATACCCATCATCCTGTAGCAAAGGAAGCCACACATCTGGTAGTAACAGTTGCTGTATTCTTTTTTTAAATGATTCCTGCCATGTGACAGTTCATGTAAACAGCACACAGAATTCTACCCAATCAAGAATTACTCTTTATTTAAAATTCTTAAAGGAGACTTGCCTTGCTGTAAGCTAATTTTGTGAAAGTTTGTTTTGCCCATTCAATATTTAGCTTGATTTCAGAAACTATCTGAAACAGTCTTTACTGGGTTTGTCTATTTCTCTCTCTGAGATGATGGATAAAAGCAATGCTTTATTTCTACAATCTGCTCTTGAGAGTTCCTCATTATGCTTAAATGTCTCCCCTTTGTTTTAAAGGGTATTATCCTGCATTCAATGCAAGCAATTAAAAGTGTCATTAGATAAAACTGACATTTCTTTTATAGCAAAAGTAAACTCAATCCAATTTAGAATAGTATGTCAGGTCCCACCTTTACTTGTTAGATAAATCATAGTTACAATGATCTTCATTTTGATCTTATTATTATTATTTAAATTTTTTACTTACAAATAACAGCACTCCAAGGATCATGTAAAACTTCAATTTAAACAAAGTTCTGGGAAAGGTGGCTGGTGATTCAGGGAAAACAGCAAAGGGAGATATGGTTTATAATTGCACCTAGTTAGGTAACTGTGCCAAATCCCGTTAGACCAGTGAAAGCACACAACAGAGCAGACCCTTTCCCACTAAATAAACAATTTACCATAATATGGTGAGCTTTGAGTTTTCCCCCATTCCTTCCATCCCTCATATTAGTCAAGGATAATTTCCTGAAATATCTAGTACTAATGAAACTCTTTTATGAATCAAAATTGTAATCATTTAGAATTTGTGCTCAAAAGATGTGGGTGGTTTGATTGTCAAAATCACATTATTTAGGGGAACTTGTAGCCAGCATTCCAAGTTCAATTTATTAACTCCCTTGACAACAGCCAGAGAGTATTTTGGCAATTTATTCAAAGGTTTCAAACGTAGCAAGAGACAATAAGAATGTCATGCCTAGTGCTAAGGGGATTCCAGGCACATTATCAGAATGGGGGCTTGCAGTGTAACTGACCATCTGTGGATGCATGGGACAGCAACATATCCTGAGACATGGGACTTTTGGTGCTAAACCCAAGACAGTCCTAGACAAACCAGGTTAGTCACTGTAGGGTCAGGTTGAGGGAAAACCTTCAACTACAACTGGGGCACACATGGAGAAGGATTTCCTCCTAGAAACAGGAGAAAAGCTGCCTTGCTGGAGCCAGAACACAAGGTCAGAACTGGACTCAAGACCTTGATGCAAGGGCAACAGGAGTATTCAATTAAAGCTTTTTACCAACTCCCGACTGAAGACAAGATTGGGCCCAGAGCAGGAGACAGGCTGAATCTTGGAGTAGAGATGGTTACACCACACAGTGAGGAGGAATATGGGAATAAAATACCCATATTTACTGAGAGGATAAGAAGACCTTATCCTCCTGGCCTGTCTTCTCTTTGTGCTCTCCTGTTAGCTGAATCCAGTCAGCTGTTCTCTTGCTTTCTTTTATGCCAGGATGCATCACTTTATAATTGAGCGTATGTGGACAGAGAAAAGCTCCCACTAAAACACTGACATAAAGAGACGAGGTTCACACCAGAATTATAGGGCTTCCCTGCTTTTGTGAAGGAAAAGTCTTTAATGTTATTATAAACATAATATATGGTACTCAGGTTGGGGTTTCTGTTATATTGAACCATTTTCATTGGAAGACAGTTTCTCTCCACTCTTTCCACAGGCAGTCAGTACACATTGTTGTCTCCATTATAACCAATATTTTATTTTTATTTATTTATTATTTAGAGACAGAGTCTCACTCTGCTGCCCAGGCAGGAGTGCCGTGGCATGCTCTCAGCTCACTACAACCTCCACCCCATGGGTTCAAGCAATTCTCGTGTCTCAGCCACCCGAGTAGCTGGGATTACAGGAGTGCACCACCATGTCCAGCTAATTTTTTGTATTTTTAGTAGAGATGAAGTTTTGCCATGTTGGCCAGGCTAGTCTCTGACTCCTGGCCTCAAGTGATCCACCTGCCTTGGCCTTCCAAAGTACTGGGGTTACAGGCATGAGCCCCACTGTGCCTGGCCAATAACAAATATTTTAATTTTTTTTTTAAAGAAAAGAACCCCTTTCTGGGTAGGAAATTCTTTTGTAAAGACAGGGATTCATGACTATGACTTGCTGCCAGGGTGAGGACTGTACACTTAGGACAAAGCAGATGAGAGAACCCCAAGAGGAAAGTAGACAACTGTTGACATTCACCTCTTCCCACCAGAAGGCTCCTCTCTCAGAACTAAAAGTTAGTGATATTCTATACACTGATTTATTTTACTAAAGGAGATAAATATTCCTTTAAAAATGAAGCAGCAATATGGTGTCATGATTAAGGGCATTTGTTTATTCCACTGGTTAAGTGTATGATCCTAGTTTGTAACCTCTCTGAGACAAACTTTCCTCATCTGATAAACGGGTACTATAACCCACAACCGGCAGGGATTTTGTGAGAAGTCATAAAATAGCAAATGCAGAATAGCATGCCCAACATTAGTAAGTGTTCAACAAATGTTAATTCTTTTCCTTCCTTTTTCCCTGTCAATATCCTATCTGAAAACAAATAGGTCACTATCAAGTTTGAAAAATTATTTGTCATCACTATTTATTTTCAATCTCAGTAACACTATGATGGACATATTTCGTTCATTTTCTTTTAAATTTACCTTAGCTTTCAAGTTCTAACTTGTCTTTTTAAAATACCATTCACTAAAATAAGTGGATATCTGATAGAGACAACCTGATATTTGTACTTGAAATGTTCTAAAATGCACTTGGACAGTCAATTCATCCACTCACTTGTGTGTGTATCTGTCGATAAGTGTGCTTGTTTCTACATAAGGATCATTATATACAAGCCCCATTCTGAATCCCTCACTGTGTTTGATTGTTTTCTAAATAAAATCATGATTTCCAGTTGGAAGAGTGAATACTACACTTTAAAACCTCTGAAGTTAATTTTTACTTATATCACAAACACAAGTATCAAATGGAAGATGACATAAAGTTCACCACCATCTTTGAACAATAAAAATGACAGAAATTGTGAGTTCTTTCTGTAATAACGCATAGACGTCAATACAGCCAATAACACTTCCTAAACCTTGTCCCAGTAAAGACCCTTCAAGTCACTATAAACCAGGATGACTCTCAGAAGCTTGTTGAAAACAATGAGCTAGCACAGGGATTATTTTCCTCAATTTTGACTTTTTTTTACTAGTGAAAATTAAGAGCTATCACCATGTATATTCTTGCAAGCACATTATATGTATAAATAAATTGGTTTAACTCTCATAATAATTCTGTACTGAAGAGACTAAGATTATCCTCATGTTAAAGATGGTGAAACTTGGAAAATAACCCGGGGTTCTAGAACTGGTGACAACAAAGGTAAGACTGGAACCTGTCCCTTTCTGAATTCAAAGCCCATACTCTCTAGCCATTAAACTGGGTAAGAGAGGAAAGGTAATTTTTCTTTTGGAAATATTATAATTCTTCCTAAGAAAAATTCTGAAACAGTTCATTTCATCTTCAGTTTCTAACAGCATTAAATAATGGACCAGAATAGGTACCTGGGTTTTACCTTCCAAATTGTCTAGCTAGTCCAAATATCAGGGTCTGCAAACTGCATTTTCTGAGTCCCAGGCTCCAGATAATCCTTACTATTTCACAGAAAATAACATCACTGCCAAAGAAGTTATTTCTCCAAAGTAACTTCTTAGACTTGACGTAAGTAGTTTAAGCAAATGTCCTTTAATGTTCTCTTCATCATGGCTGGGGGGAAAAAAAAAACTAAAAGCTCTGAGTTTTATTCACTTCAAAACGGAATCTCAAAAGATTTGAAAAAATGTCCTAGTTTTCAACTCAACTTTAAAAGGTTTTTTCAAATGGTTAATTTGATATCCTAGAGTATTCAGCAGGATCCCTTAATGAGCTTAAAACTGGACTTTTTTTCTACAGACTTGGTTTTCAGATAATGATTTAAGACCACCTCACCCTGCCTTCTTTGTGCGTGGATGTCATTAGACTCAAAGTCAAGCATGAAGGTGAACAGACATTAATTTAAGACCATTTAGAGCTACGTTCTCTGCATTACTCACAACAAGCCTCCTTTATTAGCCCCTGACCGGGGATTCATTAGTTAGCTGGACTGGATCAAAAGCTAGGTAGAAATAACCCTTCCTGACAACTTGGACGTTTCTCCTATTTCTCTTCTTATTTGTAGAGGTCAGTTCAGAGATAATAGGAAACATTGCAACTCAAAAGATAATGTGGTCTCTGAATGCAAATCAAATTAATAGATTAAAAATATGGTGACATAGTTGAGGTTCATGGTTGATCTTTTCTATATTTTTTTTTTTTTTTTTTTTTTTTTTTTTTTTTTTTTGCCAGAAATAAAGCCTCTTCTCCATTCAAGATTTTCAAACTGAATATCAGACCCCCAGCTGAAATTCAGTAGGGTAAAAATAGAAATATGCATCTTTGCTTTCAGTATTTTCCCTCTCTACTCCCACGTGCCCAGCTTTGCTATGTGGAATGCCACTAATACCACTGAAATTACCCCCGTACTCCAATTTCTCTCCATTCCCTTTGATTGCTCAGTTCTTACTCAAGTTGTCTTCACTGTTGCTCTTCTTCCCACTGAGACATGGTGAGGTTTAAGCTGTTTTCAGGCAGAGACAACTAGCTTCCACCATTCTGTGTAATATATCGTGCCTCCTTGCCTGTGCACACCTGCTCAATACCTGGTTCATCCAAAAATCACCCTGTACAATCTATGCTTCCCCCAACTACCCTGTAGTCTCAGCTCAGCAAGCATTCTCCCTTCCTTTGTTTTCCTCATACTTGCATTTCAGGGTGTCAGAAGTTCTCCCTATCTGCACAAACTTTTCATTCACATTTTACTGAGCCAGTTCTTTCATACCCACAAAGAGTTATGTGCTCCCCTCTTCCACAGGATCTCTGAGACTGCTAACATACTTCCTAAAAGTTTCCCATTATCTGTAGAATAAAGTATGATCTTCAGCCTGGCCTTTGAGGCTCTCCAAGGTCTCACTGTGTTTGTGGATTTTTTTCCCCAACCGCTTCAGATTATATTGATCTTCTCTGAAACTTTTTAGCATTTATATCTGCATCATTTGTTCTCAAACTGGTTATATGCTTTCTTCCACTGTTTCATAAGAATTGTATGTGTGTTTCTTGCCCATCCTGCCAGCACTAAATGCTGAACCCTCATATAATACTTTTATTTTTGCAACATCTGGCTCAACAACACACAAATCAGGGGCACTTAAAAATATTAATTCAGTAAGATGGAATGAGTGAATGACTGAAAATAGAGTGCTACCTAGAAACAGAGAAACACAAAGGATGTTCATAAGCAGGTAAAAAATACAATATGGGGAGAGAAAGCTGTAGGTGTTTTTCCAACCCACATGATACATCTTAAACATTATTTTTAGGGAGTTCTTGAAGATGGGCAAGATAAGGTCAGACACTGTTCTAGTTCACATTTTTTATTTTGACAAGGGACCAGGGGAGGCAAAGCTAGCCCACCTCCCTTTTTTTTTTTTTTCTTTCTTCAAAAAAGGCCATCCTCTCTTCCTTTTTCTTTTCCCCTTTTTCTTCAAAGAGTAGTATTCTACAGAAACAACTCTCAGAGGAGGGGAAAGAAGTGAAGGGGAAATGAGAAGGAGAGTCAGTCATCACTGTCACAGCTGTAGGAAGAATGCCTTCCTCTGCCCAGAAGGCAGGAACAAACACCACATTCCAGCCCACTGAGCAGACCTTTGCGAGGGATCAGACTTCTAAGCACTAGAGGGACCTAGAAAATTGCTTAAATGCCAGGAAGGATCAGCCACACAAAAGGCATGGAGGGTGGAAAGCCAGTGCCTCCGGGTCACTCTGAACCCATGAACAGAAGAGCAGAGTAATGGTCCATGACTGCAAAGTGGGCAGATGAGTAAGTACAGAGACAGATGGTCTGCGCCCCATCAGTGAAACCCTGAAGATGATCCTTCAGGATGCTTATAATGGGGGCAGGCTTTGAGAAGACAGATACTTTTAGAGGGGCTCAGGGATTATTATCTGAGAAGCTTCCACCTACTCTTTCAGGAAAATGAAAGTATAGGCTCTGTTCTCTGCATCACCCACAAGACTCCTTTATTACTCCCCAATGGTATGGGGACCTTTATTAGTCAGGGGAATGATTATTATTTTGTCTGATTCCGCGGGCTGATTGGCTTGGTTTTCCCAAAGTCTGTGAAACTAAAACTGACCCAGCAAATTAACAGAAACAGCATGAGTCATTTGGAGTTCAAGCTTTATGAGCCACTCAGGTTCTCACGAATCATGAGGTGGGAGCAAGCCACCAGATGGAGGGCACGAGGAGAGACCCAGCCCCAGAGGATCCTCTAGGTTGCAACCAGCTTTCTTCAGACATTTTTATGTATATAATAAGACTGTGCTCCTCCAACTAGACAGAAAGTCCTGTTGAATATGAGTCATTAGCTATTAAATAGTTTGAAGTTTTGTAAGGAGTTTTGTCCTTGAAAATCCTTCTACAGACAAAATTGAAACATTAATCAAACCTTAGGTAACCAAAGGAATATGCTTTCATTTAACTTGTGTTTTCAGCATTATGGAAGTTTTAGTAATGCTGGAATGTTTCACATACAAATTGCTGTAATGTGTTTTGTTTAATAAGACTTGGAAATGGAAGTAGTTGCTACTGATAAGCCCAGATGGCAACACAATAGTATCCTGAATTAATCTGATATTCCAAACAATATTAAACTTTTAAATAATAGAAGGTAGCAATAAAATAGTATTCTGTTTATTATAATCTAGAATATGGGCAACATTATTGGGGTAGGGGTGGCTACTGGGGACTTCAATGTAAAACTCAGCCTTTTTGCCATTCATGAAAATTTAATTCCACATAGTCAATGTTTCACATTTCCAATTTTCATTCACACATCACATCTGAGCATGAAATTGTGCAATACAGGCAAAGGACAAGGACAGCAGAGGGTCACAATGTGTGTACTGGAAGAGAATGAGGCAGGGTGCTGCTTCTTCTCTGGGGACAGAACTTCTGAGATGTCCCCACTTGCCCTGTTCTAGGTGATGACTCTCAGCTTTGTGCATCCAGCAATTCAATTTTGCTAGACATCTTGGAACTGGCTCACAATAACCCACACTATCATTTGAAATGAGAAGATGATTTTCAGACATGCCTCTCGAGATAACACAAAGCATCCTTCCCCATTATACAAGTTGCCTTGCCCGTAAGACCAAAATATTTCATCCAGTCTCCTGGCCCTCTCTCCTAACAGTGCTGGATATTGATCAACTGCCTTCTACATGCTCACCACTCCCCCTTTTAAATGCTAAACTGATAATATCTCTTGCTGGCACCTTCTCCTCTTGGATAAGTTAGTGCCTTTACCCTGCCACAGTTGGATTCACTGATACAGTCAAGCCCCATCTAGGGCTCACCCTGATCTCTTGATTGAAAACTTTGGAGCTTAAGATACTCCTCAGGTGTTCATCAGTGTCTCATTTACAAGAAGTCTCCCAAGCAGATTATTCCAACAGAAGACCGGCCTCATCCTTTGTGTATTCTTGAAATTAATTTCACTCAGAGTTATAGGTGTGTTTCCTTCCTATAGACAGCCACATTTTATGTAGGAGTCTTGCTTGTTTTGTATAAAGGCTTATTTTATTTTCCCAGAGATTTCTGTGTTAAAAAATGCTGTCCATAGTCAAGCTCCTAGTAAAGACCTCAGGGGTAAAGGTGGGAGATGGGATGGTAGCAACCAGGATCTTATAGGTTCACCAGGTGAGGCTTTAAACTCAATCTATAGGTTACCCAGTTAATCACAGGTAACAAATAGTGTTTTCCACAAAATGTAGCATTACTTTAAGTCCTTTATAATTATATATTTCCCATAATTACTTAGCTAATGGACCACTACAGAAAATTTGGCTGCATTCATAGTTTAGTAAAATGGAAGTGATTACAAAAACTAGATAGAAATACAGTAAATATTTACTTGATAAATGTATTCATAAACTGGTTTTAGTTGGAATTTTAAACTTTTAGTCAGGGCAAAGTATATGTGGGGCAGGAGGTGGGGGGCGGTATATCTGACAACAGACAAATCAGGAATAAATAAGGACATTTGTCTTATTATCCATGAGATAAATCTACCTTCTTTGGTTTTCAGTGGGATACTGTGGAGGGAGTAGTAGTGGCCTATGAGGCCTGCCAAGAAGCAGTTGAATCTAATTTATGACCATAGTCCAGATCTGTTTTTGAGCGACTTGCCAAGGGGATTCTCCTCATTATTGGGGGAGGGAGAGGAAGGCATGTGAATGGCCAGCACTGATCACCTGGTTGGGCTAATGTTCACTGGGATTCTGAAAGAAAGTGGGCAAAACAGCCTGCTCACCGATACCTGCCTCGCAAGCTCCCACCAGTTTCACTGACAATGGTAGCATTAGTTAGGGGAGTGACTCCCTACCTTATTCACCTTCATACCACCCAAGAGCACACAGCAGAAGGCCTGACACAGAGACAGTGCTACAATCTTTAATGAATTGAATTGTATGCTGGCCAATATTAGGCTTTACAATTGTTAAAAGATGGTTTGATATGCTTAGTCTTGTCAAAAAACATTGTATATAAGAACCAGAATCCTGAGAAAGGTGGTCAGTAGAGAGCCACTTTGACTAATACAGTTTGAGCATCCGACAGCTGCATTAGAAGCAGAAATTGGTAAACAACTTGACATAGTATAGCAAAAAATTCATGAAGGCAGCCCTGAATCCCAAACAGGGATGGATAACCTGAGGACAAAGGAAAAAAAAAATAGGCAAATAGACTTTTAATGCTGTAATATACATTAAATGGAAGCCCTCTATTTCTGTTCCATCTCAAGAGCACAGAAAACACTCAGAGTATCTGGGGGAGAAGGCTAGTTTTCATTCATTATTATCAGCAATGAATAGTTACTAAAAGGAGTGAGGCTTTGAGCCCAGGAAAGCAGAAAGAACAGAGAGAATCCCCAAGACTGGGATGAGGCAGGAAGCTGTGCAGGAGGATTAGTGCCTGACGTGGAAGTGGTTTCCATTCTTCTCTTTTATTCCTTAAGTTTCCTCCATTCTTCTCTTTTACTCCTTAAGTCTCCTCCAATGACAACACCTAGATCTTAAGGCCCTTTAAGAGGTGCCTGAAGAGCAAGACCTGGTAGGGACCCTCCAGGGATCTGGTGGCTGATTAGAGCCCCAAGTTGTAACAAGGCCATTTCCTCTGCGCTTGGTCATTGTGTCCATTCCAAACCTGACTTTGGCATCCATTGAGCTGGTCTGGCTCAAGCTCATTAAACAAATGCCCTTCTAAGTAAGGCCTGCCCAAGTGGAGAACAGAAGTAACATCAGTTATGCCTTATCGTTCTCAGAGATTCACTGTATTTTAGAGATGTCTGTGGTTAAACAGTGGACAATTTAGGCCAATCAAAGCCATTAATTGAGGAAGAAACTGAAGTCCAGAGAGACGGAATGACTTCCAGGGTCACACAAATAGCTGGAGGGTAAGCCAGTCCAATCCTTCGACCACTATCTGCACCCCATATGTATGTGCTGTGCTCCCTTTATGGCCTTCATTACTCTGTGTCCCGTACTATTTCCATATTATTTTCCTAAGTCCAGGTCTTCAATGGAGTGTGTGTGCAGATGTGTGTCTGTGTGAGTATGTGTCTGTATCTGTGCTGAGCAGGGCAACTGTGCTGGAATAAGAGCTTCAAGAGGTCTTCAGTGAGCCCAGGTATTCACTCTAGCCCTCTCTCTGGTATTCAGCCAAGCAAATATCAGGACTTTTCATAAGTAATATTCCTCTAACTGGAATGTTCTTTCCCACATAACCCAGATCTCAACCAGAATCGCTTCCCTCCTTGACATTTAAACTGTATTAGCCTAAACCTTCATTTGTTCTTCATGTGCATTCATGGACTTCCCCCAAATTGCTGTGATTTCCAGAGCTGGTTCCAGCCTTGTGCTTCTAGCTCCTTTTCTAACACAAGTTCTACTTACAGACTAGCTACTGGGGTGAAGATGACATTCTCTGTCCTATATCATATGTGAAAATCAAACCCCTTACAAAGACTCCTACCCAAAACAAAACAAAAACCACCCACACAGGGCCACTGCGAATATGAAAGTATGAGATATAGAGGCAGTTTGCATTAAAACAAACCACTTCGAACTGGCCCCAGTAGACATGCTCATTTTTTAATTATGCTCTCTGCAAGGTAACAACCCTTTTGGTAAGTCAAGTTTTACCATCCTCTTAACTCACTTTTATTCTTCTTTCTCATTCTCATGATCCCCCTTTCTCCTCCTTTCAAGATCGCTTGAGATTCTATATTCTTATTCTTCTACTACTTAGAAGTAGTGACTCTCGGGGAGGGCGGAGCAAGATGGCCGAATAGGAACAGCTCCAGTCTCCAACTCCCAGCGCAAGCGACACAGAAGACCGGTGATTTCTACATTTTTAACTGAGGTACTGGGATCATCTCACTGGGGAGTGCCGGACAATCAGTGTTGGTCAGCTGCTGCAGCCCGACCAGCGAGAGCTGAAGCAGGGTGAGGCATTGCCTCACCTGGGAAGTGCAAGGGGGAAGGGAATCCCTTTTCCTAGCCAGGGGAACTGAGACACACAACACCTGAAAAATCAGGTAATTCCCACCCCAATACTGCGCTTTAAGCAAACGGGCACACCAGGAGATTATATCCCACACCTGGCCAGGAGGGTCCCACGCCCACGGAGCCTCCCTCATTGCTAGCACAGCAGTCTGTGATCTA